>NW_027210610.1:4305000-4750000 GCF_029030835.1 Brachyistius frenatus | reverse complement strand
TCGATAGTCCGCTTTAGGAACGCAGGTTTTTTGGAAGCAGGTAGGATCTGCCAGGTTCTTCAGTTAAATGCAGGTGAAACTCCTCGAAGGGTCCCTAAAATGATTCCTGGCAAAATTCCTGCGGTGGAAAAGGTCTGTTTATGTTGCATTGATCCTGACAATGTACAGTATGTCTAGCTGGCAGTTCTAGCACCCGTCTAGAAACTGTCCATTAGTCCTTTGTTAGCAGAGATGAAGACGACCTTCCATTTGTGTGTATGTGTAAACAGATAGACTAATGGACCTGACTGAAATCCAAACACAGGAACTGGCAGGTGATCAGTGCCGTTTACTTCCAGAGGGGGAAGTGGGCTTTTTCTTGATGGCTTGAGGAACAGAGAGTGCTTGATAAACAGGGAACGATGGATCGGAAGACTTGAAACATTCACATTAATGCTGAAAAAGAGAATCGCATTTCATTGAGGCTTTAAACTTTCATGGTGAAAAGGAAACATCGGAGTAGATAACGTTCACTCTTGATCGCCATTCCTGTTCTACCTTCTTTCTTCTTTTTTTTTTTTTTCGTCGGTATGTGCATGAGTGGTCTCTGCTTTCCTTTCCCTCATTTCTCATAAATCTTTTCTCTCTTCACTCTCTTCATCTTCATGTATCGGTTTGTCTTTCTTCCTCTCTCTTCACCAAAATACAAGCTGCATGTTTATATGCCCTGAACAAATAATGTAAAATTAATGATTTCTTTTTTCTTGTCTCTCCGTGCTTCTTTCTTTGTGTTCATGAAGAGCGTCAGCTGGCCAACAGCATGACCAGCAGCAGCTCTCTTCCTCCCAGCGTCAGTGGGATCAGTAAGGAGCTGGCCGAGCTGCGACACCTTGTTCAGTTCCCCGAGGAGATTGCTTGTATCCTCACTGAGCAGGAGCAGCAGCTTTACCAGCAGGTAGGAAATATATAATAATAATATACACATATGTGTGTATATATATATATATATTATATTATACATATCGGGGGATTAAAAAAAACCTCCTGACCATGTGAGTGGTGTCCATATATTGATTTGAATTTAAAAAAAAAAATTTTATATTGACAATATTGTCGCTATAGGGTTTTCCAAAATAAAATTTAAACGATATTTGATGGGCATCCAAGCAAAAAAAAATGTTGGCCAAGAAATAAACATTCATTAACTTATGCAGCAGTATTTTATCATAAGAAGGATGGACAAACTGTTTCTTGTAGGACGAGTATCAAAGGAGATTGTAAGAAAAGCTTGTTTGTAATAAATCACGGCGGTTTCAGAAGAGTGCGTGTCTGTCTGCAGGTCTTCCCCTTGGACTACCTCTGTTTCCTCACTCGAGACCTGGGCAGTCCTGAGTGTCAAACTAAACGCCACCCAAACCTCAAGGCCTCGCTGTCAGCTCCCACCGTGCCTACTCGGAGTGCTCAGCGAAGTAACGCTGTGGAGGACCTGGTGGCACGCTTCAACGAGGTGAGGACTCCACTCGTCAATGCTTGTCAGGTTGATTCTCCCAAACTGACTTCCCTACTTTCACTGTAGGAATATTCTGTTTTCGAATGAAAAACTAAGAAGGCAAAACCCACTGGTCATGATGTTCATGTAGCCAGACATAAAGTGATTACTCAATCCTAACATCCGTATGTCTTTTACTGTTTTAGGTGTGACCTTTTAAACAAAATAGACCAGTTCGAATTTTAATGGCCGCGGGGATTTCATCACAGTAACCGTGCGCAGTCAGTCTTTATCTTAAAAGCTCAGGTTTCACTACATGTTTCCAGTCTGGATAAAATCACTTGAGAGATGATGATACCAATCAGCACGCCATGCGGAATAGCTTAATGTTGTGGATTTCTCCTGAATGCCTCTTTAAACACAGTTTTAAAACACAGTTTTATGCAGATGGTTTTCATGCTGAAAGAGAGCCACTTGTCAAGTAGTGGTCAAATATTGATTTAAAAGCCGTTCCAGAATGAGTCGGGTGACCTCCCACTGAAGACATTGTCTGAAACAATAAGAACGTGGGTCTTGCAGTTTAACACCAATGTTGAAAGTTTGAAAGTAATAGCAGAGCAGTAATTGTGTTCTCCTCCAACTAGATTCGCACTGTTGTGTTTTCAATGCGAGTCGTACCGACGTATCGGCTCGTGACCGAAGCGCACACTCTGCGTCTGCAAGCAAACTCACTGGCGTTGCTGTAAAGGTGGCTAAAGTTATACTCCCCGGCTTTCTGGCTTTCACGGCGAGTGACTCCCGAGAGTAAACAATCCCCAACACCGTACTGCTGAGAACGAGTGTTTCGAGGGAGGGAGATTGATCGGGGACGATGATGTCATCTTTAAGTTGCATGCCTTAAACATCAGCTGGTTTTCATTTAAGTCGGCGGCGAGGAGAGACGTGAAAAATAGTTTGCCAAATGTGCAGTGGAGCCATATATGGGCACAGTGCAACAAGAGTTAAATGACAACAGGGATTCTCCCCCCCGAAGACACTGATGAAGCCCTGATGTGGCATCACATCGTGGCATGCCCCGTCCTAGCTTTGAACTTTGTACCAGCGCTGTGTTAAGCTTGTTTGAGATTTGTCTCAGCAATGTGTGTTCCTGGATTTTGCAAATTTGTTTCGATACGTTCTCACTTGTTCTTTACCGGCCGCTTGTCACAGAGAGAACGTTGTGTTTTTGGATTGTTTGAACGCTTCTAATTCAAGCTGAAAATCATCAGTCAGTCAACTGATTAGTTAATCAGCCGCTATTTTAATAATCATGAAATACTCACGCATCTCAGCTTTTATTTTCCTTTTATTAGTGTTCTTTGTAAGTAAACGGCTTTTGCCTCAAACATTTACATTTAGGTAAAAAAAAAAGTAATGAAGCAGCAATGCTTGTCTAAGTAGGAAAATAATCTATGATCCAACTGGAGATTCTACTATGAGAGAAGAAAGTGAGTGTTTTTGAGATAATTTCAGGAAGCTGCCCTGGTTAACATCTTACAGCCCCGGCCTGGACTGCATCCACTGCTTTGAGATTGTAACTTATTAGCTTAAGGTTTCTTTCCATTCCCCACTTGAGAGACAACATTTTGTTAATTCAAATCAAAAACCTGATTTTTTTATTTTTTTATTTTATCCTGTTCGTTTTCAAGCCATGTATGGGAGTGAAACACGAAGTAGTTAGAAAGGATAGCCAGGAAGAGAAAATTTGGAGGCAGGGAATGGTGAGCAGTTTGGGAGCTCTTTGTGTCTGTCCGCAGTGTTTAGCTTTGACGGGACCGGTATGTGCTGGTGCGTTGAGTTTGTAATAGTTCTCTGTCAGCCTTGGTTATGTAATTCTTGTATCAAGGAGAAACTGACCCTTATAGTTCAACTAATAACATATGCACGGATGGAGACGGACAGACGGACGGACGGACACATACACAAACATCTAAGGGGGATCAGCTTGTACCCATCTCCAGTTCTGTGTGTGTGTGTGTGTGTGTGTGTGTGTGTGTGTGTGTGTGTGTGTGTGTGTGTGTGTGTGTGCGTGCGTGCGTGCGTGCGTGCGTGCGTGTGTGTGTGTGTGTTTGAAGTTTTGTCAAGCAGCTATTGATAAGACCTTTGTCATGTATGTAAGGGAGGTTTTTTGTTTGAGGTCAGGTTTTCCACAGTTTAACTGAAATCTCTTGTTCTCGTGTGTGTATGCATATATATATATATATATATATATGCCTCCTCATATCCTGTCTATAATCTGTCCTACTCAACACTGAGTACACACTTTTTCTATCTGGAATATTAGAAGAGATGCCAACTCGGCAGGATCCCTTGATCTGTGGCAGTTCAAAAAGCTGCTTTGCAGGCGATCAGAATGGTTTGGAAGGTGATTGTAATTCAAGCTCGATGCTGACAGGGTTTTTGCATTATGTCATAATGCTGGAAGTGACTGGCAGAAGATTTTCATGCGTGGTACCCACATCCTGGCTCGCACGGAGCCGAGGTGTAGCAGATAAGAGACTGTAGAGCAGCAGGGTTGTTTGTCAGTAAACCATTTACATTAGATACTAGAACAAGCGTCTGCACCAGTGAAGTGATAATGCTGCATCCTGGAAAGCTCCGGGGGAGATTTTCTGAACCTGATGTTCTGTATCTGATCTGTCTGACAATGGGGACAAGTGAGAGGTTTTTACGCTGTAATTAAATGAGCTTATTAAAAATTTTTTTTTTTTTTTTTAAAAGCTATCTAATTACAAGAAGTCTGCTGATGGAAAATAAAACGCCAAGATAAACTTGTGCAGTTCATCATGATAAAATTGTGTTTTGAACAAAACGGTTTCAGTTAAACTATTTGTAAATTATATTATATGAATCTATTGAAAATTGTCTCATCGGGCAGTGTCAGAATGGAAACGACTTCAAACAATAATCCATGTGAAACTGTGTGCGTTGTTATATATTTTTGATGTCAGTGTGTGTGTATGTGTGCATGCACGTGTGTTGTGTTTGTGGCTTTATTTAGTCCCTGTGAAGTCAGACCGTGGTGGGCTTTACAGACCCTTGCATAACCCAGAAATAGATCTCTGGGCCAGGGGGATGTTTTTACCACCTGCAAGGGGGTTAGGGAGTTTCTGTGTGTGTGTGTGTGTGTGTGCGTGCGTGCTTGGGTGTGTGTGCATAAAGACAAAGATGCTAGAAGCTTTTCCTGTACGCTGGGTTTGTGTGTGCATGTGTATGTGTGTGTATGTGTGTGCGTCCGCCACCCAAAAAAACATGAAGGGAAGCTGAACCAGATATATATCTGCTTCTGCCATCGTGTGCTTTGCGCGTGCTTGAGGGCAGTCAGCGCAGAAACAGAGCGCAGCTGATAGACATCTGATCTCAGTTTGTGTGTGTGTGTGTGTGTGTGTGTGTGTATGTGTGTTTTAGTGTCAGTGTGTGGCCAGCTGGCCCGATCTTGTGCATACTTTACTACTTTAGACACAGTTCTCTGGACCAGAGTTCATGAGCACAAATAAGACCGCACACATTAAAGAATTTCAGCTGACCATAATGTGGCTGCGGGTGTCATCTTCTATTCACTGGGTTTTGACACACTCAGCTAACAGCACACAAATGCACTTACATGGCTATCAAAACATGATCATGTCGATGTGGAGAATATTGCACCAGCACAAAGGCTAATGACATATTTTAGCATTAGAGAAGCATTTTTCTTTTTCAAAAATAATTTTACTTTAAATATTGAAAATGGGTTTCAATTGAAAGGTGAATAAATACGCCGAAACAGATATTTTCAGTACGACTGTCCACAAGGCACAGCTTCTCTCTGTTTAATGAAGACTTGTGCCTTTCCTCCGCTGAGTTCCCTGGGTGATAAGCCTGGCAGAGAAAGCGAGGGCTTACAAACACAATGGAAGTGTTTCTTTATCAGTTTGAGAGTGATAGCAACTATTAGTAATATTATATTTGAAATTCTGAACACGCAGGTGAGTTCGTGGGTGACGTGGCTCGTCCTGACAGCAGGATCCATGGAGGAGAAGAGAGACGTTTTCTCCTATCTGGTCCATGTCGCTAAGTGCTGTTGGAATATGGGAAACTACAACGGTGTCATGGAGTTCCTGGCTGGACTCAGGTTTTAAAATCACACACAGACAACTCAAATACGCTCACGTGCTGTATATGCAGATAATGTACACATTCCTACATTCAATGAGAAATTATTATTATTATTATCTTATTTTTTTTCCTCCTTCAGGTCCCGCAAGGTGCTGAAGATGTGGCAGTTTATGGACCAGTCAGACATCGAAACCATGAGAAGTTTGAAGGATGCCATGGCTCAGCACGAGTCTTCCTCCGAGTACAAGAAGGTCGTGACCAGGGCTCTAAATATCCCAGGATGCAAGGTGGCTTTCTGCTTGCTCAGAAGCAGTTTGAGACCAAAGATGTTTAACAGTGGCGATAGTGTGACTTTTGTTTTTGTCCCTTCCATCTCTACACTTATAGGTGGTGCCGTTCTGTGGTGTTTTTCTAAAGGAGCTGAGTGACGCGTTGGATGGCACAGCGAGCATCATCAGCCTCAAACCATCTCCAGATAACACAGAGGACTCGATCGAGGTACAGTAAACACCCACAAGCATGCACAAACACTTCTGATGTAACGGAGCCAAACATCGAGGATCAGTTATCGTGTTAGTTTAATCCGTCCCGGTCTGTTTTGTCTCTCTCTCTCTTCAGTTTGTGTCCGACTACAGCGGCCAGCACAATTTCATGTCTCGGTCGGGTCCGGACGGGCTGCACGTCCCGGAGAAAGAAGCAACCGTCAGCAACATCCTCCAGATTATCAGGTACACAGTCATCCTTGAAAACATGTTTTCAAAAAGTAAAGCCTGGGAAGTGACAGTGTTTCACAGAGTCTTCTCTAATCCCCTGCTCTTAACTTTATCTGTCCGTCTGACTTTCACCCTTCCTGCTCTTTAGATCTTGTAATCGTAGTTTGGAGGCAGAGGATCCTGATGAAGCGTCCACCAGTCCCTCTTCTACTGGCCCAACTCCTACGTCCAGAAACAACTCCTTCAGAGACCGCTGCCGTAATCAGTTAGTTCCTCTTCTTTCTTTTTTGCGAGACGCTTAAGTGTCCTCGAGGACACGGGAACATTATGTATCATTTGATAGTATGCTGCAGTTTTTTTTTTTTTTTTTTAAACATTTTGGTTTTTGGTTTATTATGCCGTTGTTTTTTTTTTTTTTTTTTTTATAAACACCAGCTCAGGACAATGGGTTTGTGAAGGAACACATTCACAGATTGTGACTGAGATGAAGTGAAAGCCCTGTGGTACAGAGAAATAAAGATAACAGGTTAGTTTCCTGTTAGCACAGGAAGGAACAGACCTCTGGTACTTCTCAGCACGCCGGTGACAAGAAGCTAATAACACCAGCTGGAATTTGGACCGTGTAGAAAACTGATTTCATTCCAGCTTTGACCTCTGACATTTGTATTGAGGAAACCTGGATTATCCTCTCTGTCTCTTGAACTCATACATATTCTTTCATGTTAGAGCTTTGGCTAGTTGTGCAGTGTTCATCTGTCACGGATACATTTCACCTTAATCAAAGACATTTAGGATTTCGTTTCCTGCGCTCTGGATATCTTTTCCCACTGGAATCCTCTTTTACTTGTTGTTTTTCTCCTAAGAAGATTCTCAAAACCTTTCTGTCCTCTCTTTTTACTTCTCACACTTCTTCTCCACCTTCTTTGTTTCCTTCTCCTATTCTAGTTCCCATTCTCTTAGGACAACGTCAGAATCAAACCGTGTTTTGTAAGTGGTTCTACAATAAGAGTTCCAGGAGTTTGAATAGTGTTTGCTAACATCTACGTGGTTTAAGTTGCAGCTTTGAGTAGAAGCGTGTTTAGTTGTGAAGGAATGAACAAATGCATGATGCTTTTTTGCTTTGTCAACATAATACTTTTTTGTTCTGTTTACCACACTTTAGATGGAGGTCATTTCTTATGTTTGACTGGACCTCAGCGCATTTTATAGATAACTGCCTGACCGGGTTGGCTGCAGTAGTTGAAATTGAATGCAGAAACGTGCTTTTGCAGATTCTTATGCAAACAAAAACTTTGAACTCCAGATACAAAATTTTGTTTTTCAAATCTTTTTCATCTGTGCTCTTGGAACCCAACTTCTATTCATCCTCAGATTCTTGGTTGGAGACCTGTCGGATTCAGAGAACGACTTGTCGTCTGAGCCGGTGGTGAAAGATGCGGAGTTTCAGGGTACTGAGGAGACGCACAAAGCTTTTAGCCATGGGACGGAGCTCATTCCCTGGTAGGACACGCTCTCACACAGACGTGCACACTGACTGCGCCTCAACAGACGTGTAACAACCTTTGTGCTCTCTTTTTCTAGGTATGTGTTGTCTCTACAACCAGACGTTCACCAGTTTCTGCTGCAGGGTGCTACAGTCATTCACTATGACCAGGACAGCCACCTCACAGCTCGCTGCCTGCTGCGACTACAGCCTGATAACACAACGTTGTCCTGGGGTAAATTTCAACAGAGCCTAGTATTAACATATTCTTATCTCTTTTGTGTTATTTTGTTTTAATTATTAACTTGGAACTACCTGTTGTTAATATTGACATAGACTCATGTCATCATTTGTTGTGTTCACAAAAAAAGGTCAATTTTATTGTTTAATATTATTTTAATGATTAAAAAAAATATGCTTATCAAGCTATTAAATTTGACTTCAATATTCCGATGTTTTTTATTCATTATATACGTATAATTTTCACCGTTGAGTCAGTTTACCTTTGCTGTCTTTTGATTTTGCTCAAGAATATTTCAAGATGAACTTGAAATAATTGCCAGGAACATTTCTGCTCTCAACCGTCAACTTTGAATATGATTAGTATGTTTATATCTCAACCAGACCAACCCCATTTCCTCTCTTATTATTAATCTTTAAACCAAAAATGGGCATCCATAATAAAAACAAATATATGTAAATTTCTGCTTTCCTGTGTCAATATTACATTTTAAACTGCAGCCTGCATTTGTGTATCCACAATAAAATTGACCTTTTTTTGTGAACACAACAAATGATGACATGAATCTATGTCAATATTAACAACAGGTGGTTCCAAGTTAATAATTAAAACAAAGCCCCATGACTTTTGTTACACATACAATTTAAACTGGTCATAAATCTGTGTATTGGCTGCGAGTTCCTCAGTTTCTTATGCCTTTACGTCATTTAAAAACGTACTATAAATGTGTTGATTTATTGCAGGTAAGCCTCAAAGTGTAGGGGCTTCCCCCACGGAGCAACCACTGGGATTAGGACACACTGTAGTGGCAGGACTAGCAGAAGGCCTGTTGGACCTTGGAGTGGTGAAGGTTTGTTGAAAACAACCATACTATTTAGATATTTTAGATGGTAAAAATGAATATTTCAGTCCTTGAGTTTAGTGGAGAGATTTGATTCTGTAGGATTATTAACCAGTTTTGCATTCGGATAACATTTGACAGTTCAGATGTACTCACGACATTGTGTTTCTTTGAATGTGCAGGCTGTGTTTCTGGGTCATCAGGCAGTCGATGTCCATGCTGTATGTTTGCAAAACAAGCTGAGCCAGATGACAGTAGAGGAGAATGGTCTTACTCTCCTCTATGGTCTCAGTACCACTGACAACAGGTTGGCGCCTCAGTACCACCAGTGCTGTTCTTTGAAACACACTGATGCATTGCAACGCGGATACATTGCTGAAACGCCCTACTGTTTACTAAATATTGAACTAATCTCCAATCTAATGCCGTTAGACTCCTGCACTTTGTGGCCCCCAATCACACGGCACAAATGCTCCACAAGGGCCTATCGGAGTTGGTGAACGCAACCAGGAAGTTGAAGAAGTTTCCCGACCAAAGGCTGCAGTGGCTGAGGAGACAGTATGTCAGTTTGTATCAGGTAAACTCTGTTTGAACTGTTTCCTCAACAATACTTTGTTTGTACACGTGCCTCTTTTCCATCAATTTCTGAATTAATAATGTATGGTTTTTACATTAGCCACCTAATGGGCTTTTGGACAAAGTGAAAGCTAAGTACTATTGGTGCATTTTCAGCAGTTCTCTCTAAAGCTGAAGACCGACAGATGCATTGGCCATCAAAATACATTTTTCAGCTTGATTATATTTTCACTTTTAGACAATATGTGGCTCAGATTTTTTCTTCATTGTTCCGTAAATCTAAATGCCCCAAATGTGCTATCCATAAAACATTTAGAAATCATGATACTGTTCCTCATTTTGCCTGTATTCACCTCTTTATTTTGCTTGGGAAAAACTGAGGATCATGTCATTTGAAATTTGAAATTAAAGGAGAGCTTTCTGCTAAACCATGCTTATTTTAACCTGTCTTCCTGTCTATCTAATACTCCCTGTCTCTGTGTTCATCTCTTCTAGGAAGATGGCAGGTACGAAGGCCCTACGCTAGCCCAGGCCATTGAGCTTTTTGGTGGGCGGAGGTGGAACATGGGTACAGGTGGTGTGGAGAAACCGGGCACCCAGAAAAACAGCTCTCTGGGCATCAACGATAAGTCCAAGAAGAAGAAGAAGGCTCTTGTCAGGGTCAGTAAATAAACAGGCTCTGTTACTTTTGTCTGTCAGTGAACGGACGACAGTACATGTAGCCAAGTCTCCTAATAAAACACAACTAAGTAGTCTGTGTCAAAAAAAAGGTTTACCTGTAGATTTTGGTGTGTTTTCTACTGTTTTCTGTAATAATGCAATCTTCAGAGTATGGTGGTTCAGAGATGGCTCAGAATTCAATACACTACACATACAGCTAACTTCTGGTCGCCAGGTCTTGTTCTACGTTACATTCCCTGTTACGCATACAGCACTCACACAGATGGAGATTTTAATGCTGAGCAGTTGCTCATTTGTATTATCTGTGTTTACTCGCGCAACGCAGGGCGACAGTGGGGACGCCACTGATGATGAGATGGGTTCCAGGAAAACACGGAGCTGTAAGGAAGGACTGTATCGAAACGGACCAGAGTCTGACAGCATCGACCAGGAAGACCCAGGTGAAGTTTTATAGAGCTATTTAACTTCACAGAAAGCATCAAAAATCCGTAGCAGTGAGCGTGAAGCTAGATTATTACGCCTGCGTGTAATGTAGAAGTTACTTGGCCAGTTCAGTGGGTTTGGACTTAACATTTTAATACCCCAAAAGACTACACAAAAGTGGTGTACAGGTTTGTGTAATGTTTACTTACTCTAAGTGTTCTTTGCCTCCATAGAAGACAGCTTCCCTGGACCATTCTCCCTCTCATCCAATAGGAGCTCTGGATTACTAGCCTCTTCTTCTTCCTCCTCCTCTTCCTCCAGCATGGCAGGGTCCAGCCAGTCCCGTCCACAATCCTCTCCGGTCCTTTCAGGGACTGCCAAGTCACAGCCAGGGTATGTAGAAAAAAAAAAAGAGCGGAGTTGTGCCGGTTTGACCCCACTGAGAGCTAAAACTTTCTTCTTTTTTTTAAAATATAGTTTAATATATTTTCCTTTTCTTTGCGAGTTGCAGAGCTTGGAGCAGCAGGTCGTGGCACGGCCGAGGTAAAGGCTGTTTCAAAGGCTTCCAGAATCTCATGATTTCTGACAGCACGATGAGCTTCATTGAGTTTGTGGAGCTTTTCAAGTCGTTCAGGTAAATGATGTGATTGATGTTTTTTTCTTTTTGACATTTTTGGTGTGCTGTTACATTCGTTTTGTTTCAGTTTTGCTTTCTTAACTCAAAGTTTTAGACGTTTGATTAATGTTTCTGTTTTATAACCGGCTAATCTGGATCAAATTATACATATACATGTTCTATTCAGCATTTTTGCCATCTCACTCCCCCCTGTTATATAATATGTTCTTATCAAATGCCGCCAAAAACAGTGGGCTAAAACAAATTCAACAAATGCCTCTTGGGTTATCAGGCTGAGGACATTTTCTAAGGATTCTTGTCTCTTTGATAAATAGTTTTGTTTAAAAGCTTTTCCTGTTAAACGACTGGACACAAAAGCCTTGATAAGCAAAGGTTTATTCCCATAACAGCCGTCCTCATTTCTGAGATTGTGGTGTATCCTCTCATCAGCTGCAGTTTCCTTTTAAATCCTGCTCATGCACAGCTACAGCCACCAATTTTACTGCTTTAGTAGATCGGTCTCAAAAATCCTTTATTTTATGAAGTCGGTTGCTGAATTGTATTACATGAAACCATCATGTGAAGGGTTTTTGAATTGTTAATTATGAATCTAACTCAGATTACAGAGAAGTGACTTCGGCCCAATTTGGCTCTCAAAAGAAACGTTGAGGCAAATAAATGTATTTCAAACTGTGCAGCTTCATCCTTTGTTCAAGTGCAATGTCTGCAAAACTGGAACTAACACAGATCATCTACAAAGCTTTAGTCTGCTAATCTAAGTCAGTACTTGATGTGCATACAGACTGTGATTGCATTAGAAATTCAAAAAGAATCCTAAAATGAACTTGTCAGTTCTGTTGTTTTGTCCACAGTATCCGAAGCAGGAAAGACCTGAAGGAGCTGTTTGACAACTTCGCTGTCCCCTGCAGTCGCTCAAACCCGGAATCATCTCCTCTTTACACCAACCTCAGGATAGACGACAAAGACACGGGGCTGCAGCCTGACCTCGGTAGAACAACAAAAAGTTACAGCAGTGAAATACGTGCACGCAGGTGCTTTTCCGTCCTTCCTCTTAATCTCTTCCTCTTCTCTCTTCAGACTTACTGACCCGTAACGGTGCTGACCTTGGCCTGTTTATCCGGACGAGGCAGCAGATGTCTGACAACCAGAAGCAGATCTCGGATGCCATCGCAGCGGCCAGCATTGTGACCAACGGGACAGGGGTGGAGAACGCATCGTTAGGTGTCTTGGGATTGGCTATTCCTCAGCTCAATGACTTTTTAGTCAATTGTCAGAGAGAGCACCTGAGCTACGATGAGATACTCAGCATTATACAGGTACAGTTTGATACCTGGAGGGATGTTGGAATGGATCAATGAATGCGAGGATGGCACTGAAGTGGATGGATAGATGGCTGAGAAAAGGAATGTATATCGTTGTCAAGAGTAGAGAGAAATGAGAAACTGCCTGGTATTGATTTATGAATTTAATAAATTCCCAAATTGTTTTCTTTCGCAGAAATTTGAGCCCTCGTCAACCATGAAACAAATGGGTTGGATGTCATTTGAAGGTTTTGCGAGGTATAGTAAAAATTCTGATATTTTGAAAGGCATTGAAGCGCATCCCAAATTTATAACCCATATAAAAGACGACATTGCAAAACAACTTGACAAGTAGTTGTTTCTGCATGATATGTTTCTATCGTGCATTTTGACTTGCATCGTAGTGAGTGCTTGTTAAATGTAGTCAGGGCAAAAGCATCATGTTTTGTTACCTAACCATGCTACCGGTCGCACCAGGTTCCTGATGGACAAGGAGAACTTTGCTTCTCGTAATGAGGAATCTCGGATAAATGCAGAGGAGCTCCAGTACCCTCTATCCTACTATTACATCGAGTCTTCTCATAACACCTATCTGACTGGGCACCAGCTCAAAGGAGAGTCCTCGGTTGAGCTTTACAGCCAGGTAAACCAGACGGTTACTTGCATTTTTTTTTTTTTTTTTTTACCCAGTATGCTGATATTGTTTCCGTTTCTTTGAAGTTGATACAAATTTATTGAATGTCTTGGTCGCTTAGGTGCTGCTGCAAGGCTGTAGGAGTGTCGAGCTGGACTGTTGGGATGGAGATGATGGCATGCCAGTCATTTACCACGGACACACACTCACCACTAAGATACCCTTCAAGGTCAGAAACTCGCACGATGAGTAATTTGATTCGTAAAGGAAAAGAATAATCAATCGCGGGCTCTCCTTAGTTTCCGCTCCCCTGCCTCATGTCATGAACTTGGTGAAAGTTTCTAGAGCAGAACCGTTTCTTCAGACACAATTTGCACTGCTGGCAGAAATCCTTTCGCTTCGGAAAACCAAATCAATCAGAATTTTTTTTCGCACGAGATGATTCATTTAGCCCGATTTTTGGAACAACACCTGTATTTAATTTGAAGCGGTAACTCAGGGTGTTAGGAAATTTGATTTGTTTTATTGTCACGTATTTGACTCGCAGCGTTGTTTCTAAGAATTTATTCTCTCCCATGATCCTTCAGGATGTGGTGGAAGCAATTAACCGGTCTGCGTTTGTCAATTCTGACATGCCAGTCGTCCTGTCCATAGAGAACCACTGCTCCCTTCCACAGCAACGCAAGATGGCGGAAATCTTTAAGGTAGGACGCAACTGTATCAGAATTTGTGACTCACAAAGATAGGATTTTCTTTATAGTCACCTTGTCATTTTTCAATCACAATATACATCCGTTAGTACTAATGTTCAAACATTTAAGGTTTAAGATTTAAGATATATAACCTCACAAGTAGAACATGTCTCCATCTTTGTTTATGTTCTCGAGCTACACAAATTTAGGGCGTGAAAAATACAACAAAAAAACTGAAGTAAAGGGTTTAGTTAAGCATCCATACTCTTTTTTTTTTTTTTTTTTTTTAAGTAGTGCCCTGCTTTAAATCTTTTTACAACTACACCGTCAAGCAGTCAGTTTCTTGTACAACCCCAATACTCAACTTAACACGTAGAAGTCATTTCTGCAGCGGCACTCACAACAGCACTTTTTGAACAAGAGCAGAACTCGACTCATTTGTTTTCCTTGACCACATTTTTTCAGCTGCTTTGGGCATTCAAACTGGCAGACTTCCAGCCTGAAGCTTCCTTTTCTGATCTTCAGGCTATAACTGTCCCTTTCTTCTTCTTCATCATCTTCTTCTTCAAGTTATACTATATACTCAAAGCCACACATATCTGGGCACGACAGATATATCATGGAATATCATTGTGCTTTCATCTAACGAAACTTCCCAGCGTTTCATCCTCCCGGGAGACCGACCCCTGACTAGTTTGATAAAGACAAGTCTTTTATGTTCAGACAGCTCTGTGCCTCTGGCCAGCTTACATCACCAGGGTCTTGTTTATTTGTAATGTGGTTTTGCATTGATGAAAGCACTTTTACTTACTTTAGTTGAGGATTGTTTTTTTTGTTGTTGTTTTTTTTTTTTGCAGCTCCTGCAATTTTTGTTTCTTTCCCTCCTGTTGCTTGGACCGGGTTCCACTGACATCGTCTGTCATGTTCAAATATGTTTTCATTAGACGGTGTTCGGGGAACGTCTCGTGACACGCTTTCTTTTTGAAAGCGACTTCAGCGATGACCCTCACCTGCCATCGCCGCTGCAGCTGCGTGGGAGGATCCTACTCAAGAACAAGAAGCTCAAAGCCCACCAGGCGCCGGTGGATATTCTGAAACAGAAGGTTAAGAAGAAAACACATCCTGTCCACACATACACATTCATATCTATCAACATGTACATAATTTATATTCTTTAAACTCTATCCTGTAAAGGACTTTCCACTCAACTTTAGTCAATTGAATACTTACCGCTGTCATACATAAATAATAGATGAATGGCCTTAATGTACACCCCATCACACCATTATCACCTAGAAAAAAAACAATATGCTTCGCTATACAGTACTCTCTCTAGATTTTCTGTGGATAAGTGGTTGTATATTGGCAGTTAATGGTTCGGTATAAATCATACTTTGGACACAGGGCCATCTTTTCCTTATACATTATTTTAAAACTTTCACAGGCTCATCAGCTGGCTCACATGCAGGCTCAGGCAAGCAACGGGTCATTGGGGGTCACTTCACCTAGCAACCATGCCAATGAGGAAGAGGAAGAAGAAGAAGACGAGTATGACTATGACTATGAGTCTCTATCAGATGGTAAGGAGAACTGCTCGGGGGGTTGTGATGTGAAACACAAAACTAACACAAGAATTCAAGTCAATGTTGATTCTTGTGTTGTAACTTTTAAATCAAGGTCCGTTTACTTTTGTATTCTGTCACTCTCCTTTTTAACACTTAAAATCTCTTTTTTATGTTGACACTTTTCTCATTCCTTTCTTTTCCTATTTTATCTCACTTGTTTTCCACTTAGTTGATGGCCTCACAGCCTCTACTGCCTCGTATGCCCTTGAAGGTAAATGTACAGCTCTGAGGCGCCTCTCTAAGTACCACTGTTTCCCTCTATTTGTATTGTGCAGTGGCAGCCGGTGTTCTTTCAGTGACTCTTTTTGTTCTTGACAAAGTTTCAACATCTCAATAGAATCCTTTTTAGTGTCTTCAAATTGCTACCCAATCGCCGTTAGGTTTTACAGGGATAGTATGTTTTGTTGATGCAAATTTACTTGCTGTGTTGGTCTACCACTGCAGAATATCGACAGAGGAAATTTTGGTATGAAGAAGTATCACCAGTGATATGCATCGTTTCATGCTTACTGCCGTAGCTGCAAGCTTTCTGCTTTTTGTGGACACCAGGTTATGTGCTGCTGCGCTGCAGCTATCCTGCATGGTAACCAGCAATTCAAAATGTTGAATTGCATAATATCTGGAACCCAGTAAAACAAGTATTGAAGTTAATCTATTTGTTAAAAAGAAAAATTCTGGAAGTTGTGTTGTGTGACGAGAATGAGAAATGATTAACGTGCTAACACTGTGCTAACGCCTGTTGCAGCACATTCACCCTCACCCTCCACCGTAGCTAATAAAATAAGGACAACCGTGTGTGTTAGCACAGGTTCTACTCAAGCTGTGCTTTGCAGTTGGCCTAATTAATAACAGTTTGCACACTTTTTTTTTCTTTCTTTTTTTTTTTTTTTTTTAGATTATGTTATGAAGCATCCCAACCTCCTAGCTTGCCACAGCAATATTTCCTGTGCCATGTGTGAGTGGAAGTAATATTAAAGTGCAGTCATCCATCATCCAATATTACTTAAATGTATTCCCTCTATGAATCGTGAACAGTAACCTGGTACCGCTGTCCGTGGTAACTCGGGACATGTTTGGTGCGTTATGTTTTTGTGTGTCTGCTTGTGTGATACATTACATTGTCGATGTCCTTTTTTTTTTAAGAAACAGGCTGCTTTGCTATGAAGGCAGTGCTCAGTGAGGACAGGATGGAAACATACCGTCTACCTCTAGAATGTTTGTCCTTGAAATATTCGCGGTAATGAAAGAATATATAACAAAATAACAGGCAACTTTTTTTTTTTTTTTTGAATTTCACGTACTGTTGTGTTTAAAGATCATACTGTCTGCAAAATGTCTTGCTCCCACAAACGCATCACCTCCCTTCCTCCTTCCCTCCTTACTGTATTTGTCTGTGACCTCGCCAGTGGCTGGGCAGGCTCATCAGGGAAACAAAACAAAGCCATCTGGTTTCTCAGGCCCTACGCTGCCCCCGCACTAAACAACAGACCAGGGGAAACTACCCTGTCCGGGTCCCAGTCCCAAGCACTGCTCCCTCCTAAACCCTGCACTCTGCTTGTCCCTGTCGGGAGGAACTTACCGGTCACGGACCTTTCAAAAAACATCTCTTTTAATCTAAAGCTCGTCGCCTGGTTCAGCTTTGCTGCTTAGGCCTCGTGTAAGACCCAAATAATTAAACGGTAAATATTAACAGGCAACCAAGACACCTGGACTAAGTCGCCCATACTCGACCCTGGCTGTCTCCATTTCGTTTAGTGCGCAACGACTGCTGGCGCTGCAAATACAAACACTTCCATACTAAGCTGCCAAGTTGCTGCCGTGTCCGGTTGAATGGTAGCTCCCTTCAGTCACAGTCTGGTCCAACTCACTTCTCTGGCTTCTGTCTACAGCATGACATTCAGGGTCAACTCTGTTGCTGAACCATTTTTCAAAGAGGGAGATTTCAAATGTCAAGAATCAAACAAGTTTTCTGTGATAAAAAGCTTTTGCGTTTTCCAGCTGATGTGCTGCTTTTTTGTGGTTTTGGCTGTGATCAATGTGGAGGAGTATTGGGAGCAAAGGGAAGAACTCCCTGCTGTTGCTCCTGTTTACAGTTGAGAGACATTGCTTTGAATATTTGCAAGGAGGTGCTTTTTGTGGCCCTTTGCTTAAGAAACATGCTCATGAGCTCTGCAGGGAGTCAGGAATTAATTCACTAGATAAATATACACCTTTTCTTTTATTTAAAATTGTTGTGAAATTGTTGCCACCTGTAAAGATTGCTTCCCACTTGAGTTGGACGCTGTGCAGAAGAGCTAGACTCACAAAATAAAAGTCCTTTAAGAAAAACACTTAATCTCTGGAAAGAAAAAAAAATGCAGAACTGCTGTAGAGTTTGAAAATGGATCTTCTGTAGAAATTCCAAACATTCAAAACACATGCTTGTGGTCTCATTCATCTCCTTTCATCAACTTACTAATACAAGTTACCAGAACAACAACAGCGCCAATATTTAAATTCTTGAAGCTAATATACAAAAAGGTGCAGGTAATTCGAGCGGACTTTCACTTCATGAAAGTAACAAGAAAAAAAAACTCAGCTTGTCACTTGAAATACCAAGTTTGTGTGTCAGTTTGTTTTTACAAGAAGTAGATTCCCAGATGCTAAATTGACCTCTTCTGATATGATGTACATCTTACTGGTGACGCCAACTCTGACGCACAGTTTTTATTTATGGATCTTTGGCAGATCAGTTTCTGCCTCAAATATACTGGATCTAATTTGGTCTGCTATGCTTCTATACATAAGGATTGGGGATTGTGAGCAGGAATTACTTTCAATATACTTTGACTGAACTTGTTATTGATACAGATTTGGTGCTTAAGGAGGAAAAATGGGCTTCAACGAGGGTTTCTTTGGATGTTAACCTGTTGGATTGACAGGCATCCCTTAAGGTGGTTTCATGTTAACGCACACTCGGCTCCTCCCGGGTTTCACTTTTCTAAGCCATGTCACAAACACTGCATCAATTTTCTTTTAATTGATGAGCTCCAGATGGTTTCATATTATGCCAGTTCAATTAGTTTGTGTGGCATCTCTGTTTGTTTTTGACCTTATGTGTCAAAGTAACAACTGCTGAGCATGTGTCGTACGTTGGCAACTGAGCAAGTTAACATGTGGTTTGTTTGGTGTGAAGCCCCAGTATCATGCGTTTTATTTTTTATTTTTTTCAATAATTGCTTGTTTTGTCCGTACAGATAACATCCTGGATGACAAGCCAGAGGGGAAGAGCTCCGCAGACAAAGAGGAGCATCCGGTCGATGAAATACCCAAGAGGATGAAGAAGGCTGACAGCACTACACAGAGCAAAGGAAAGGTATTAAAATGACTTAATGCCTACAATTGAAGAAAACACAATGGGGAGGGGGGGGGGGATTGAAGCTAACAGGTGCCAGTGGGTATTTTCAGTGTTCAAACCAATGCTTGAAAGTCTTCTTTTTTTTTTTTTGCTAAAAGATTACATTAACGAAAGATGTTGAAATCAAGTGGAGAAAAAAAAAAGTAAAGTTAAATGTGCTGATGCTTTTAAAGTATGAAATTTGAATAGGAACCTGGCATCGAAGTTTGATCCCATTTGAGTGTTTCCCATGGCCTATGTCCACCTCCACCTGTAGGTGTTTGACATGGAGCTGGGCGAGGAGTTCTACCTTCCTCAGAACAAGAAGGAGAGTCGACAGATTGCCCAGGAGCTGTCTGACCTTGTCATCTACTGCCAGGCTGTGAAATTCCCTGGTAGGGAATATTTTCTCTCTCTTTCTCTCTCAGACAGTTCTTTCTCTCCCTTTACTTCTCGTTTGAACAGACATTTCTTATACAGACGTTTTGCTGTGATTTATTCTTCCTTGACATCTTTCTTCCACTCTTTCATCTTCTACTTTTGAGATGCTGTCAGTTTGGTTTCTGTTTTGGTTTTTCTTGCTCGTCCCACCGTAAACCACTGCCATGTTATATTTAAGAGGTCAAACCTTTCCCCATGTTTTTGCTATTTTTTTTTTTTTTTGCATTGGGGGACATTTGATATCCTTGTGTCACACTCCATTCCTATCCCACACAGGACACCCACTAAGATGATGAATCCTCTTGTCCCTATGGGAAAGATATGGTTATGTAGCGGTGCTGTTATTCCCGGAACAACACAACAACAGCAGAGTTGTTTTATACTCCACAGTAAGAAGATGTTTTGGGGGTGTCCTGGTGCTCTAATTCAAATTGAATCTACAGCCTTTACTCACGTGTCACCCTCCACTTTTAATTGCCTTGCTGTAAGTTAAAGTGGTTTAAGTGGGACTATCTGTTTACTTGAAAGTGCTCTCAGTTCAGCAGTTCAAAACATTTGACTTTGCTTTCTGTGCGCCGATAAAACATCTCTTATTTCCTCTTTATGGGGATCCGTCTTCATCCCCCCCATTTATCTCAAATATTTCTCTTTGACCCTGAAATATCCCCCCCCCCTTATCGTCTCTGTCCTCCCTCAAGTGTCCTCTTCTCTCTTAATCTCCTCTTTTCTTTAAATGACATCTGCCCTAATAAACCCGCCTGTGTTTCCACTGGTATTTTATTTGTTTACTGTTTCATGGGACCTGAGATCTAAGAAAGAGGAAACAGGGTAAGTGGCTCCTTTCAGACAGACAGCAGGCTGGTCTCTGTCGTATGTTGTCTGGAGTGATTTCAGATAGACATGCTTACGTGTAAATACTTGTGTACAAACATTTTTTTTTTTTTAAATACAGTACTTGCCTTTCAGAAAATACAAGTGACATTTCTCATATCAAATGTTTTTAAGAAAGGAGACAGGGGAATTGTTGCCAAAATTAGAAATAGATTATTAATATTCAAATATATACATATGCAGAGTGTTGTAATTAATAGACAATAATGTAATGGCATTGGTTTTTATTACCATTAACAAACAAGTTCTTTGGGAAAAAATGAAGTATGATTTTTTTTCTTGGCCACGTGTCTACCTTCAAATTTCTGGCATAATCTAAAAAGTTCCTTTACAGAACAACAGGCTGTCTGGAAAAAATATCGGAAATACAGGACGAATAGAGACTTCTTATTTAGCAAAAAATAACACGGCGCTCTGATTGTAATGGTATAAATTGAAAAAACAAATCAGCTTAGTTTTGGAGACAAATGCACTTGGAGTGCTGCCTGAGAGGCACAGCTAGTTCTTCATGATAGAAAGTGACTGCAGCTGGAGAAAATGATTTTTTTTTGTTGAATTTTTCAACTGAGGAGGGAGAAAAACACTGATGTGATCATTCTTCTGTCTGCCTGTGTGGTATTATTGACCTTTCTCTTCTGTCTGCTTCCTTTGTGTGGGAACTCAGGCCTGTCCACGCTGTCGCCGGCCGGCTCTGGTAGAGGGAAGGACCGCGGAAAGAGCAGGAAGTCCATATTTGGCACCGCTCCCTCTCGCTGCAGCTCAACAGGGGAGGTCGCGCCCCAGGGCCGCACTCCCGGGAAAGGTGGGCAGGACCGATGGGTGCTGATTATTAGTAGGAGAGTATCTGAATGAGTGTAAACAAATGCACATTGATGCACGGGTGCAACGGAAGGAAATCAAGAAAGGAGCTGGCATAGTGCGATACAGACTAAAGAGAAATGTGATATCATAGGTTAGGATCATTTCTTGTCCACCCACATGAAGGAGTCACAGTATTAAGAATGTTTGTTATGCACTTCCCCTAATGTACACACTCTCTCTCTCCCTCTCCCCCTCTCTCTCTCCCTCCCTCTCCATCTCTCCCTCTCTCTCCTCTCTCTCTCCCCGCTCCCTCTCCCCTCTCTCTCCCTCTTTCTCCCCCTCTCTCCCTCTCTCTCCATCTCTCTCTCTCCCCTCTCTCCCTCTCTCCATCTCTCTCTCTCTCTCTCTCCCCCTCTCTCTCTTCCCCGCTCCCTCTTCCCCTCGCTCTCTCTCTCTCCCTCTCCCCTTCTCTCTCCCTCCCCCTCCCTCCCTCTATCTCCCTCTCTGTGCTGCCTCCAGGTGGCTCTGAGCGGCTGAGCTGGGAGGAGCAGCAGCAGACGTCTCCCGTCCTCAACCCCCCCACCTCGCTGAGCGCCATCATCCGAACGCCCAAGTGCTACCACATCTCCTCCGTCAACGAGAACGCCGCCAAGCGCCTGTGCCGCCGCTACTCCCAGAAGCTGATCCAGCACACGGTGTGCCAGCTGCTCCGGACGTACCCGGCGGCCACCAGGATCGACTCCACGAACCCCAACCCGCTGCTCTTCTGGCTGCACGGAATCCAACTGGTGGCGCTCAATTATCAGACCGACGGTGAGGACGGCGTACAGAGCGGCTTTTCTCCCTTCATAAGCGAGGGAACATCACATCTCACTCCGACAGCACTTGTTAGGAATTGGGCTCTCACAAGCAATACTTTCTTTAAGAAATATCACTTAGTCCCAAATGGTTGCCAGTGGAAAAAAAAAGTTTAAAAAAAGGGGGGGGGGGGATGACAAATGCGCTCTACTCAGTTCCACATGATGAAGCTTCGCTTTTTACAACTTTGTACGGCCTTGAAATTGTCTGAAAGGCTCTAGTTCCAGCTGCCGTCATTTTTTTTCAGATAGAAACGGCAATTTTAGATTATATTCGGTTGTGTTATATTTATAAAAAGTGACAGATGAAATCATATCTTATCTAGTACTTTTTAAGAAATTGTTGGTACTGGGTACTCCTCTTTCCTTCCTTTTTCTCTAAATGTCTTCCTAATTCTGTCTACTTGTTTCTCTCTCTTTTGGTCTTCTGTGTCTTGTACTGTTTTTCATCTCGTTTCTCGGTTGTCTTTCTACCTGTTGTCAGAGTTTGCTGTCTGGACTCTGCAGATGAAGTTGTTGTTTTTTTTTTTCTGTAAGAGGCATATTACATTTAAACATATCTCCTCCTTCTTTCTCCATTAATCTTTGTCTCACTCCCACTTTTTTTTTTCATGTTTTTTTCTGTCTTCCTCTGCTTCTTAAATCATTTTTCTCCCTTCGGAATTAAAGTTCACCCAGTAAATGCACTCAGACGTGCAGGTTTTCTCTATCGGATACTCTTTTCATGTGTTTGATTTGCACCAGTTAACATCCAAAATATATTGAAATGGATCAAACGGGGAAAAATGACTGCGGTTAATAATATCCAATATAGATGATTGTCTTTGATACTTATTTTAGTAAAGCTCTTGAGGAGCGTTGCTACAAGTTGAGGTTTTCACATTTGTGCTTCAAAAAAATAATTCTTGTTCATGATATCACTTCAAAACCCTTTTTCCCTTTTCCCTTCCTCTTCTCCCCAGACCTCCCCATGCACTTGAACACGGCGTTGTTTGAGGCCAACGGTGGCTGTGGCTATGTGCTGAAGCCGGCAGTGTTATGGGACCGGAGCTGTCCACTTTATCAGCAGTTCTGTCCGATGGAGAGGGACGTGGAGAAAATAAGCCCCGCTGTCTATTCCCTCACGGTGAGTTCAGATACTGAGCAGAGTGGGACGTTGATCACAACGGTCGCTTCGTCCTCATTTGGTTTCTCTCCGCATTTTCATCTTCACTCCTTCCTGAGTATTTGTGCATTTTCCCGCCCTCCTCTTTTTTTCTTTTTTTTTTTTTACCGTCACTTCAAGAGAGATACATAATCGATATCTTTGGTAAAGGATCTCAAACCGTACAGTAACTACCGTTTAATGACTCTTTCATTTGCTTCTGTGATGACGCTTTTTTTTTTGACGTGGGCACCATGTTTGGGCACCAGATCAATGCAGTTCTTCCTTCATTCTATGAAAAGGAACCACAGAGAGAGGACTAAAAAAAAAATGCTATATGTAAATATCTCAAATACATAGTATTTTAATAAAGTAAGTCATTTCATTTATAAATATATTACCTTAAACTGAGGTTCTCTGCTGCTTCAGGTAGTCTGTCAGCAGCTTGTTTAAATGTACATTTGGCAGTACATTCGCAGTGTTTCTAGAGAAGCTAAAGTCCCGATGCCTCTCAATGCCAACTAGGTTTTAATCGGGCTAACTGAAAGTGCTCTTGATACGCGACGTGATATTGATTTTTCACGCTCACTCGTCATATCGCGCCTCTTCCCTTCTTTGTCCCCTCAGATTGTGTCCGGTCAGAACATTTGTCCCGGGAACACCGCCGGCAGCCCCTGCATTGAGGTGGATGTTTTGGGCATGCCCATCGACAGCTGCCACTTCCGCACCAAACCCATCCACCGCAACACCCTCAACCCCATGTGGAGCGAGCACTTTCAGTTCACCGTGCACTTTGAAGACATGTGTTTCCTGCGATTCGCCGTGGTGGAGAACAACAGTTCCCAGACCACCGCTCAGAGGACTCTGCCTCTTCCAGCCCTCAAACCAGGTAGGACTTCCAGATACTGAGCAGCTGATAAAAGGAAGGATTTAGCCTGTGTAGATACAGCAATAATGAAACCGATAACCCAAACTCTCTCTCTCTCTCTCTCTCTAGAAGTGTCGACCTTACGCACTTTCGGGACGACAGTATTCGGTAGTGATGGATAATGTATTGTCAAAATGTGTTTCAGGTTACAGACATGTCCAGTTAAGGACTCAGCATAATGAGCCACTTGAAGTGTCCAGCTTGTTTATCTACAGCCGCAGGACAGAAGAAGGTCCTACAGGGGGAGCTACTCCCTCATCTTTGGTGAGACTTGGTGCATGTCTGGTGTTCAGACTACGTTTCGGTCAGTTAACTGCACTTCAGAACCGTCTCGATGAAACACACGCTTATTGCTGTGAACCTAAATTTGAATTCGGCTCACTTTCGTTGATCCTTCCCTCCTACGCAGCTTTTCAGCTCGGAGGAGAAACACGCGTCCCGGCAGCACAGGGTGACGGTGCACGGAGCTCCCGGTCCTGAGCCCTTCACGGTTTTCTGTGTTACGGAGCAGACCACCGCCAAACAGCTGCTGGACACGGTCAGTATATTTATCTCCCGAGAGGTTTCGTCGTATCGTCGCGTGTCGTACGCGCTTCCAGCGTCACCTCTCCTCTCCGCAGGTTGTGGCGGCAGCGGGGCACGTGTCCGAGCACTTCCTGTGCGAGGAGAAGGGTCCTCTGTTGAAGGAGCGCAGCGACGTGAAGCGCTGTGCTCAGCATCGATGTCTCGCACCCGAGGAGGAGGTGGTGCGGCTGGTCCACGGCTGGAGCAGTGAGGACGGATATGTGGGGAGGATCTGCCTTAAAACGAGAGAGGAGGTACACGGAGACTCATTTCATTCACAACCAACATTCGAAAGACCTCTGGGTGGATATTGGTATCGTCATGAATCGTTACCTGCCAGGCCTTTGGTCATGTAGACTGCGGCGCCCCCTTGTGGTTGTCTCGTACAAGTGAGCGTCGCGTTTGTCGCTCGGGATACGATCTACCTACTTACTGTCAAGTCTGTGGTTTTATTGTTACAGAACTTAAACGAGAAACACCCGGAGCTGGAGGGAGAGGAGGACATGACTGTGGGAGGCGGAGGAGGAGGAGGAGGAGGAGGAGGGGGAGGAGGGGGAGGAGAGGATGATATGTTCTTTGTCCAGGTCCATGAAGTTTCCCCGGAACAGCCTCACACTGTGATCAAGGCCCCACGCTACAGCACCGCTCAGGACATCATACAGCAGGTGAGCCTGGGGAGCTTTTATTTGAACTCCCAGTGACTGTAACTAAAAGGGAAAATCACCAAATACTGTACATCATATAACCAAACAAAGCGAACGCTGCTCTCCAGTTCTAGTTCTAGAAATTGCTTGCTTTTTTTTTTTTTCTTTTTTTTTTTTTTTTTTTTAATTTTTAGATTTCTGCCCCTTTTTAAAGTATGTTCTCCCTGTGTTGTTCTTTTTCTCGTCCAGACACTATCAAAGGCCAAGTATTCCTACAGCATCCTGTCCAATCCCAATCCATGTGACTACTTCTTGATGGAGGAAGTGACCAAGGACGCTGGCTCTAAGAGGTCCTCCACCACTAAACCCCTTCAGCGAGCGCTGCTGGATCACGAGTGTGTCTACCAAGCTCAGAACCGCTGGCGGGGCGCGGGGAAGTTCATTCTTAAACTCAAAGAGCAGGTAGCTCTGAACATTGTGATCAATTTCCAGTGCTAGAAACTCTTTAGTTTTTGTTTTTCAGTGTATTTATTTTACACAATTTATTTTACATATAAATATGTATACCTATGTAAAAAAATATTATTTTATGTGGATGAAATCCCCCTCTTTCAGCATGTTTTTGAACTTTGCCCTTTCGTTTTGTGGTGGATTTGAAATTGCGCCACGAACTGTGACCACCGCTACGTGCAAACAAAATGCGCCGAGTTGCACAAAGCAAAAAAAAAAAGACCGTTTTGTACGCGCTCGCACTAATTCTGTGACTATTTTTTAACATGCTCTTCATTCACAATAATTCATGTTCCTGCTGCACGCTCGCTGCTATATTTAAAATGCATAATGGCTTGTATCTTCCAACCTGTCGCTGCAACCCTTGTTTGTTTGTTTTTTTAACACCTTTTGCATGCCACGCTGCTGTTTTGTGTTTCCTTTTGCGCTTTTCTACGTAGTGTTAATTTCTTATCTGCTTATCGTTCCTACGCGTTTGCGCTGCATGTTTTTATTTTTATTTTATTCAGTCCTCATCCTTTTACACTCGAGGCCTTTGGCTGTGACACGTTGGAAATAATTTGTTAAAATGTCCTGCCTCATTAAATAAAGGTTAAATGATTTTGTAAGTTGTTTATTTGGTGGGGGAAAAAAATGATATAACAAAACAACAACAACAAAAACACAGAAACAGCAAAAAAAAAAAAAAAAAAAAAAAAAAAAAGGAAGGAAGGAGTAACAAGAGTACATTTAAGGAAAAACAAAAACAAAAAAGTAATCCGTGCTTGCTCAGCCTGTGATCCGCCTGTAGAATAATGAGGAAGAAGGAATCGACTTCAACCCTACCGGCACATATCTTGTGGTGCGTGGGCATTTGGATGACGTGAATCTGTTTCTGCTTCCAGGTGCGAGAGGACAAAAAGAAAGTCATTTCCTTTGCCAGCGAGCTCAAGAAGTTGACCAGCCGCAGCCGCAGCATGACGACCGGCAGCGGCGTGGACGGCCCTGCCCAGAGTAAGGATGATCGAGCTGCATGCTGCGTGGCTCTGACAGAGCTCCAGGAGTGAGGCTCACACTCTGTCTGCTCTCTGTGCATGGAAAGGCAACAGAGGTACCGTATGCTGTCTCTAACCCTTTAACATTTAGAAAAGAAAAAAAGGGCACCGGTGCCTTTCATTAAGAATCCAACGTGGACCGTCGTACTTCAGGAGGGGGTGGCCGAAGGCCGGGGATAATGACGGGCTGATAGGGTGTTCTGGAAATTTTCATAGACGTCTGGTCATCGGGAAAAAGTAGGAAAATAAGTGAAAAGGACTTTGAAGTAAATGAATCCTAATTACAGACTTTACCACGAAAGCGGGTCACTTTAGGCTAAATGGCAGTTTAGCACCATTTTTCAGCTGTAAAAGAATTCTGTAATCATCACCTTTATACGCGAGCTTCAAATGAAAAAACAAAACAAAAGAAAAGAAGATATAACGAGAGCTTTGACGAGGCAAAGCCGTGCAGCAGAAGTGCCGGTGGGGCAAAATGACTCGGTGTTAAGCAGGCAGAGAGAGATGTGACGGGAGCGCGTCAGCCCGGGTGCGACGACCCGTCTTCGTGGCGACGTTTGCAATTTACTTCAAAGTCTGCTGTCGTGAATTATTTTCATCACTCTTTTCAACAACGACCACCCCCCCCCCGCCCATACATCCTAATAATTAAATAGCTGCCGTTTTTCACACGTAACGGGTGGTCTCGCTTTGCAGTGTTATTAGTGAGCGCTTTGTCGTGTTTTCAGTGCATCGGGTCGTCGCCTCGTCTTTATTAAAACTCGCCTTTTGTAATCGGAAGTCTGAACGAAAGGAAAATAAAGGATTTGTGTTCTGCAGGGTTTGCAGCTGCAGGTCTGAAGGTGCGGGTGACAGAGGGCAGGGTGGAGGCAGGAAGGTTACTTCAAGCCGCCTCCTCTTCCTCTTCCTCCTCCTCCTCCTCCTCCTCTTCCTCCTCTTCCTCCTCCTTTAGGGGGCAACTCCAACCCGCCCGCCTCCTCACCTCTTCTCTGAACCCCCCATTCCGGAAGCTCCACCTCCTCAGGAACTGGAAGATCCACAAATGAGATCCGGAGAGAGCGCGAGACACCGACTGCGTCTAAACTTGGAGGATTCCCCTTTTTCCCCCCACGAGCGGCGAGGTGTTCCAGTCGGGCTCTGACGAACGGTGAAATTCTGGGATGCGCCCCCGCGGACGTCCCGAAGGAGCCCGGTCCTGCCTTGTTGTTCGCCGTTCCGAGCGAGGGGACAGAATTCAATCGCGGCCCGAGTCGGCGGGTCCGGCGACAGGTGTTCAGCCCGTTCGCCTGGCCGAATGACGAACGGGGGGATTTAAAAAGCCCACCCAGCGTCAACTTCAAGGGGGCGATGGTCGCGTGGTCAGGTGGCTCCAGCTCCTCTTGGTTTATTGGTAACAGTTTGGCTCCACAGAGGATCAGCGGCAGCTGTGTTTTTATTGAAGTCCCCGGGGACGTGAAATAGCAGAACAGTATTCTTTCTGTTTCTAATAAAGAGAAAGAGAGAAGAAACATTTCCCTGATTCACGTTCAAAGGATGAAGAGGTATCAGTTAGCTTTGATGGGCCAGTATTTGTTTTTAATCTCTAGGAAATTCGACAAAAAACAACAACAACAAAAAAAAAAAATGTTTTAAAGTAGAAGGGCTGCTCACCGGCCTTTGGGTGTGTTACATATAACGAGACACAAATGATTTAGAGTGTTTATTATCCCTTCTGCGTTTCAAAAGACAGTCCAAAAATGACTCCTCGAGAGACTTTTGAGTGGGCTGTGTAAGTAGCACGGTCGGTTCAAAGCAAACCAATAAAATGACTCCCTTTGCTGGCGCCACGCTGAGAAAGCACCGAGCGGCTGGAGGGAGATCTGCCGAGGAGAAAAAAAACACACAAAAAAAACAAAAATGGAAGGAGAGGCGTAGACGAGTACGAGGGCCGAGAGCGTGAAACGCTGTTGCTCGCTCTGTCTCAGGTATGGGGCTCTTTTGGGTTGAGGGCATTTTGAAGGAGGCTAACAAGCTGGCTTGTTTTGTTCTTTTCTCACTGTTCCGGGTTCACAGTACTGTAAGGGCACATTTCGGGGGCGGTGCAGCGGGTGCGACGCTCGCCAGAAAGTGAGACGACCAATCAACACGTTCAATAAATACATGTTATGGTATTTTCATTCATAAAAGTCGAAAAGGGCAGTAAACTTTTTTTTTTTTTTTTTGATAGGAGTGCCGATGTAATATCAGAACATCGGTGCCGTTACGAAATCTGAAAGAAATTGAAGACGCATTCTGGGCCGAAATCAATTGCACACCGTCTGAACACGAGTGGCCGACGAGAAGAGCACAAATCTTAGCAGACATTGGACTCCCGAGTTTTACTACTCAATAGTAGTGTAAGAAGAGATGAAGTTAAGAATTCAATTGTTTCCTTTATTTGGATGGAGCAACGATGATTTTACCACCCAGGTACTTTGGAAAAACAGCCTGGTCTTCCTCAAACAGCAATTTTTGCACATTTTATTTTCCTCTTGCTGTTTGTCTTCATTGTTGTTGTTTTTTTGTGTGTGTGTGTGTGTTACTCTGATTAGTGACAAACGTGATTGTTATGAGATGGTCAGAATTGCTTCTTTCTTTTTTTTTTTTTTTTTTTTTATAGTGATTGTTGTATTTATTACTATAGATTTCAGCCCAGTTGCAAATTTAGTTTTGAGGAAAGCAAAAGATATGTTTACTTGCAAACTACAGGACCGCATAACTTTACTGGTTTGTCTGCTACAGGTATGTAGTCAGAGCCCAAATGTGAAAATCTCCCACGCAAAAATGTTCTAAACGAGCGTATATCAAGGTTAATAGTTTAAAGTAAAATGCAAATGATTCTATCTTTGACTTTGAAAGCAGTACCTTTGTAGATTTCAAATATTGATTGTGAGTAGATTTTAGGCTTTTATTTGTTTTTTTCAGACTGTAGTAAAACTTGACTCTATCGGGGATACTTTTGCCCTTTTGATGAGTGACATTTCCATATTTACACAAATATGAATACAATTTTGAGTAATTTCTCCTTTTGCAAGGTTATTTTATTTTTATTTTGTATCACCTGTATTAATATGTAGATTTCCTCTGTAATTTAGTCTCGCAGATCCATGAGGAGTACATCAAAATCAACTAAAAATCCTGTTGAGGTGTTTAACTGCACTTCCATTGAAGTTGAGACACAAAAAGAAGCCCCGACACAAAATCAAGTCCATGATCAAAACGCATTGACTGCCATGTTAACTCACTCATAACTTGTCATTTTCACTCACAAAATCACTTTATTAAGTCACTTGACTGAAAGTGTTCCAAATGCATTCCTGCTAAATCAGTTTTGGGTTAAGAACAAATATTGCTGTTGCAGAAAAGAATATTTGCCCATCTTTTTTAACCCACATTCCAACGTATGACTTGCATTTTAGTAGACTGACACTCTGCGTTGAAAGAAAACCTGTTGAACCCTCCACTCACTTCATCTGGTAACACGTAGGACACTAAGTGTAATGTTATTTCAAACGTGTGACTTTCATTTTTTTTTGGGGGGGGGGGGCAGTTTGGTGAAATGTGGCCACGCGCCACAGAAGAATCTTTTGTCTTTTTTTTTTTGGTCTTTTTTTTTACTTTCATTTGTCTTTAAGTCAAATTTGCTCAGTGCCAAGTAACGAGTTTGAATTTTAGTGCAATAGTGAAGTTCTTGTCACTTCAACTCTTCCGTTCTTTTTTTTTTTTTTCCCATTTTTTTTTATGTCTATTGGACTCGTATTCTTAACTCTTCACCTTGAACTGTTGTTTACATTTGTCAAATTTGATATCATTCACACACACACACACACACACACACACACACACACACACACACACACACACACACACACACACACACACACACACACACACACACACACACACACACACACACCGGTTCTCAATGCTAAGACAGTGCTCCCAAAGGCTAATGGTCATTAAGGTAGATGAGACTGTGATCCCCGAAACCACAACTCTTGTCAGTGATAATGAAGCTGTAATCCGGACTGGTTTGTGTTATTGTTACTGATGATGATGATTTAAACACGGAGAAACGCCATTTTGCAAAGTAACGGATATTGTTTGTTGTAATGGTCATTACTGCCATGCCTGGACGGAAGCCATGTCAGCTGTAATTAGTGTGTGAACGCCACACAGAACAGGGACATTTTCTGTCCGTCCCTCTCAATCTGTGAACGATCTACTTTATCACTTCTTGTTTGTATCCTTTCAAACCTGTAGACCTCATTTCTGAATGTAACATTTCTTAACGTGTTGACGGCCTTCGACAAAATGTGTGTTTGGAAGTTATTTATTTGAATGTGAAGCCCTGGTTGGCAATTATCTGTTGTTTATGTATACGTTCCTGTAAGTAGTTTTTTTTTTTTTCTTTATTTATTTCAATATATGGGAGGGGGAATTCTCCCGCCCTATCTTTTGCTCAAACGTACATAGTTATGTAAAAATATATTTTACTTTATGTGTAAAATATTCAGTATAGTATTCATACTTCTGGCATGTTATTCTGCAGTAAACGGCAGCATCCTTTAATGCCTTTTATTTTTCATTAATGTGGACAAAATCTGACCATTTGAAGCTTTGTTGTATATTTTGGTGTATTCATTATATCCGATGATGTGTTTGCTGACCGTTGGCTGTTTCATCTTTCACACTCTGTTGTTTCAATAAGATGTTCAGTTTAAACCCTTTAACATCCACTCTCTGTTATGACGTGGCTGTCAAGTGAACATTTGTCTATTTACTTGAATTTTTAAATGGATAATTGGTGGATTTGTCTTATACCAGAATCATAATAAAAATGCAAATACTTAACATATCAGACCGCATTTGCGTGTGTGTGTGTGTGTGTGTGTGCGTGTGTCTGTAAACAGTGTAAAGTCGATTTATTCAAGGACTGTATTTTCCTTTAGTAGTTCTGTTTACGCTACCTGTTTACGCTGACAACTGCACTATTGTGTTGCCTGCCGAAATTTGAACCGAAGTCATACTTATGGCATGTCGTCACAAAAAGCGCAAAAAATTCAGTTCTTTCATGTCGTCCGAAATATGGCCAAAAAGTCATACTATAGCATGATATTTTTATTTTTTTACATTTAATAAGTATGACTTCTGTTCAATTTATGTAAGCCAACACAGTGGTGCAGCTGTCAGCGTTGTTGTCTCCCAGTCTAAAGGTCCAGGGTTCGAGTCCCGCCTTTGACTTGTGTAAAACTAATAACCTAAAAGTAAAATTTGTCATCCATAATTATAATGATGACTAACTCATGCATGTTGTCCATAATGTAAAACATTACATTCAAGCAAGAACATGCAATCCTCCACACTAAGTTCCAGGCCCCCTATCAAACCGAGAAGCTCCTGATTGTGAAATGACAACCATTTTGCTGTCTTTATTGCATGCTTGTCTGACTTATATAACTTTTAAACATGTTAGGGAAGAGCCATCAACGGTGCAGTGGTTGGCATTGTTGCCTTCCAGTCAGAAGGTTACAGGTTCGAGACCCACCCTGGAAAGGATGAAGTTAATATCTCTGATGAAAAGCTGTGTTAAGGGCAAGAATCAAACCTGGAACTCTCTGACTGGAGTCAACAGCACTAACCACTGCACCACTGTTCTTTCTTCATTAAAAAGTTTAAAAGTCATATAAGTTATATAAGTCAGACAAACATGCACTAAAGGCAGCACAATTTTACAGTTGCTAGCGTTGTCATCTCACAATCAGGAAGTACTGGGTTCGATCAGGGGCTTGGAACTCTGTCTGTGGAGGATTGCATGTTCTTGCCTGGAGTGTGACTTTGTCACATTTACGACTACATGATGTTTGTTTTACATCATGGACTACATGCATGATATCATGCATAAGTTAGTCGTCCATATTTTGGACGACATATTTTACTTTTACTTATTATTTATGCAGGAACATGCAAATTCCACATAGAGAGTCCCAGGCAGGGATCGAACCACGGACCTTTAGACTGTAAGACGACAACGCTGACAACTGCACTATTGTGTTGCCTGATGAAATTTGAACGGAAGTCATACTTATGGCATGTCGTCACAAAAAGCGCAAAAAAGTCAGTTCTTTAATGTCGTCAGAAATATGGCCAAAAAAAGTCATACTATAGCGTGTCGTCTGAAATGTGATAAAAAAGTAATACTAGAGCATTTCGTCCAAAATGTCATACTATAGGAACATGCAAATTCCACATAGAAAGTACCAGGCCGGTATTAAACCCAGGACCTTTAGACTGAGACGACAACGCTGACAACTGCACCATTGTGTTGCCTACCATAACTTCAACGAAAGTCATACTTATACCATGTCATCAGAAATAACACAAACAATTAAATGTATTTACTTTAATGTTGTCCAAAATGTGAAAAAAATAAAAAAGTCATACGATAGCATTTTTTGGAGTATGACTTTTTTGTGCTATTTCTGACAACTTTCTATAAGTATGACTTTCATTCAGGCTGTGGAAGCCAGCACAGTGGTGCGGTTGTCAGCGTTGTCGTCTCGCATTCTAAAGGTACCAGGTTCAATTCCCGCCCGGGACTTTCTGTGTGGAATTTGCACGTTCCTGCAAAACTAATAACCTAAAAGAAGAGTTTGTCACCCATAATATGGATGACTAACTCATGCATGTAAAACATTACATTCAAGCAAGAACATGCAATCCTCCACACACAAAGTTCCAGGCCCCCTATCGAACCCAGAAGCTCCCGATTGTGAGATGACAACGCTGGCTTGGAACTGCACCATTTTGCTCCCTTTATTGCATGCTTGTTTGACTTATACGATTACTTTGTTTTACATTATGGACTACACGCATGATAACATGCATGAGTCAGTCATCCATATTAAGGATGACATATTTTACTTTTAGGTTATTACTTTGTGTATGCATTTGTTCTTTTATAAAACACGTCAGTTTCATATCAAGTGAATCTGACCAAGTTTCTGAGCATGTAAGATGGAATACACATTATAAATCAGCTTTTTTTTTTTTTCTTCTTTTTTTTTTTTTTAGGTGAAATAACACTTTTAACATCATTCCAGAGACAAATCAAATTGTCTGTGTTCGTGTCATAGCCTAATGAGCCGAGCATAGTCTACCTTGTCGGTGTAAAGCACAGTGGAGTCAGGAATCACTGACATAATCAGCTCATTTAGTTGAATCAGTAACTGCCCCTCAGACGTGCCCTTCCTTCCAGAAACTGTTTAAAGTATTACTCTCCTGTACAGTCCGCTAATAATAGTAATAAGGAGCACTCAGTTTCAAATATCACCACCAGTATATGGGACCCTCTGTCGAGTTCCTTAATACAGAATCATGCAGTCATCAAATTCAAAGTGAGAGTTTTAAAACCTGGTAATTCTGCAGCTTAATGATCCGGCTTCTTCAGGACTTTGAATGAAAAAATTCACTGTAATGTGGTTCACAATTAAAAAGCTTCCCCACCTTTATCGTGATGAGGGAGGGAGGGAGGGAGGGAGAGGGAGAGGGAGAGGGGGAGGGGGAGGGGGAGGGAGGTGGATATCTCAGAGCTCCAGTGAAGTTAGCAAATTAAAAACGAATATCGTCTTTCCACACAGTATCTTTTCAAGTGAAAGAAAATGTAATTATCTGTTCAAGGCAAAGAAGGAAAAATAAGGACATATTTTTGCTTTGTTTTCACAAGATGATCAATGCCGCTCTCATGACCTTAACGTAAAAAACGTGATTAATCCTTTCAAAAGTATAGGTCTAAAATTGACATGCATGGGTTTCAGTTGAACTTGTGCCCCAGACTATTTTTTCTTTTGTGCTACCAGCCAGGAAATGAGCATGCAAAACCCTCAATGGACAGATAGAGTGGTAGAGATCATTTGATCAGGCTATTAGGCAACAGAGGAGATAAGTATATTCTCCCTTGAAAATAACCATTAAAGGCTGTTATAGAATAGAGGACATTTTTTAAAGGACAAAGTATCATCATCATCATCATCCAGTTAGCCAAACTCCACATTTCACTGGATGAAATTTTTATTTGGATAAAGTCTGCCAAGCAACTTGACAAGGATAAAAAGGCAAGTGTGAACAATACAAGACGTCATGTGTCAATGAAACGTGTCAGGCAAATTCAAGATGATACGCACCGATAGCAGTAATACTGAATGAAACGAGCTCAGTTCCGTACAGACGCCAGTCGCTTAAAGGGCCATGAAAAAAAAGAGTTCTTAAGACTTTATCCTCAAGCTTTTTCCATCATTATCTTGTATCAAAGTAGAAATATAACAAGTCCTCTCATTCTAGGTCCAGTTCTCTTGAAGCTCTGAGATCATTTAAGGAATGCACAGATTGGAATATTGACAAGTTACAAAACAGACATTTTAATGAGTAAATAACCAATTAAGTGCCAAGATACTATGTTTTTTTTTATTTTATTTTTTTTATATATGATCTGTCTCTTATTTTAAAAAATAAATGAAATTATTTTATTTGTTATATGAAGCATCTTCCATCATAATGAAATTAAGTTGTGATAACAGAACACGTTGCGTACCAGTCTGTTAATTAGATTTCTTTTAATTGGATTGGAGGCTCCCAATTAGTTCCACAACTAATGAACAGAAATGATGTCTGAACATTTTTGAACGATCTCGGCAATAAGAACGAGCACAGCGGCGTCAGGATCAGTCAGAGTTTGGTCATGGGTATGTGAAGGCTGTTCCACGGGCCCATCCATAATTCCTCCTCGTCCGACTGCGTTCTGTCACTCGGGCACTCCAGCGGCTCTGTTGCGACGAGTCCATCGTTGTCGTCGTTGCTGCCGTCTACTTTCGACTCTCTCTCACCTTCCGCCGCTCCGTCTCTATCCGCTGCGCTCCGAGGCCGCTCGGTGCCGCCTGGCGATGCTTCGAGCGGGTTTGATTTAGACGCCGCACTTTCGGGGCCCGTGTTGCCGGTGCTGGTTGACCCTAAAGAGACGCTGGACGGTCGAGTGTGAAACACATTCGGCGTCTTAGTGTTATCAGTATTTGAGAGAGAGGAAGGGGCCGCCGCGGAGGCGGCCGTTCCCGAGCTTCGAAAGGTGCGCAGCGTGTTGCAGCCGCCATCTGCTGTCGTTCTGGTCGTGTTCAGGGGAACTCTTTCCTCCAGCGTGGCAGCCATTTTGTCTAGTTTTTTAAAGTGCTTAGCGAGCCGCGAGCTGAAGACGGGGGAGGTGAGTTTGAGGTTGTTGTTCGAGGTGGTGGTGGTGGTGGTGGTGGTGTGTGCGGGACCTGTAGCATTGACTGAACGTCGGGTGCGGATGATGGAGCCATTCTGGGCCACGTAGATGCTTCCGTTCACGTTAACGTGGCTGTTGTGAGTGGCGGATAAGCGGCTGCGCTGGGTTTCTGGCATGCTGTCCTCACCGGTGGAGCTGGTCTCGTACTCTCGGTCCAACACCAACTTGATCCGAGGTTTTCTACTGCCCTGTTGGAAAAAAATCGCATAAATAATATGGCATCAAACTACTAACCTTAAAAGTTTTTTTTTTTACTATGATCTTAAATGAAATGAAAACATGTTTTAGCTGAGGCTGATGAGTGTGGGACAAATCTGAAATTATGACTTGATTATGGTGTTAAGAAGCCGTTCCCAGAGCCATGTGACCAAAAAGAGGCGAATAGAGTAATACTAAAACCCTTCAAAGATTTCTATTTGATTGGACAAACCATGACTGCTGAGGTAGCATTTGTGTTCCGGTTAAACTTGGAGTTTGTCCTCCCATGTCTGACGTGGCATTAACACGAGATCTCTCCGCAGCCAGAACCAGCCGAAGGAAAGACTACAGCCACCGACAAACTATTTTGATGTACACATGTAAAAAGTGAACCTATCCTTTAAACACCAGGTTGAAAACACAGTCTCCCAGATTTCTGATTGCAGCATGGTGATAACTTTAACCACTAGAGGTCAGGAGACTCAACATTTTACACTCACGTTAAGGTTTGATAGGCTCAAATGTAATTTCTGACCAATTTTAATTTAACTTCTACCTTATTGTAAACGTCAGAGAACGTGCAACGTAAAAGTAGCCCTTTCACTCACTGCAGACAGAGAGGGGTCAGGGCAGCGGTGTTGACTCCAGATTCCCCACCAGCAAATCAAAGCAGCTTTTGCTGCTTGAAATGTTAACAAAAGAAAGTATCGAGGAGGCGCTTTTGAAATATACTGTCGATCGATCTCCACATTGGATGCGACCTTTCGTAACATACATTGTAACGCTGTAACATCCTCTTCGGTGGGTCAGAGCCAACACTGCTGCGCACGCACACGCATAAACACACACTTCACACAGAAGAAAAAGGCTGTTGTGACAATAACTCTGATTCTGCTTTTACACCATGTAACCCTCACGGTTTTTCCATTTAACCTTCGTAGTATGGAAGAAAGAATACGTTCAAAGAAAACATCAAACCCACCCGCCCCCGCACATAACGGGCAGTGGGGGAAACGACTGATACGGGAGGAAGGATCGACACGAAAAGAGAAATGACTAATGAAAAAGGCCTGAGCAATCTGTAAACGCAACGAAGAGAAGTCGGCGAACAGCAATCTTTGAGCTGCAGCAGCAACGGCAGCAGAGAAATAATCAGCTGGTAGTGGAGCTTTCAGAAAAGGAAACGGGAGACGCATCAACTCGGGGTGTAAACTGCACGACGACTTCGAGACGCAGAGGAAGAAGAGGCAGGTGAAGAGATGGGCTGATTTGAAAAAAAAAAAAAAAATGGGATTAAAGACACCAGCAAAAGAAAGATGCAAAGAACCACAGAACAGAGGTACTCTGAGAGGGCAGTAGAGGACATGCCGGCAGTTTAAACTCTTGTGAATATAAGTCACACCAAACAAGGAAAAAGTGAGAGATTACAGTAATAAATTGCACTCAGGTAAAGACCGCACACCCAATCCAGGCATTTTCACCCATACCGTACTTAGTGGCTCTGAATTTAATCTTGGGAGGGGGTGCTAAGGCCTCATCTGCATTTCAATCAGCCGACTCATTTCCCACATCCCCCTCTTCTTCGTCTTCTTCATCCTCCTCCTCCTCCTCAGTGTCCTCGATGATGGGCGACAAGTCATCCGAGGTGCTGATCACACTAGAGCCAATGTCTGTTTGGACGCGGCTGGAGGATCGCCTGCTCGACGAGGACGTTCCCGACCTAACACTTTTTATTCCTTCCTCTCCTGACTCCTCATCTTCCTCACTTTCCTCTTGCTCTGTCGTTTCATGTGAAGAACGTGAGTGTCGAGAGGTTTTGGGCCGAGAACTAGAAACTGTAGAACCTGAATATCTAGAACTTTTAGAGTGGCTGCTGCTGCTGCTGCTTCGATCTGGCTCTTTGCTGGTCCTTTCTCGTCGTCTGCTGGTTTTCTCTTTCTTGCTTTCACTACTTATTTTGTTGCTACTCCCAGAACTGTTACTAACTTTGGAACGTTTTCTGCTTGATTCTTCCCTCTCTTCTTCACTCTCTAACCCCGATTCCTTCTCAGACTCCGACCCATCTCTCTCCTCCTTCTCCGTTTCAGATTCTGACTCATTTTTTCCCGTCTCCGTATCGGACTCGGTCTTGTCTTGCTCTGTTGCAACAGATGAGGTGGGGCTGCTTGTGTCAGAGAGGCTCAACTCTGATTGAGACTCTTTGTTGCCACTTCCCGTTTCCGAATCGCTTTGTTCATCTCTGTCGTGAACTCCTCTTCCTTTTTTCCGCCACCCGTCACAGGAACTGTTCTCGTCTCCCGACTCCCACCGCGTCCTCCTCTCCTCCTCTGTGGCTCTCGAAGATACCGATGCAGAAACACTCATATCTCCTATGGAGCCATACATCTTCCGACTGTTTTCCTCTCCTCTGTCCCAGCTTTTGCCATCGCTCCACTGTTCATCTCCCACCCTGGCAGGTCCCTGGAGCCTTCTGGCTAGGGAGATAAGCCCGAGGGCCCCGCTCAGCTTTTGTTTCACTGGTGGGGGTTTGTTTGCTTCAATGGACGTCTGGAAGTAACTCCCATCGATGACCATGCCGCCATCCAGGCTGAAAGACTGGCCAGAGGACAACAAGCCCGGGAGATGTCCCCTGTGCTCTGGCCTGATGCCTTCTCCTTCTCCGACTGCATTTCTCATCCCATTGTTTGTCATGTCACCTCTGTTGCTACTCCCCCATGTTTCCATTTCTCCTCTTCCTCCCCTTTCCCTCCCTCTTTCTGCTGCTTCATCTCTGCCTCCCCTTTTGTTTCCTCTTTTCCATGCCTCTCCTTTCTCCAACTCCACTCCTCCCAGTCTTTCCCTCCCTCTGCCTCCCTCTTCTAGCGGTCCAATCCTGGCTTTTTTCCACGGTGGGTGGAGGGCAGGAGGCTGTCCCCCAGAGGACAGCAGTGTACTCACTCTCATTACAGCCTTCAACCTGGCAGCTGCACTCAAGTTCTTAGGTTTAGTGTTCACGGTCGTACCGCCCTGTTGTTTTTTGTCACCCTCAGTTCTTGTGGGTCCTGGGGTCTTTTTTGGAATAGGTGGAGGTCGGGGCTGGAGGTTTGTGGGGTGTGGGGCTAATCTGTCTCCTTGAAACTGTCTCCTCACCTGTTGTCACGATGATATTAGTCCAAAAACAAGTCAGATAAATTATGAAAGGAACAAATAAGATATACAAATTGCCAAAAGCTTCACAATCAATGTCAGGAGAATTGTTAGGACCAGGCCTTAACATTTTACCGCCAATTTTTCTGCAGCAGGGTTTCTAGCACTATGTGAGCTTTCACAGGCTGCTTGTACAAAGGAAGATTACATAATATGAAAATATTTAATTGTGTTCACTTTCAAAAAAAGTACACTATCGTAAAAAATACAACCGCCTGTAAAACACCCGCCAGTCCGCTAGAGGATACCGTGTCAGTGTCATGTTTTGCCTCCCCAAGGTGTGAAAAGTACACTTGTGTGTGACCAGGTTTAAAGAAGGACGCCATGTGACAAAGAACAAAGAGTAATAAAGTTCGCAGGTTGCGGGTGGATGGACAGACAAGAACGCAGGACTTTCTCCTAGACAGCCAGTGCTTTGGTCAACCGTGGATTTCGTTTCAGTCATCTGAGTAAGTTACGTAACGAAAGTAACCTAATATGATTAACTGATGTTATGTACTTTAAATAATTTACGGGATGTACGTTACAAAATGTATGTCAAATTAGTTATTTTAATCCAAACGATGACCTTTTATTTGCCCTAACCAAATAGTTTCGGTCCCTAAACTGAACCAAATTGCAACTGCGTCACATTTAAACCAAAATCAGGATCTCTTTTTGACCCTAACCACATGGTTTTGGAAGCTAAACCGAAGGCACCTTACTTTTCGTGTAGGCGAGGCAAATCATGACACTGACACAATATTCATAGTGGACTGATGGGTGTGTTACACACTTTGGTGGAAGACCAGGTTGAAAAATTTGGTTTCAGTGCATGACAGAGTAAGCCTGTCGTATACTAAAGTCTTAAACCTTTAGTTGAACTTTCATGGATTACAGACAGACAGGTAGAGATTAAGATGGCATAAAGTATTAAACAGGGAGTATTGTTTCCTGGGAAGAGCTAGGCTAGATGTTTCCCCAATCTCCAGTCACAGCGTCAGTGGACAGACATAAAATTTACATCACTCTCATCTAACTCTGTGCAAGAAAGTACAAAAATTGTATGTCGAAAATGTTGAACTATTCTTTTAAAACTATGTTGTTTCCGTACCTTCAAAGCATTCTTGACAATGGTATTACCATTTCTAGAACCATATAGGTCCATTCCTGATGTTGTAAATGATAGTAAAATAATAAAATGCAGCTAACTCCAGAAAACAAAATCCAGCAAGTGGAACTAAAATTGAAAATTTTAGTTTTGCCAGAAAACTGTGAAAATGTTGTCAACAATTTATTTTCATCTCATGGAGTGTCACCAGGGTGTTTTATTGGCTGTCTAACACTTTTCTCCTGCCTTCTACTTTATTTCTCTGTGTTTACCTCTCCGTCAGACTCTTGTGGGCTGTAATAGTAGCTGCCGTCGTCGTCAACAACAACTTCTCCGTATTCATCGTAGAGGCCGGAGGGTGAGATCAGCTTCCTGCGACTGCCGTACTGAGGAAGGTCATACCTGGAGAGACAGAGAGTTAGCGAGAGAGTAAAAGAGAATATTTCAGGTAAGTCATAAATAGTACGAGCCGGTGCACAGCACAACTTTACTGTTGTCGATATTTAAGAGTTATTATTTATCTTTAAATTATTGTGCGGCTTCCGGCCAATCAGAAGTAAAAACAGAAGAGAAAGCTGTTTACAAACCAAACTGGTGCACTTGGCCAATTCTTATCTGCAGCCACTTAAAGCAATAACACATAGTGCAACACACTGGTTCACTCCAATGATAAGCAGTGTCTAATGACTTGCCTAAGCAAAGCTGCCTTAATCACAAAAGGAGCATTTTGTTGCCAGGAGACATTTTGTTAGCAGAAAACACTGGAATCGATTTTCCTCCCTTTCGTCTCTCTTTGTTGTCTGTTGCCGGGAGCGCTGCCTGACTATACCGGCCAAGAAATGTTCTGCGTATCACCACTTGAGCTCCGAGCCTTGCAGCAAGCAACTCAGGGAGCCAGTGGGTCAGAAAACACATATTTTCAAATGCGATTGTGAAAGCAATATGTCCCACTGTGATTAAAATAACAAATATGTCCTTTGGCTTCGCTAACAGAGTTGTAAAGACACATCGCCTCGTCCAATCACTCGGCTTCCGATCAACTGGGGGGAGGGGGGGGTTGCCCTCCCATCATATTAACTGTAGCCAAGTCATAACCAAATCGAGGGGGCACATGGATGACACATAGGTGTAAGTGAGAGAAGAGGGTGGTAGGAGTAGGTAAAAAGAATGGAGAAAAAAAACAGGTAATACATAATTGTCACATTTATAAACTCTAATGTAGGACCTCTGCAAGCGAATGCACCTTCAAATTAAACCCGATCACGGGATTTCAACTGTTAACCTGCAGATTCAAACTAAAGTGTACACAATCAAACTACCTGAAGGCTTCAGTAGCCTCCCCTCCCCAGCTCTTCGCTTCCCTTTGCTCTTGACTCCCTTTCCTTATATCCCTCCCCCCCACCTCTGCATGTCACCACTAGGGAGCAGTAATAAACTGAGTCACAGAATCTGTTTGTGCAGTTCCAAGTTGCAAGGATATCTGGCATACACAGCCAGCACATCCTAGTGTTTTCTGGACCTGTGTGTGTGTGTGTGTGTGTGTGTGTGTGTGTGTGTGTGTGTGTGTGTGTGTGTGTGTGTGTGTGTGTGTGTGTGTGTGTGTGTGTGTGTGTGTGTGTACATCAAAAAGGATCAATCTGGATCACTGGCCGTGTTTCTGGTGGCTCTCCAAATGCTAAATGATCCCTGCTATGATGTGATCATATTTATATTGTGTGTGTGTGTGTGTGTGTGTGTGTGTGTGTGTGTGTGTGTGTGTGTGTGTGTGTGTGTGTGTGTGTGTGTGTGTGTGTGGTGGGGGGTGGGGTGTGGGGGGGGGACATGATACGGAGAGTTGGTCCTGTGTGCTGTAACAGATTACTGGGTGAGAAACACAATCAGCTTCATCAAATGTCATTTGAAAAACAATTTGAACTTTTCAGTTTGTTAACAATCATGTCTGTCTTTAAAGTGACCCTTTAAATGTCTGAGAAATTACTCTTTTAGCGAGGGAATTTTTTTTTTTTTTAAACAAGAAACAGCTACGCATTTCTTCATACTTCATACATACAGACTCAAGATTGATGCCCATCTTGTCTGACTGAGCAAAACAAACTATTTCCCCCAAAAGTTTGACCCATGTCTTTAACATATTTTCCCTTTAGTAATTACGGTCTTAATACATCTTGCACTGTTCTGCCCATTTAAAAGAAATAAAAAACGGTATCTTTATTGACAGGATCATGCCATATTGCTAATTTCCTCATTTAATATTTTCCATGCGGGCGCCCTAACTCAGCACACAGAGCAGTCACACTGCACATCACCCACGCCAGTAGCAATTTTGGAAAGGCAAGATTTAATCCCTTATTGCTCCACGGCATCTACTGGTTGAGTATTTTCCTCTTGACTGGAGGGCAACATGAATTTGGCTTGTTTTGTTGTTTTTGTTTGTTTGTTTGTTTTGACACAGGCATCCAAACATCAAACCTGTGCAACAAATGGGTTGAAGTTATTTTCTGCATCTGTATAAATGCGATCAGGATCATGCCAATGGCGGATGGCTACAGTCCCACATGCAGAGAAAATCCCATTTTGGTTTCATCTTTTGAAGACAAGATGAAAGCAAAGGTCAAAAGGTCGTGAACCATAAATCCAAAACGGATTACTGTACGGAAATAAATGCTGTAACACCTGTTGTCTGTTTCTCAGATACAAAACTCGGGGATAGGAAAAGTTGTTTATACCCTGAGAAGTAGTTTCGTATTTGTTGGCACAGACTTGTATTTACAAATAAAACAAAAGTGATTAGATCTCAGTCCTACGGGGTCACAGAGTCTGATTTCCTGAGCCTCTTTGCGTAGAGTCAGACATGAGTTTGTGGATGTTGCTCTAAGCCACCAGCATCTGGCCCATTGTCTGTTCCACGGCTGGCTGCCTGATTAGCAGCAACAGTATTGCAAAGCTAGGCAGAGAGAATTAGCTGTGTGTGTGTGTGTGTGTGTGTGTGTGTGTGTGTGTGTGTGTGTGTGTGTGTGTGTTTGCTGAGAGAATTATGTGTGTGTGTGTGTGTGTGTGTGTGTGTGTGTGTGTGTGTGTGTGTGTGTGTGTGTGTGTGTGTGTGTGTGTGTGTGTGTGTGTGTGTGTGTGTGTGTGTGTGTGTGTGTGTGTGTGCATATATGTGTGAGTGTAGGTGGGTGTATAAAATCAAGTTCCCAGGAGTCTGTAGCTAAAATTATAACAAAAAATTACACAATGCATCACAGATGTCAGGCTGCATCGAGAATAACACTTGAAAGGGATGCAAAGAGTCTTTTTCAGGCTTGTTCAGAATCTCTTTGATCCACAGTGGGGATTTTATACGTTACATGTCCTCTATAGTATGTTTTTTGGTTCTTTTAACATCAAGGAAACCCAAAGAGCACACATGTGCAGTACAACACACACACCCACACACATACACATTTTTTGAACAAAATCCCTTCTCCCTTACTCTTTTGACTTCATGTAGTTCAAAAATATACGGACCAACAGTAGGTCGCCGGTGTCAACATTTCACTGGAGCCAACACACTGCGTGACTGATGCAATCATTGATGTCGAAGCAGCTGCCATGTGGCTGTCGCGAGGCTCAGTTGGATAAAGTGCACACCCTGTGGTCCTCACTCATGTTCGAGGAAATATGTTCCTCCAGTATTGTAGCAAACCTGTCCGTCACTGCCGCTGGTCAAAGGTAAGCGATGGAACACGGTGGAGTTGGCCTGTATTCACGGTCTGCGTATCTCTTCCACTGCGTATCGTTATTGGTCTGTGCGTTTTCTACAAGACGATCACCACTGCTGGGGAAAACTACGAAACACTGCAGCTCTGTTTCTGCAGCTGTGACTGTGATTGATACGACTTACTGAGTTTTTCTTTTGTTTACAAAATGTGACAAATGTTTTGGGAATCTCATCAGCAAATGTGGCCATATGGATAAAAAAAGAAAGAAAGAAAAAAGGGTGTTGTGATTTTAGAGAGGATGACATATGCTAGTATGTTAGTTACTTATAAGTGTAATTTCATCTGTGTAATAAACAAATGTTCAGGGCAATGGAGCATGTTCCATTACTATTTGTTACGAGGGGGCAATAAAACATTTCAGAGACTGCTCCTGTTGCAGATGAACGCAGCACGAGCAGTGGGAAGCTATAACCTTTTTATTCTAAGTTACGTTTCTTATTTAGCATCAGCACCAGTTATATGCTTTTTAAAAAAATTTATTTATTCATTTTTTTACCACTGGTACATGCACATTCGACATTTCACCGTGGACTGGAAACCTCAGCGGAGAGCACATATTATATTGGGTGTCAAATGTTTTGGCGAACAGACAGAAGTTGTAGAGAGTCCAATCCAATGAGCTGCAGTGAGAAACCTGCACATTTCAAAATACGCAGTGAGTAGGCATGTTGTCATGTTGGAGTTCAGGTTGTTTAGACCAAATGTTTTCTCTTCAAAACATCACAGTTGAACTCTGTGTCGACAGTCTGACACTATTGGATGAATTCACAGTGCGCAACCCCATGACCATCAGAGAAAACTCACCTCCTCAGACCTTGGACAGTGATGTTCTGCCTCTCTCGATACGCATTTGCCACTTAAAACAACTCACCCAGCTCATGGCTTCATTGCTGTAGATTTTGTGAAGCATTTAAAGCAGGGGTGTCAAACATACGGCGCGCGGGCTGGATCCGGCCCGCGCGCCGTATGACTTTGCTAAGTGTGAAAATTACAGAAAGACATAAATTGCATTTCTATGAGAATATGGAGGTTTATGAGTACGAACATTTTGTATTTTTTTTTTTTTTTTTTTAATCGATCCAGTAATTGCTTCAAAAACAGCGTAAATGCGACGTCTGCGCCGGAGGCAGCAGCGCCCGTTGCCACAGGCAGCAGCGCTGGCAGAGGAGAGCCCAGGCAGATAAACAGTGGGCTGATGTCTGAGTTTTTGCTCTTTATGTTTCTAGTTTATTGTAGAAAGACCTTAAAATAGGGTTTATCATCCAAAAACCTTCACCAATGATTTAAACATAGAGAAATATTGTCGTTATGTATGCGTTATTATGTTATGATTTTACTGGTCTGGCCCACTTGAGATCAAAGTGGGCAGTATGTGGCCCCTTAACTAAAATGAGTTTGACACCCCTGATTTAAAGGGTCCCTGTTGCCGATTTCCAGAGTTTGGAACAACATTTGATGTTTGCCTTCTGCCCAACTCCATGCTGATATTGCAAATGCGCGTAGCTTCCCACTGTTTCCTGTGCATCTATGTGCTGTGCTCCATTCATGCACAGCAGGAACAGTCTTGAAACTTTTTGATCCACCTTTGTATGTGACAACAAACACCTCTAAATCCTGTAAGCTGTGAGATGGAGCAACTGTGAATCAGACTTATTGTTCCAGTACATCCCACAGATTTGGAAACACCATGATCTCTTTGTCATGTTTCACCAAATATAAACAGTGCAGCAGGACTCATTACCCTGCTGAGGGTGTACCTGGTCTGCAACAATGTTTCGGTAGGTGGCCCAAAGAAAATTGATGTCCAACGAATGCTGGGACAAAGGGATTCCCAGCAAAACATTGTCCTGAGCATTACACTCCCTTCTCTGACCTCCTCTTGATGGTGCCTCTTCTCCAGGGAAACAAAATATAAGGTCAGTCATTCATGTGATGTCAAACCAGACGACCTTCTTCCATTTCTCAAAGGTGCAGTTCCAACACCTACATCCCAATCAAAGATGCTATTTATGATGAAAAGGGATTAGCATGGAGACTCTGACCGGTCTGGAACTATGCAGCCCAAAACTGTACGCAGCACGGTATAGTGCACATTCCTTTGTTAACCATCACTAAAAGTTTCAGCAACTCAAGCCGCAGTCCACCAAACAGGATAACCTCTGTTGAATTCAAACAACCCACAAGCCTTGCCCTTGTCAAAGTTGATCAGGGCTTTACACCTGCCCATTTCTCCTACATCAACACATTTACAACAAGAACCGATGGTTCACTATTTTCGAATATATCCCAGATAATGGCACGCAACCCTGTTACGAGAAAATCAACATTATTCGGTTCATCTGTCTGTGGTCATAATGTTTTGGCTCAAGGGAGTAGCTCAGAAGTCCTTGAGGTGCTCAGAGAGAAAAAAAAGAAATGAGAAAATCTACATTTTCATGACGACTTGGCAACTCCAACCCCTGGAGAGTATCATGTGATATAAGAAAGAAAAAAAAATCTAGAAAAGCTCCTGAGTGGATTTGCTTTTACTATCTGTGATACCGTAAATGTGTTTTTTTTTCAGATTCATTTTATATTAACATCAGTTTAGAGAAAGTCAAAAGCTTGAAAAGCCTGATACGACTGAAATAGCAGATAAACCATCCAAACATATAACACAAATTAGCAAATACACCTTGTATGTACCAAAGACATGTGTAGGATGTGCAGAATTGTACTAACCCGTGGTCATAGTTGTAATAATCTTGAGTGTAGTAATCCTGGCCAGGATCGATGCCCGATTCCATTGATAACTCCTGTTAGATTGACAGACCATTATTAGCAGCTATAGAGCAAATAAACATACACTCCCTGATCACATTGACTTCAGCTGTTCTTCCACAAACCCACACTCCAGCAGAAAAACACACATGAGCAGTAAAGAAGTGTTCAGAAAAAAGAGAGACAGAGTACCTCTGGCCTGAGCAGAGAAGGTCGAAGAAGTTGTTGTGTCTGCCAGAGGGAAAGAAAAGTGGTTGAATAAAAAGAGAAATGAAGATGTTCAGAGCTCTACCCTAGAAAGGTATAAAGTACATTTATTCTGAAATATTAAAAGTGTTATCCAACGGCAACTGGACTTGTTTGAGTTTCGTAAAGACATTTCACCTCTCATCTGAAAAGCTTCTGCAGTTCTGAATCGTGGGGAGTCCCAGGCTTTAAGCCAGGCAGTTAGAACTGAAGAAGCCTTTTGTGTGATTTGAAATCCAGTTGCCTTCGGATACACTTGCATAGAGTAAGTCCTGGACGACTGAGAATCTTCATAGACATCTATTTTGGGAACAAAATCAATATCTGATGTTCCACATTCAACGTATCTGAAATGCACAGAGTGGAATATGTGTATATGTTTGAAATTGATGTTGTCAATCAATTTGTTGGGCAGGTATTTCCACCCCCCACCCCAAAATACCTATCACTTTGAAACTCATAGCAAATGCCACTTGATTTTAAATTGCATCTAACAGAAAAGAACAGAAAGAAGAGTACACAACATTGAACCACACAACAATACGTAACAGGAAAATAAATAAAAAATAATGTACATTAAACTGTAACAGGCACACAGAGAAAGACACATACCTCATGTTGCCCAAATCCACGCCTAGAAGATCAAAGGAGAAAACCAGTAAGAGTATTTCATATTACAAAGAAAACCTGTTGATAAAACTATTAAGATGCTTTATAGGTGCAACACGTTGCCATGCATGTTTCTTACTGCAGAGAAAAATACATGTTTGAATCAAAACCTAAATGGAAATGGTTCGCAGAAAACATTTCACATTAACACAGTTTACAAGGTGGAATTAAGATGAGATGTCTATGACTGTATGTATGAGATTGTATGTAATTTCAGCGAAATGTAAAGCGAAAGACTACTGTACAAAAGAGAGTCAGAGACCAAATTACAAAACACAATACAAAGAAACTGAGAAATAGCAGCATGCCATTGTGTCATTTACTATTTAATGTGTTGTTTTGTTTGGATGAATATTCTAATTATAGCTAATTTGTAATATTTACATCTCATTTATAGCCCAAATAAGCTCATTCTGTTGTTCAGGAAACGGTTAATGGTGTATGTCAAGCCACTACAATATTTAAAAACAATTAACAAACAGTGGAGCATGTGTCTAATTTGGTAGGTGGGATGTTAGACTCGTGAGCATTTTTTATCAAGATCAGGAAATACTGCGGTACTGTGCTGGTAAATACCAGATAAAACCCAGTGTAAGTTCAGATTTAATGGCACTTTACAAAAGAAAAGGGACCCATGTGGTGAGTAGTTGAGAGCTGCTCAACATATATTTACTTCTGAGATGTTGCTGAATGCTGAATGTTTTGTGCTGTCTTTCTTGCGTAGGCAGACGTCTTAAACGAAATTAAGCTCGGGGAAACTGGAAAAATAGTTGACCTTCACTGAAACAGGTTGCTATATGTCTATGGAGACATTTTGCTGTGCACATAAAGTCTTCAAAGTGTTCTGATTTTGAAGCCATGCAAGAAAATTAAATTATTATTCAGAAATAAAATGGTAGAGTGAAAATGCGATGAATATACTGTATTCATTTAATGGGAGTATATGGACGTAAAGCCTTTTTGGAACCAACCCCTAGCGGCCCTCGGTGGTACTGCACTTTCGGGCACTTCCACATTTGCCTGACTTGTCAGACCTGGAAGCTACGTGTCCACGTCCATACAGTATGGGTTCAGTCCAAAGATTCAAATAGAGCTAACAGCAGTTTTAAAGCTCACAAATAAATATGTTATTTGCTTTATTTCATCGTTGTGAGGTAGTCAGACAACTGGAAGCAGCCTGCTACCACAGGCTGACTGTTTACCTGTGCCGCCACATTTTGTGCTAAGCTGGTGACCAGCTGGCTCTAACTGGCGGTATTAATATTTTCATGTAACTCTCAGCAAATAAAGCTAATTTGTTTTTCTCTCTTGGATCCACGCTCACAATGGCATGCTTATAAGAGTGAAAATATTAAATAATTGCAATGTCACCAAACATACAATGGATTTCACCAAATATACATGATTGGATTTACCCAGCAGTCAAATTTATGGCAGTGTGAACAACAGCGCTATATTGTTTACAATACTGTGAAATTAATCATTAGTGTTGTGAGAGCGACCGATTAAGACTCAGAAACATTAAAAAAAAAAAAAAAAAGAGGGGAGAATTTTATTGGGAATTAGAGAGATGAGAAAAAAGTCAAAAAGGGAAAAAATACAAAGAAAGAAAAAACAAAGAAAAAGGGACAATAACCTCTCTGTCCATGTGTCTTAACTATGTAGCCACAGAATGCACTGTGGTGTGAAACCAAGGTCATTAGCTGACAAAATGAAGACGAATCACAGAACAACAAACGCAGACTTTTAGAGGACACGTCAGATCCTCCTCGATTATTTGAACGCAAGCACACACAGGAATACAATTGTGCCTTTTAAACCTACTTAAGCACACGCACACACCAACACAAAAACCATTCATTGGCAAAATACAGCTTTGAAAGAATGTGTGTGCTTTCAAAAAGACGAGATTATTGGTTAGCTAAAGGCGCAGAAGGCTGGCTGGGTGAATTAGACCTGATGGACATCTGAGGAGATGAACAGAGGTTCGGAGGAGTGAATGAATGGAAGGATTAATGGTGAATATATCGATGAAAAGAATGGTTTCTGGGTGATCTACAGGTTCGAATGAAATGACCCTATTCACAGTCATGGTGTGTGTGTGTGTGTGTGTGTGTGTGTGTGTGTGTGTGTGTGTGTGTGTGTGTGTGTGTGTGTGTGTGTGTGTGTGTGTGTGTGTGTGTGTGTGTGTGTGTGTACTCTGCTAACAGTATGTGCCCAGCACTGTGTGTAATGTAGTGTAGTCTGTGTGTTTGTGAGTGTGTCAGTGTGCGAAGATAAGTCTATCTTTGTGCCCTTGTTGCTCTGACAGACACATTATTAGGTCCTCTCGAGACAAAAACACACAGACAGCAATCTGATTTCTGTCACACACACAAACACACCCACATCTGACATGACTGACTCTCACTCTTTGTGTCCTCTCCACCTTGTCTCGTAGTGGGTATCAGAAACAGGAGGGGAGAAATATTATTAGCTCTTAAAGAACAGACTGTGACACCCAATACCAATTTCTTCTTCTCCTCTCTATTTCTCCCCTCATTCTTTTACACCATCACGCCTCCACTCATTTGTTACTTCCTTTTACTTCTCCTCCAACTTGTTTCAGCCTCACTGTCTATTTCAGCCTCCTCTGTGTCGCCGCATCCCTTTCTTTCTCTCTTTGTTTTGTACCGTCTCTTCTCTCATTGTGGCTGCATGTAATGTAGAAAATAACCGAAAAAATAACCAGGTCTCTTCACATTTCCAGAATAAACCCCTCTGAAGGAAGATAAACCAACAGGAAGAGAGAGTACAAAGGGGCTCCTTTGTTTTGTAAATGTGGTGAGAGTTATGGGCTCTGACATAATTTGTCTTAGGCAAACAATTGTCCTCTTTACATTATATTTATTCAGCATACATTTATTACAACATAAAATGAACTTAATTTGGCATTATACAGATTCAGATTTCTTTCACATATGTTGCCTATCTATCATAACATTTTGCAGTGTTTCACTACTTGACCCATTTCTTGTTGAGGTTATGGATATTTTAAATTGCAATATCCAAGCTGTAGTAATGAAATATCCATCTTACGGATATGATTTTGGTTCGACGCATAAGGTATGGTGCTGGAGCAGTTAATTCAATGAGATTTGCTGATTTACGAGTAATTATTTTTTATTATTATTTTCAAACCCAATAACCTATAGGATCATCATTTTACTGGTGTTTTTAAAAAAAAAAAAAAAAATTAAATTATTTGTTTCAGCTATACAGTTATAGCTGGTCAGCTGGCCTATTCAAAATCCTACACAGCTCTGATTGGCTGACGACTGTTTCCCCCAGTGTACAAGAGCATAACTACTTGCTAAACAAATCAGAATAGTGAAAATAGTTTCTGGATCACTGGGGGGAAATTAGGTAAATTAAAGATGGGGGCATCAATTGAAACATATGGAACCAAACTACACCATATCAAAATGAAAAACTACCACTATTTGTTACATTTTCATTGTCATTCAGGCAATACTTGTACCCTAAACAACAATAAAGACTAAATTTTGGTTTATTAAACCTGCCACTTGTTTTGTAGATTTTGCCATCATTTCAGATTGTTCTGGCAACGCACCAACATCATAAAAATATAGTGATTGAGCAAGACATGAGCAGTGTGGTGACTTGACAGGTTGTAAACAAACCTACAGCTCTTTGGCAAGCAATGTAGGTCAAAGTTGAAGGAGGAAGCTGAACTGTGAAGTGATTACAACAGACAGTACGGCCATTATGTTACCTTTCACCTTCTTATCTAAGCTCACCTGGCAGTTGATTACCTGTCTGACAGCCGGTGTTTCTTCCTCTTCTGGCTTACTTTTTGTAATTTGCCAGACACTGTTAGATATAAGCAATTAACTTTGCGTTTGTAGTATTATTATTACTGAGAGAGACGATGGCCAAAACTACAAAAATGAGTCACAATGAGAAAACCAGAACTATCCTGAGGTTTGGAGGCAGGTGCGATATGATGGAGCGCACTGATGTAGCCAGACACATCAACCATTTACATCAACACTTTATTCCCTTTGCTGTAATCCAGTGGCTATTTGGTGCATCAACGACACAGACTTCCCGATATAATCTTTGCTGTAGCGAGCATGAAACGCGTGACGGTACAATTATAACAACCTATTTCTTACTTGCTTTGTCTTGTACCTATGTTTCACAATTCAATTCAAAATGGATGTTGAAAACAATACATTTTCCCCAAAATGTCAAAAGGGGTCTGTTCTCTCGCAAATGCACACAATAAGAACTGAGAACGAAAACAGAAATCTGTCTGTGAGAAGATGAAGATACACTGTGTGTGTGTGTGTGTGTGTGTGTGTGTGTGTGTGTGTGTGTGTGTGTGTGTGTGTGTGTGTGTGTGTGTGTGTGTGTGTGTGTGTGTGTGTGTTTATGTGTGTGTTTAATGACATGCAGCAGACTGAGGCTGAAAGCTAATCTTGACATAAAACATTTCCAAGCCAGTCAGCTAAAACAAGAAGCACTGCCTGCAACCTGTTTAATGCTGCTGTGTATTTCTGTGTGTGTGTGTGTGTGTGTGTGTGTGTGTGTGTGTGTGTGTGTGTGTGTGTGTGTGTGTGTGTACATTTTCACACTCCTGTTTGTGCACAGACTCTTAAGTGAATATGTGACTGTGCTGTTGTTCTGGGTGTACAGAGCCTCTTATACAATTGCAGAGTGACAACATTGGTTTATAGCTGTATCCTCTCGTAACATCAGCGATGTGACCAGCAGGGTTTGTTTTATTTGGCTGTACATCATGATTTGGTCCAATTGCACAGTCATGATAATCGGTTCTAGTCATGCAGGACAGATGTGATACTGTCACTCCATGATGATAATATGTGTCTGGAGACAACTTGTTGAAAGTGTGTTAAGAGGTTTGCAGTGAAATCTCCTACTGACAGAGCAACAGTCACAGAATTTGGTTCCAGATCACAACTGAAACAAACTGTGACACATTTGAGACCTTTTTCTGTAACAGCTGCTCTCGAAAGGTGGCCATTTCTTTCCATAATCAGTTTAAGTAGCCAAATTAGAGCCAACAGATGAGATGGATGTGTCATTCCCTCTGCTGCATATCAGCTGCAGGTACTTCATCAAAGGAAAGGAACAAATCTGTCATATCTTACAAGCAGTCATGAAAACAAATGAGTCACTCTGTCACTTACTTCTACCCACTGAACTGGGGATACAAAACCTTTAAACGACACGGTACTATACTGTAACTTCAGCTGATTTGACATTTATGCCGTTTCAGAAGAACCTACAATAAAGCAACTTAAATGTAAGGTGAAATGTCTTCCAGTAATAATAAATGTGTCTATGTGACCTTCATAACACACAGTGAAACATTGTATTACCTCATCAATATACTATAGATGTAGGACACTGGGCATGTGGCTACTGCTGCGTACTTTTCTGCCACAATTCCATCAAGAGAAAACAACTGCACATAATATACCGTCACTGTCAGTGAGTAAATGTTTCACTTTGCACATGCCTGTGGCACTTTTTGTATTACTTCTGCTCCTCCCAGAGGCATCTTTCATGGGAAAAAGGTGTTGTAATCATGCAAGACAAACATATGCAACAGGAGTTTATTAGTTGCTCTGCCACCAGAGCTAAAGTGATACAAAAGCGGGAACTAACCAGCATGAGTTACTACAGGAGCTATCCGTTATTAAGAGGACCATTTCTAAATGTTTTTTTTAATGTCTGTGATGATGGGTTTAAAAATAATTTGAAAGTTTTGTCAAGTAAAAATGGTCTTTGACTCTCTTAATTAGCACCGCATATGTTATTGAGAATTCTGTCTCACATCCTTAATAAGTACATCATTAAGTATTATTAAAATCAAGAAGCAATAAACTCCCCAGAAAATGTAAAAAGCATTTTGTGAATAAAAATATCACTACGTGAATGTTTTACTTTTTTTGTTGTTGTCCTTTTGCTATTCACCTACCCACATATTAACATTTGTCTCCTTGAAGAAACAAAATACATGACCTTGTGGAACATGAACAGACAATACAGGACCACTGCAGTTGCCCAGACAATGTGGATTCGGAGGTAAAGGAATAGATACAATTAACTAACGACATTTATGAAAATGAGCAATAATAGAAGACAAAGCGCTAAGAATCAACCTGAAGGACTTGAGACAAATGCATGTTTATAAAAATAAAAATTAAAACTACATCGTAAATTAGTATTTGACAGAAACTTGAGCAGAAACAAAATACACAAGATTGCAGCCAACTGTTGATGTTTACTGTATAAAAGGATAAACCTGTCTCTTAGAAATTAAGTTTAAAAACAACTGAAATACAACATTTTTTAAAGGAAACATGATGCTGCCAGGATTAGGTTTTCTCGTAATAGTAATTTCAAGTAGCTCATCTAACAAGACACAACATATAGTGACTACATATTTAGCATTTTGTATAGTTACTTTTAGGCTCTGACACCACTTGTTTAAATGAGGGAGTCCACAGTGAAAGCTGAATAAGGATCTTCAGTTTACAAAATCCGCAGGATCTTAAACAATTAATCAGTCAGACGACCAATATTCTTAATCAAAGTGGTTTGAAACACCAAGTAAAGATATAAGGAACCCCTCATCTCCAGCACGGTCTCAGACCCTTGAACCTTTGACCCTTCGAGTCGCTTGGCAATCCTGAAGCCTCGGAAGGTCTAGTTTGCAAGCACAGCTTGAATAAACATGACCTACCGTTCCTAAATTGAGGAACCATTCACTCAACCTTTAGGCACCAAGGTTCAAACTTAGTGATAACAATGCCATTTCACCATCATGAAGTCCAACAATTATCAACATTTTAATTATAATCTTCCCCTAACCTTAGCCGAAGTGCTTTTGTTGCCAATAAATCACAGCAAAGACTCAGGATGCAAACTTTGTCTTGTGGATTGTATGCTTGGCATCCACTCCCACCACCTCTATGTAACCCTGTAACAGCTTAAATACCGCAGTAAAACTCGTGTGCAGTAGAAAACAATAAATGTAGTGCTTAAATCACTCAATTTTCTTTGTCTATGACCATCAAGCCAGCACTCACATTTCGTAGCACAACATACCTGGAAAACAGTCTAATGAGGTATTTGCTAGGAGACAGGGTTGAAAAAGATACACAATGCAGCACTCAAATTAATAACAAAGATAGAAATGTGTTTGCAGGTAGCAGTGCACAGAATACTGCGGAAAAAAAGAAAAGGATCTGTGATCTTACAGTGAGCGTTACAGAACATGGTATCTACGAAACAGTGCAAATTTATTAAATTGAGAGTAAAGACTCAATGTGACACTGATCATTCCAAAAGTTGTGGCTCGGTAGCAGCAGAAATACTGAAGCAAAACTATCCATGCAAAAAAATTACAAAGATTCACTGTCCAGCAAAAGTTCAGCTCAAGTTGGCCAATAAAGTTCTCATCTCATCTGTTTGATTTTCTTCTACACATCTGATACATTTGGAACAAACTTGTTCAGAAATTCAGAGGCCAACCAGAATTTGTCACCAGCCTCTCGCAATAGGAAGTGTCTGACAACAATCATGTGTCTTTTCATTGAGAAGGACACTGACTGATTATGATTGTTTATTGACAAGTATGTCAGTTACTTGCCATGGATAGAAAATGTTAATGACAGTAGTTAAACAGAAAATTAACCAGGACACATGTCACCACTTCTAATCATTTGATTTTATAGCCCCAATCTGCAGCTATTTGAAGTTCTTCTCTTTTTCTGTTCATGGCAAGTTTCATTAACGGAGATGAGACACATTTTTCCTCTGCCCATAGAGTTTATATTGGGACTACTTCTTTATCTTTCTTTTCATATGTAAAAAACAGTAAGTCATTTTGGTAGAGCGTAGCTGGAGCACGGTAAAAAAAAAAAAATCACCAAATCATCGCAGCATCCCACTGAGCTATTTTGAGGATCAGTCCCTTGACAGCTCCGCCGCAAACTACACAGGAGTGTTAAGAAATTCCCCTCTGTGGGCTTTCTGAATCAGAAAAGCAAAGGCTAGAGCATTGTAGACTGAGAGGGGAATCGCTTCTCAAGTTCCTCCATGATTGAGTTCATGTTTGTGTTGGGCTGAATCTGTGGAGGTGGAGGATCCTCTCCTCCTCCTCCTTCTCCTCCTCCTCCTCCTCCTCCTCCCTCCTCCTCCTCCTCCTCCTCCTCCACCTTCTCCTCCTTCTTCTTTGGCTCCTTCGCTCGCCCCCTCTCCAACCTCTCCTGCTCCAACCGCTAATGCATCCAAGGAGACAAGAGAATCCACCGAATCCACTGAAGCCCGGCTCTTCATGACCTTTTTGAGTGGGATCTGTTTCTGATCTATCTGGCTGAACATGTTGGCCACAGACTTCTCAATGTCTGCTATGTTTTGGATGTTTTTTAGGATTCCTTTTCGCTCCTTTCGAGGTGGTTCGGGTCCCACCGGGAGGGGCGGTGGCGACAGTCGGCGGGACACGGGTCGCAGAGCAGGCGCCTCCAAGAGTGATGGAAGGACGAACATGGACGGACGCAGGAGCGAGGGCGACACAGGGGGAGGGAGAGGTGGAGGCGGTGGAAGCGATGGAGGTGGTGGGGGTGGTGGAGGCGGTGGAGGAGGAGGAGGAGCAAGTGTTTCCGTATGATTGGAGTATGCAGGAGAGACAGGAGGAGGAGAGGGAGGGTGGTGTGGAGAAGGAGATGAGGGAGGAAGAGGAGCAGAGGTGGGAGGCGGGGGTGGGGGAGGAGGCGGAGGCGGCGGAGATGGCGGTGGTGGTGGTGGTGGTGGAGGCGGTGGAGATGGCGGTGGTGGTGGAGGCGTTGAAGGGGGATCAGGGATAACCTCTAAATGGACCTGAAGTCTCTCTTCGGCACCCTGATTTCCTGTTGAATTTGTACCAAAGCGCCGCAGCACAGGAGGTGTTGGCTTGTGACTCGGTGGAGGGGTCCCTCCATCACTGTGAGTGATGATGATAAATGGGGGACCCTCTTTGATCTGAACAGTTGGGACATTGTAAGTAGGGGCTTGCTTGTGAGGCTGAGGAGACTCTGGGAAAACAGACAGTAGAATATCAGGCGACAAGGATCCTCGAGACTCTCTGTTTTGCCTTTGCCTCATTTCCTGAAGCGCTTGTTGCTCAAATTGTCGGGCTTGTTCTTTCACTGTGAGCTTGGGTTCTAGACTTGGACTTCCCATTAAATCCGAATCCAGTCCACGGTCAAAGCCTGAATCCAGACCAGCATCTTTACTCTCCTTGAATTCTGCCTTCAGGAGCTCCAGCTCCCACTGCACAGGATCCATAACCACCTGCCGCCTCAGAGCATCGTACATATCTCTTCGATGTAATCTTGATGGGAGAGTCCAGCTGTGTCCACCTCCTGATACCCATCCGCTATCACTGCCGCTGTATCCACCAAACCCCACATCACATCCAGGAGAGCTAAGCCGCAGCCAGGCCTCTCGGAGGCCTTTCCTGGAAGGGGAGAAATTCCCAAGAAGGTCTCTTCTCCTCTGGCTTCTTCCAAGAGTCTCTGGGCTACTCAAAGTCCCGTCCTCATGGTAGATGGGATTTTTGATTGTCAGGGGGTTTTCATCTGAGAAGAAGGTGATGTTGGACTCAGACTTGGGGAGGTTGTTGAGCACCCCTCCATTGGCCATGCACTGACGATGGGCGGCGATCGCTCGTGTGGCAAAATCTGAGATCAGACGTTGGCGGTCGCTTTCATCCAAACTGCCACGACTCCCGCCGCCAGCACAATGGTTTGACTGGCTGGTATATGGATGGAGGGGGGGAAAAAAACGAGACAGAAAACAGAATGAAGGGACAAAAGAATTACAGACATAATATGAGGGAGAGGGTAATAATGAACAGGAAAGATGTAACTGTAAAAATCGAAACTAAATTAAATGGAAGGGAGAGATGGAGACTGGAGGAAATTTGAATGAAAGATTTAAACAAATACAAATGAATGTTTTACAAAGGAGAGTGACAGCAAGATGAGATAGAAAGAATGGCAGGTAGGTAACACAGAGTCTGCCAGAGCTTTGTTTAAATAAATGTAATGAAAACCGTCTTCACATTAACAGATGAATTAGGAGACAATGAGAAGAAATGGTCAAGGGTCGTTAGGAGGACATTTTTCTCTGCTGTTTTTACAAGAGGAGGACGAGATTGAGCGCAACATTTTTTTTTTAACACAAAGAAAAAGAATGCAAATAGATTCCAAGTACGCCACAAAGATGCTACTGCAGCACAGCTGTACACAATTCCACATCTGCCGGGGGAGGGATGCACAACTGTGTGTCATGGAGTTCTGAGAGAATGCACATTTCCTTACAACAAAAGGCTGATTACATCCTCCTCTTCAGTAGAAGGTATGTTAATCAGTGAAATCAGTGGTGTACTTTGTGACTGCGAAGAAACTCTGCAGACTCTTGGTATCCCATGGCACATGGCTGGCTACTTCTATGCACAGGCAACCACACAAACAAATTTAGAATTCATCACTGATTTGCCAGAAGCACAATCTACCTTCAGCAAAAACAAATTTGCTCTCAGATATACCAACTTACCCTACACATGAAACAACAGCAAATCACTAACGACCACGGACGCAAACACAAAACTAGAGCAAGAAACTCACAGATGGGAAGCAGTTTTCAACATCCTACTCACTTTTGTCTGTCAGCCCCGGATAAAGGTGGACGAATGAGAATAAGAGAACAGAAGAGGACAGGAAAAGCAGAATGATGAAATGATAACAAAGGATGATGTCAGAGTGGTCAAAGTTGTGAAAGAGAAGTGCTCCTATAATATAAAAGGTCTGCAGCACATGGTAACACATTGGAGTTAAGAAGCAGAGAAAAACTTTAAAAAGCATCTTCTACATTCCCGAAGTAGCCAGGTTGCCGGTTGAGCACAGTGTGCAGTCTCGCTTCATTGCTCTGTGTCACTTTTATGATAGGCATTTACACTCAACTGATGCCTTTTCACATCTTCTGCCATCCAAAAGGGGTAAGTACCTTTAAAAATATGTGGTAGTTGGAAATAGATAATATAGGATATGCACTATATACTCTTTGGTGCCTGTCTGGGATTACAACTTATTGTAAGTCGCTTTGGATAAAAGCGTCAGCTAAATGAAATGTAATGTAATGTAATGTAATGTAATGTAATGTAATGTACAACAGGCTTCCTTATTTACAATTTATACCTGTATTGTTACTATGAGGCATTATAAAATTGTCTGTGCTTTGTCTCACAAATCTGTATGTTAGTTATGAAAAACATGAAATGTTCAGCAATCATTGGTTTTGTAAAAATCTTTAAAGACAAAATGTGTAATAATTTTAGTTAAAAACACTCAAAATACCTCAAATTGATCATTTTATGTAAAAAAAAAAAAAAATAAAAAAATACCTCAAATTTTGAATTTGGGATAAATAAAGTATCTAACCTATCTATTATTAAAAAACAATGTGAAGAAATAGCAGTGTTGACATTTTGTCAAAGATAGCTACGCATTGTGTCGCAGAGACATCTACACAACTCAGCATGCGAACCAGAGAGCCCTGGACTGTCCTGTCTTGTAATCCCGCTTAGTACCTCAAGAGGCGATCCAGTCTGCCCTCAGACAAACATGAGATGAAGAAAAAGAAGCATATTCTGTCCTCTTGTCAGAATGAATGGAACAGTAAAGTCAACAATAGCTGAAGCTTTTGCAAAGCGGACAATTATCACCACCAAAACCAACCCACTCGCAGCAAGACACCACATTTTGTATAAAGAAAAAACAAAAAGAGGTGATAAATCGAAGCCAAAGCATTTCTTTTAGACGAAGCAATAGCTTATAAAGGTTGTTAATTGCATAACTTACAGACAGGGTTAATATGTTTGCTAAATTTCTTGATACGCGGTTCAGACAAGTTAGAATGGTTGTATTTGACTAGCTAAATTAGTTCGTCATCTAACTATACACCAAACTGAGGCAATTTTATGCAGCAAACAAACCAGGTGTTGTGAGCTTGTTTGGACAATTTAACAGATTGTAAGTACAACTAATGACTACGCGTAAACTATTGATGCTACTTATTAAACTTACATAATATGTGACATCCCAAATGTTTTGCTAACTTTCCCATTTTCAAATCTCGCCTCATCTCAAAAGATGTATGAAAAGTGACGTGAAGAGTAAAGTTAAAACATTTAGTTGCTATTTTCCACTTCCTTTTGTTGTTTTCGAAGTAAATATTATGAACATGTGCACTGTTGATATTATCAGGTTATCTTAAAATTACAATTTTAGTTTTTCTATATAATTTGGAATAATAGAGAGGAGAATCATGAAGACCAAAAAAGCTCCAGCAAACATTCGAGGGGAAAAACATTATTCAAGCAAAGATGTCTGAACAAAACCACATTTTAACAGAGACCAGCTTAAAAAATAAAATAAGTGGGGATATATTATACAGATCTGGTTATTTACCCAGCACAAGAGATGACAATAACATGTGCTGTAGTTCAAAATAATGTGAATTTTCATGAAACATTTAAAAAAAAAAAATAAAAAAAAGAATTCAATTAATGTGCTGCTAATAATACGTTACAGAGCACTTTTTCACAGGTAATTGAAAACAGACATTAAAACCTAAGCCTGTCAAGACACCAACCAAAAGTAATTAAACAAATAAAAAAAAGCCTTGAAAATCGGTCTACTGAGCACTTTGATAATGGACCTTAATTATGAATGGTCAAACTTTTGCACTTTGCCGGGTTTTATAGTCTTTAGGGATTATTTGGTCCCGACAAGATTCCAGTGCTACAGAATACATACTGTACACACACACACACACACACACACACACACACACACACACACACACACACACACACACACACACACACACACACACACACACACACAAGAAATTACACAAGAAATCTCAAATTGCCTCCTTTGCAAACACGCACACACACATAGAAAACCATCCCATCACAATTAAACATGCGCTGCGGTTTATCAATAGAATTAATTATCGCCCAGGGTGGTCTTTATAAATTATGGGCTGAGTTTATTTCAATTATCTCATATCCAAGTTCATTTCCGCACACATTTTTCAGAGGATCGCTCGGGCTTTAGTCATTTCACATCCACGTACACACACACACACACGCGCACATTGACATACACACACACACACACACACACACACACACACACACACACACACACACACACAGTTGGAAATCCCTTGTCGTCACTCGGAGATAGTTCCTACCATCTTGCATATGAATTGCTCTCATGTTAATGGGAGTGGGGAGGCATATCAAGGACAGACAGGAAACCGGTGAGGCATGTAATGCTGATAAGAATTCCTCTCAACTCCTTCTTAACGCTCCAGTAAGGAATTGAAAATGAACTATCTGTGTATTGCCTTGAGTGTGTGTGTGTGTGTGTGTGTGTGTGTGTGTGTGTGTGTGTGTGTGTGTGTGTGTGTGTGTGTGTGTGTGTGTATGGATGTAAAAACTTATAGATAAAAGTTAATATAGTGTCTCTACACACATTCCCTATTAAACTCTTGTTTAACCACATCAACATGTATCAAACCAGTAGAAACTGGCAGGAGGAGAGATTAAGCAGTTTGCAGGAGCGCTAGAGTATAAGAGGTGAAGAGAAGATGACTAAATTGCACAAAAATGAAGTAACATTTTGAGGCAGTGTGGAGTAAATGGGCAATAAAGCCCCTCAGCACAGATAGGATTTGGGACGAAGGACAGAATTAATAAAAAGTAGAAGTAATTTAACTGAAAAGCTTATTTGTAACGCCTCAATCTACTGTCAATGGTCCGTGGCTTTATGATTAGCAACGCTAAAATTTTGAAAACAAATTACTCGCGAAGCAAACATTCACAAGAACAATCTGCTGCAAGGGCTGATGAAGAAAGAGGTCATTCTCAGAGGATAACTTTGGAGGACTTCGCTGTGAGCTTGACATTTCAATAAATGTGTCTCGAATAAATGTTTTATTTGTGATTACAGTGATGACGGTGTTATTGAAAGCCACCATTCGATGAAAATTTTGACATGAACTTGACAGCCAAAATGAAATCTGTTCTGTGGGCAGATTGGTGACCTTCATTTTTTTATCTTTCATATAGCGAGGACATTGGTATGCATTACAACAGGGGAACTGAAAAGGATTGAGCTAAATGCCACTGAACTTTGTGAGAATAAAATTGCAGGATTTATCTGCGACTGTTAATGCATTCCAAAAATCAGAGCTTTGCTTGGTGTTAAGGTTGATGTGGGTTTAAGAAGGCTCTGCTTGATTAGTCCAAGATTGTAGCATCTCTACATGATGTCAGCTTCTTTGGCCCCTGCAAAATGTAAAATGAAGGAAAAGGGAAATGCCTCTAGACTACAAAAAAAGATGGCAAGACCCCATTCACTAAAGTCTGAGGATATTTTAACTCAGCGTATAAATCCTTATAAAGGCTACCATCTTAGGAGTGATTTGGGAAAGTTCAACAAAGCAACTCATGTATGATGAATCAATGAGTTTTATGTCCCTAAAAGGGTGTGTGTTTCAGATATGATTTATGAATTTGTGCTTGTATAATTTACTTTAAAAAAAATATATAGTAATGGATGATCAGTCACGACAGGCTGATACATGCTGCTATTTTGTGTGAGCACGGCCGTCTTAGCATTTATCAGTGTGACATGAAACTGGCTCTGTGGTTTGACCAATTAGTTTGATTGCAAGTCTTTGTTGGCAAGCCTTTAAATATGGTTGTTGAACAAGTCTGATGTGGATATGTGTTGATCAGTGACCTGAAGAACACAAATAGTTCACTTTCCCCACTGAGGCTGTTGTGTTGACTTGAAAGGAGCACACCTTGTTTGTGTAATTAGGCTGTAGTAATTAATGATCATTGTGTCTGCACTGCTGCAGTTTGGTTTCTTCAACAAGCATCTTCACGTGGTAATCACTTTGTTTTGTTTTTTCAGCACGAGTGCATCCTTAAGCAGATTTAGATCAAAGGTTTTGTTTCATGGTTGCTCGTAATGCATGTTTGTGCCTTATTTTAATTGTATTTTTTATTTGAAATATGGATTTAGAACACGATGATGATTGACGATGGATTTTCCTAAAATGTTCATGTCTTTATTGTTAACTAATGTTAGTACTATGTAACAGTTGGAATTCCAACACGACAATTAGAAAAATAGAGGAGTTGTGCCTAACCTTTACTCTGTGAATAAGGTTTTTAGTCGGAAATCAAAGATAGAAGTATATTTACAGGATCATCTTTTATCGTTCAAACGTAGGCTGATGTAATGTTATGGACTGACACACTGTGTCACACTGCCAAAGTCTGAAGTTCAGCAGCCGTCGAAACAGGAGCTAATACGCTTTGGCTCATCAATGTAAATTCCACTTTCACACTTCACTTACATGGCGTTGTCACCCAGCTCTTCATACAGGTTGTTGGCAGTACCTCCCCCAGGTTTGCCTGTTGGCAGTGCCATCTGAATACGGGCTGTTTTGGCACACTCAGCTTGGCGCCTGGACGCAAAAGAGAGGAAACCCAGAGTTAGTTATCTAAAGTTGGAGAAAGCCAACCATTGAAAGTAGTTTAACGCTCACAATCAGCCCCTTTGTACTTTATTCAAAAAAAGCTTCAGGTTTCAGATTCTGTATACTACTTATTTGTGCATATTTTATATGCAACATAGAATATGGATATTTTCATACTGTAAAATGTACATTCTGCTTTAGTTTAGTATAGTTCATATCCATAAAAGTGGAAGCAAAAAGCCGATGTGTGTTGGTTCACCACTTTAATTTAGACTGAAATATGAATGAAATGACATCAACTACTTGACAGACATTCATAATCCCAAAGGGTATGGAGCCCACTGAATTTGCTGACCTCTGGCCTTTTCTCTACCTCCACAATGACGTTGACATTTTTGGCTTTTAGTAAAATGTCTCAACAACTATTTGATGGACTGAAATTTAGCACAAACATTCCTGTTCCTCTCAGGATGAACTGTAATGGTGCTGGTGATCGCTTAAGTGTATCCAACACATGTTGTAACCAGTGACCCACCAAACCAATCGCGCTGCCCCCAGCCTCAAAGAGCCTCTAGCATGGCTGTAGACTCTTGTCCACTTAGTGATAATCTGAAAGTTTGTTTCTTGACTTGAAACATTTCATATAAATTGTGATTCATAGATAGATTGTTCAATGTGCCTCTCTGCGTGGCTTTATATTGAAGGAAGACAATGTAATATATATGACCAGCATCCATTGTGGCCAGATAATGGCACACTGAATTTCCCTTTGACTCAGTTGCTTTCATCATCATTATAAAATGCCCGGCAGCGCTTGCGGGATGGGATCACAAACTGGGAACAACAAACATTTATGTCCTGTTGAGGTACACCATGTTAAAATGATGTCATGCTTACTTAAGTCCCAAAATCACAGAAAATGTTAAAGTGTTAAATGCTCAAACTTTCTGTAATGGTAACACAAGTAGAGAACGTACTGTGATGTGATATAGAGCACGTTAGCTAACATCAGACAATGTAGGTAGCTGATCATTGCAGGTTTGAGCAGCAAAACCCCTGACTTCACTGAATTGAGTGCCCTTAACGGTGCATACTCACACATACACATGCACACACACAGTAACAAAAGCATCTGTCCCGGACAGTTACATCCCATATTCTTCAGGATTCATTCGTTTGATTGTGTACGGCCCTCTCCATTTCACAGCCCTCTGTGATCTCATTCATTATGCTATACAATGAAAGTCAACGGATTAATCACAGTGAAAGGTGTTTAAGACAACCATGACATTAATATTTCATCTTGGGAATATAAAAGCAGTACTCACTCTTTGAATCTGGTGGCGACAGACGCAGCAGATGAGAGACAGAGAAAGATTAGTGATTATTTCAACCATAAATCAAACAGTGCCTCTTTTGTTTTTACTTATTGTAATTTGTCAGCAAAGTTGGACAATTGCTCTTCATTAAAGTCATTTAGCTACAGATACAAGTAATTATCAAGCTAATGATCACAGTTATGTTTTTTCTTTCTTTAAATGTCCTCTCCTCTGTCTGTTATTTGTCTCTTTTCTCTCGGAAGGATGAGAAGCCTTTTCTAAAATGCACTGATCCAGTTTAAGTGTGTGTGTGTGTGTGTGTGTGTGTGTGTGTGTGTGTGTGTGTGTGTGTGTGTGTGTGTGTGTGTGTGTGTGTGTGTGTGTGTGTGTGTGTGTGTGTGTGTGTGTGTGTGTGTGTGTGTGTGTGTGTGTGTTTGTGTGTGCGTGTGTGTGTGTAGATGTTTGTGTGTGTTTGGGAGACGAAGGAAATTAATAGCCTTTCACTGTGGTTAACTAAACAAACTATTAGAATCAGCACTGTGGGGCAGGCTGCCATGTTGAATCATCTGGGGGAATGTCTGGCTCAGGTGATGATAAATAGTGCTAAAAGATGTCAGCCATGACTGACTGTCTATGTACTCTTCAAAGTAATTCATTGTTGTTTTTTGGTTTTTTTACATGGCTTGTTATGTTTGTTGTAATTTCTTTTGGAAGTCAAATCTTCCTCTCTGCACTGACTACTTCTGAGGATCAAAATGTATTTGTTATATTTTGGTCGGACCAAAATGATGCTGAGGTAGATGTTGTCAGCTCAAGCACAGTTACTGTATGTCAGTGGCTGGAAACCTCACCAAAAGTACCGAACAGAAACGTCACGTCATGTTTTAAATCATTTTTGCACTACTATGGAGGTATACTGCACCAATTTAGAAGCTATATTTTAATAGCTTTGGCTACTCGGTTAATAACGGCTCGTGTGGTAAGGTTAGTTTTGGTCTACTCGTGGCATTAGTTGGCAAAAAGAATGAAGTAGAATGTCACAAGTCTTATACTTTAAGCCCATTAAAGGGACGGTAGGCCCCAATTGTATCATTTAGTCTAATTTGTTCCTGGTTAAAGTGCGTGCCTTATTCCAAAACCACACATAAACCATACTTACTGTCTGTAGGTGATAATGACAATCAATATGGCGGGCACACAGCAGATGATGATGATAACTGCCAGAGCCAACAGCGCCCCCTCTGTGTAGCCTACAGTCTGCAAAGCTTTCTTTACACTAGTCACCACCTCGGGGGTTCGGATTTCAAGAATTCGACCACCGGGAGGGAGAAAAGGCTGGAACTCTTTATTGATGTCCAATAGTTTACCATCGAGAAACCTGGGGAGGAGAAACACAGTGTGACTGAGACCACCTTAAGTTCTATTAGTTGGTGCAAGTGATGGCAAGATCAAGTCTCAGTGTGGTGGTGAGGGTCAGAATCCTGTGGGAGCTGTTGATGCACAACAGGCAGCAAATTGGTCACCAAGTCAACCAGCTTCAAACTAAAATCCCATAAACAAACCCTCACCCACTTCTGTTGTTATACCTGCACATTGTTTCATAATTTCCGATTTGTTTGTGTTGCGATCCTAGAAAAAGAAAAGACTGCCAGAAAGAGCTAAATTTATTTCAACAAAATATCTGAAAACCTGTTTGAGTGGCAGCTCCTGAAACAACTAACTGACATCAATTAATTTCATAATTACTTAACAGCAAAGTAATGACAGAGATCAATAGATACTTCATTCATCCCAACTGGGAAATTTACATATCCATCATCTGGCACACAAAAACATATAATGTAGATTAAGTCAAATCCCATTTTGCAATATAAAGCATTTTACTTGTTGTGGATTTGTTGGTAAAGTTCTTACTTGTAAAGCTCCTGTCTTGATACAGCTCTATTTGTCAGTGGGTCGATGGCATAAATCATGAGGTCCGACTTGGTGTAGTCTTCCTGCTCCATTCCATCACCATGGCGATGGGGCCCGTTGGTTTCCACAACAACCTTTGCTCCCGGTACTTGCTCCTGGACGTAGCGTTCCAAAATGCTGAGGAGGGAAAATATTGGATATTGATTACACAGCATCACACTATTGTAACTCCTTCAGAATTACCAGCATGATAAGCACGCGTGCGCACGCACACACACACACGCACACACGCACGCACGCACGCACACACACACACATTCATGTACAGAAAGAAAACCTCCTTGGACACAAGACTGTACTTACATACTGTACATGGACAGACAAATGTCCATCGTACCAAACAAACACACAACCACGTAAAACTTTTTTTTTTTTTTCATCCTGCCTGCTAGGCGGACTTCTGCTGTGCAGTATTGATTTCTGTCCCCTGAGAAACGCGTGCTCACAGCAGGAATGCTCTCACTCAGGTATGTGCATGTGTGTCTGGGTGTGCATGTGTGTGTGTGTGTGTCAAGGAAGACGGAAAAAAAGATACTTTAAAGTATTTTAAAGCTTCATTATCAAATTACGTTTGAGGCAAAACAAAGCAGTGACCTTACTGAGCTGCAGCACAGTGTGCTGCAGAAAGGCCCACAGGTTAGTGTGTATATGGCAGAAATATATAATATCATATGATAAATAATACATTTTGTGTTTTGTATTAAAATGTTGCTTGGTTTTCTTCAAATGAATGAAAATATGTTTTTCCAGACTGTGGAGAGATGAATTTAAACCATTGAAGCCGATTCCTCAGTAAAGCTGAGCTGCACCGGAGCAAAGTCAGAGTATCTTGCATTTTAGCAGCCACTGTGGTGTTGATAAGATAATTTTTTCAGGGCTCAATCCTCAAATGCTTTGAGCATAGCAAGTCATATTTTGAATGGTGTGGGCTAGTTTTAAGAGAGAGAAGGTGGATGAGGATTACAAAGGAGCCAGCTGGTCGTGTAGGTAACAATAACTGGCAACAAAGATCAAAATTGTGGAAATTTTGTGTAAAAGCATCAGCAGACAAATATGTCCTTACACTTTTCTGGACTAAATCCTGAATGTCTTCAAATCTTAGAACACCCCAAAAATGTATTGTTGGCAAAAGAGAAGAAAAAAAAAAAATCCCCAAATAAGATAAACTCTGACAATAGGCAATTGTTTGTTCTGTAACAGTGGTCCAGCTATCAGTGGTGGTCTGATGCCTGTTCCCACTGAGGGTTCTCACTTCTATTCTTACTGGGACACTTCATTATGATAAGAGCACTGTTTTTTTTTTTTTTTTTTTAAATACAAGACTGTTTGTGCTCTTTATCAACTCTTGTTGATTTCCCCATTTGGCAATTACAACTAAAGTCCTCCCTGTGGAGACACACCACAGCAAAACCAATATACTGACTGATATACATGTTCAAACTAAAATGACATCAAATTAAGTCTCAATTTTATTACTGTATTACAGTTAACATAATGTGTGTCTACAAAAGAAACTTTTTGTGAACTATCACTGGCTTGTGCAAACCAGTGATATATACAGTATGTATGGACAGCTAAATGTGTTCTTCACTTATATCACCCTGCTGTTCTATGAAATAACACGTTTCAAAGTCTCTTAATGTAAGTACAGCAGGCTGCTGAGTAATTGTCTGTCTATCAAAGTCTTGTAATGTATATTATGCAAGCAGTTTAACAGGCAAAGTGCCTATCAAGAGCTATGTGCTGGGTTGAAAGTACATAATGTTGAACCCAAGCTGCTTAGTCGGGATGAAAGCATCATCAAACTTCAAAAGGAGAGTCATTAGGTCGAATGATGGATACATTATACAGTATAGATGTTTGTTACCCAAGCAGCTTGTCTTTGTTTTTCTCCACATAAGTTGGAGGGACATTCAACACAACCACCTGCATGTCCAGCTGGTTCACGACCGACACCTACACAATACAAAAAAAAAAACATAAAATAAAACTAGTTTGGAACATTTTAATTGAGCTACAAATAGCACGCTTGGCTCTGAATCTTAGAAAACAGTACCTACACCCATGGGAAATAAAGATCGCAGAGATAACATTTCCCATCCAACTATGCTTCAATGTTTGCCAGTGACAAACTGAAACTGTTAACACTGTTAACTGTTATCTGCCAATTGAAATACTGGGAGACATTTTAATCTCATTGCAATGATGTTACATCATGTCATCCAGTTTGTTTTAGGTTAAACATGGAAAACCTCCTTTTAAGAGGTGATTATGAACCTGCCATCGATGTATATAATATACACACCACTATCTCTGCCTTGCTGCTATGTCCGCGACCGTAGTTGTCCGTAGCAACCACCTCAAACTTAAAGTATGACCTCCTCATGTTGCGGTACATGATAGCAGTCTTCACCACACCGCTGTACGGTTGGATGACGAAGCCGTCTTTGCTGTCTTTAGTGTCTTTACCAGAAGGAGGGGGAATGATCAGCCGGTATATCATAGAACTGAAGTTACCAGTGTCTTTGTCCTGAGCCTGGAAAATGAACAAAATGAGAGTCATTAGATGGTGTTATTATTAATATTATCATCATTACACCACCTATAGCGTCATCATAATCACATGTCATCATCCTCATCATATATGTAAACAATAAATTCCATAAGCTGCAATTATTACAACTATGTATTGGACTCTCCACCTCCTTATCATCATCATCATCATCATCATCATCATCATCATCATTTGATTCAGGTAATTGAGCAGCTGACCAATACGAGGCACGGTCATGTACATTGACGAAGTCAGGACTGATAGTGTCTATCTTTGAATTATAATTCATCAACAGGTCGCATGTTATCGTTGCTTCTTTTTATGCTTGTGAGGAAGGCAGCTCTAAAACGTTCAGGAGTGTTTTACCGATATAGTAGATGTAGTACTCTGAGTCAGCAGTAGGGGGTAAAAGTGGTGCTTTGAGCTGTGTGCAGCTCTGTTAATCTATTTTGTCCTTCTGGCTAACTATCAAGTATTTCCCTTATTCTCTCTCTCTCACACACACACACACACACACACCACACACACACACACACACCCCCCCCCACACACACACACACATGCAAACCTCACATTCACTTCCAGACAGAGACATGCACTCAGACAGACATTGATTTATTGCAGGTCTTTGCAGGAAGGGCTGGTAGTACAGACTAGATATTCAGCTCTGAGACACCCACCACATCAAAGGTAGCACTGTGATAGAAAGTAACCCGAAAAAAGAAGCGTTTTTCTTCTGACCAGAGAATAAGGAAATGGAAGCAAGAAAAAGAGAAGAAATAAAAGGTAATAAGGAGAAATATGAGATAATAAGAAGGGCAGGGAGGACTGAGGAAAGAATAGAGGTGTAGATCTTTTTTGTGTGCTCTTACTTGCAGAGGTTCATGGCTGAATTATCTTTCAGCACTATACATGCACTAGTAACAACCACATGTTTAAATCGCAACAGCACAAGTTTGGAGTGCAGAGCTGAATAAGCCCCTTAAAGTACGTGTCCTAAATCCAAGCAGATTTGTAGCTGCTATGTTTACAGTGGAAATGTGACCAAGAACACTGTACTCTGTGCACTGTACTGTCTTTTCTTTAATATGCAACAAAGAACAAACTGATTTTTAAATATGCATACTATCATCCCATGAGGCATATAATAAAGTAAACTAAGGAGGTTCTCAGAGTTGAAAAACTAAATGTTCATACTGAAAGAGCTCTAAGAACATCTGCGAAAACAAGGACAAGATATCTTCACAAATTAATACACTGACACGTCAGCAAAGTTGGCAAGTGCTGTAAACATTTCAGCGTCTTAAAAGCTCCTTCTTACAAGAAATCAACAATGTGAAAGTCAAAATAAAAGCGAGCACTCTGAGCGTTAACTACCTCACTCGGTGAGCAAGGCCTGATTAAATTCATACTAGTCCTCATTCCAGATAGATTGGATTGGATTGTCGCCCTGATAAATTCTACTGCTGTTTGGTGTTTTGTAATGTCAAAACATCGACGCATCATTAAAACTGGACTTTCTGAATAGTATATCAACCCCAGCAGCACAGCCTCACCAATGTAGCCCTCTGCTTTGAAGCTATGTTGGCCAAAACAGCAGTTTAAAGAGAAGATAGTAATTTAAAAAAGAGGGGGAATAGCTGAAGAAAGTCAATTTATATATTTATATATTTGCGTCGGTTTTGGTGGGGAAAGGGACAGAAGCATCTTGGAAAAACAAAATGTGACACAAATGAATTCAAAAAATTAAAAGAGACTTTGGCAGTACAGTAATGAGTTGGTGTGCTAATATGAGACTCATCTGCAATCTAATCAATATTTGTATTACGGAGTGCTCCGGGGCAGAGACGGAAGAATTTCTGCACACTTGAATGCGTACACTCTCAAGGCATGACAGCCCAGGATGAAGCAATACACATAGATTTAAAAAAAGAAACATAGCCCTGTAAACCCACACCAAAACTCATTAAGACAACGTGCGTGCTTCACACAGATGTGATGGAATTAGTTATACTTGAGCGCAACCCCTGAGATTGAAAATGCACAATTCTTATACTTTCTCTCCATCTTTTGTCTCACTCACTCTTTCATCTTGATGTTATGTTCCGGCAGCCTCCCTGTCCATCTTTCTAGTCATCCCCCTTCGCTCATCTATTCATTCAGCCATGAATCATGCATGTCTTTCCTGCCTTCGTCTGTCCAGTCAGTTGGTCTCTCAGCAGGATACCAGTAAGCTTTATTTAACCATCAAGCCTCTCTCTTTCTTTAACCTCCTTTAACCTCCAGATCTATTGCCACTCCCTGTGGTGATCAAGCCTTGTAGCAGGCTATTAGCTCTTTCTTTAAATGGGTCAGATGACGAGCAGGTTACTTTAGAACAGTTACAGACAGATACAGTCTGAATATACACAGGATACATATGCCAACCCACACACGTAGGTGTTTGCAGTTAGGAAACAACAACTTGAGATACTACCTTCTTGAGAGAGAAAAACACATTTCTCTACCCTAGTGAAACTGTAAATTTAAATACGACTCTGTTGCATGCTCTCCCTTCTTCTCTCATCTTTCCTGTCACTCTCACTGTGTATGATCTAATGAAGCAGGAATATCTAAGAACGATCCTAAAAACTGTAATAAAATATTAAAGCGCATACTTTTCTGCCACAGACCCTGCCTGAGTCTCTCGTGGCACCCAGGCTCATTAAAACATATTGCTATTTCTGAGATACAGGCTGAAAGAGATAGACTCTGTGACCCATTTTGTGTCCTGAAAGACATTTTAATAATACGAGAGTCGCTCACGTTGTTTACAATGATATGAAATTCTTTCCAGTTAGGTAAAAAGAAGGGGGAACAATCAACAGAATAAAAAAACGGAATATTCTTATCAGTTAATCTTATGGTTTACCGAACTGAACATTTTCTCTTTTTCATATAAACAACGGGGGGAAAAAAAAGCAGAAAAACCCTGATAGGCACCTTCACAAGCTTTTGTGACCCAGTCCGAATATTTTGAGCCTCACACTAACAGATATTTTTAAATAAGCCTAAAAAATAGAAATGGAAAAAAAAAGAAAGTGGAATACAGTTGAATTTCACCTTTGTGACACACACTCAGACATACAGTAGAGTAGCCAGAAGGAAAACAGCATTGACTATTAAATTATGAGGTTTTCCTGTTATTTTCTATGCACAATCCTTATATAATGAGTTGAGCTGTTTATGTGGGTGGGTTTGTACGTCTGTCTGTGTTCGTACCTGTACTTGCAGGATTGAGGTGAAAGTTTTGGCATCTTCTGCGACTCCTCCAATGTAAAGAGATTTAGTGAAAACTGGTGGGTGGTCGTTCTCGTCCTGGACATCGATCACCACCCTAGCTGTGTTAGCTACATCACACACACACACACGCACACACACACACACACACACACACACACACACACACACACACACACACACACACACACACACACACACACACACACACACACACACACACACACACACACACACACACACACACACACACAAAGACATTATGTAACACTTTTTGTCATGACAGAATGGGTGCAGTATTTGCTGATTAACAGGCTGAATAGAGCTGCTTTATGAGTTGCACATAATTTATTTTCCAATTCTCTAAGGAGAAACACAGTGTGTGTTTTAAACTAAAGGAAGAAGCAATGGGGACAAAGTGCAAACTATAAAATTGATGAGGACAAACACAGTCGCCGATGTTAAGGCAGCCATAACCGAGATCAGAAGGCATCAACCCACAGCAGAGCTACAGCTCCAGTGGTCTTAGACCCACAGTACTAGTCCCTGTGTCACATAATGGCAAGAAATACAGCAACTGTTTAGAACTGCAGATACATGAACATGCCAGCTACAGACATCTGTATCACCTGCAACAACTGCATGGGCTCCAGATGGCACAAGTGTAACTGCAGCAGCTCTTACTATCTTTGCCTGGATGAAATGATATTGACTTGCCTCCACCCCAGGTATAAACACTGCTGGTGCTTTCCATCTGGTGATGCAGGTTGGCCTGTCTACAACTGTCTCCTCTCGTGCAAAATATAGAGAGAGTTGCAACCTCTTTTCTTTGAGGCAATCAGCAGCATTTTGAGGAAGCAAATAAAGATTTAAATGGAAACACTGAAACTTAAACACTGAAACTCATCTGTTTCATCGGGACTCTGTATGTGTAGCTCGATCAAATTTCATAAACAGCACAACTGTGGTTACATTTTGATTCTAATGTTTCTAAAATCTCAGGAGGACTGAAGTACGTGGCATCCAGAAGTATGTGCTATGTGGCGGCTCAACAAGTAAAAACAGTGTCCAAAACCAAAAACAGTGCATCAGGTCAGGGACGCAACCAGGTGGGTTGTCTTTGACATTAGTGGATTTGTGCACAGTAATTTCATCCCCCAGGAGGAGACTGTCAACACTGAGTTATAATGTGATGTTCTGAGGCATCTAAGAAAAAACATCATTTTGGCATGATGGCACTCGGGTTCTACAACATGACGTTGCGCCCCCTCATAACATATTGGAAACACACAAATCTTTCACCCACAACAACACAACTGCGCTCCCCACCACCCTTACTCACTGGATTTGGCACCTTGTTGCTTCTTTCTGTTCCTTAACAATTTGTCACAAACTTTGATATGCGCTCTTTGCTCAACTTTCTGTAAAACATTGCCAGATGCACCCGGACCACTGCTCAGAAAAGCATGAGTAACTCAGGTGCTGATTTTCATCGTGGCGAAACTTTGGAGTACTTACTCACAAAGGTTATAGCATCTTTCTGCTCTGTGCATCGTGCTCTGCGCATCGTTCAAGTGCAACAGGAGCAGTCTCGGAATTTACTGATCCACCATCGTAGTAAGAAGCTGATAAATACACAAAGTTTTCAAGGCCTTCAAAGATTTACATCAAAAGTTAGCGCAGTAGAGTGAATTATCACTGAAGGACTGTTGGCTTCGCTTCAAATTTTAAGTTCACAGTCTGAAAGTGAACTGTGAGAAATATGAGGAACTGCTGAATGTAGTGGTGACCCTGATCTGAGCAATCTGTTAACATTTTGAGATATCAAGAAACCTCACAACATTGCAGACATCCTGGCTGTTCTAAAAATATTTTTGGCCTGACTGTAATTTAACCATGCAACGTATTCATTATGAGACAAAACATTTTGCTATTGAGCCTCCATCATTTGTATTCAGTGATGCAACATGGAATGATTCACATTCAGTCTTATCTGGCCACAAACAGGGAATTCTGAATCACACCCACGTAAAACTGCAACACAATATATCAACCAAACTCTGTAAAAGGCTGTATTGTGTGAGGGAGAAAGAACAAATCCCAGGATTATAAACTGTTCAAGTTAAACTCCGAGAATGACACAAGGAAAAAAAAAAATCACATTGAAAACAAAAGGACAAAAAAAACAAAAAAAAAACAGTACCGGAACGTGAAAAGAAAAAATGTCAAACAAACAAGCAGAGGCAAACATTAATCTGCTTATCTACAAGAGCCATCCTCAAGAAACAATACTGAGATGCCTTGTTTACGGTCCAAACCTTCACTTCAATTACAAAACGAGATTAACATGTTGTTAGAATCCTATTGATTTGTTGCCTGATTAAAATGCGTACCGAAAAGAACTGAAGGAGGTTTGCTAATGACTACAATGATTTGCAGTGTTAATCTCAGCAGAATTCTTAAATTCAAATAGCTCAAATGAAATGAGAACAGCATGTGGTAAACACTATAATTAAAGAAGAAAGGAGAAACCCAGGGAGATGAGTATCAATTAGGAAGAATGCAGATATGTTTTAAAAGGAAGTAAGAGAAAAGAGAATGACTAGCAGTGAGAAACAGAAAAAAGGCAGAGAGACGAGGAAGGAAAAAAGAGAGATACAGGAGAAAGAGTTTGAGACTAATTAGAGCCATTTTCACTTCATTTAAAATTTCAATTAAGACCAGGAAAAAAATTGTTTGGTCAATACTTCCTTTCACATGCAATTTAAGGAAAATGAAAGCTTGCAGCAGAGTTAACACTAACTTGAACTGCACAGATCACTAAGAACCAAGACTGGAAAAAGTTATAGCTTTCACAGATATGATCTTCAATCTTCCAAATTGCTCACTAGCTTATTTGGCCAACTTTGATCATTGCAAACATGTTTGACATTTGAGAATTAATTTCTGGACAGTTATATAATTGTGAATGTGCCAACCCTTTGATAACCAGTGAGACACACATAGAAGAAGAAAGACGAGCATTTTTTTTTTTTAAAAACAGCAACGGGGGAGGCAACAAGCTGGTGCAGCGTACAAGATTTGATAGACAGCTGAGGGAGAGGAGAAGGCTGCTCGGAAGGCAACGACAACAGCCGAGGCCCAATATAACGTGTCTTCTGAGACATGTAACTCTACAGACGAGAAGGAGAGCTGGGAGAACTTGTACAAGGTAAAAGTAGAGTAGAGACAAAGAGTGTGAGTGACTGACTGATACAGGTGTGCAAAAGAAAGAAACTGTATCTCAACAATATCGCGCTGTGGGTAATGCACTGTTTCACTCCCCGTGTGTGTGTATAATTAGAGGGAAATCTGTGAGATCTCCAGTGACGCAATCCAATGTGGAAAGTAACTCCTTTAATCTTCGAGACACATATACACAGTCGCACTCTTACTCTTTGAAGGCGCTCGGAGGTTTGAGGACACCAATCGCATGGAATCCGCTTCTACCTTCAGAACGTAGCTGGAATTGGCCTCATAGTCCAGGAACTTGGCTGTGGAAATCACTCCTGTTGTTTCATTTAATGCAAACACACCTGTAGAGGAGCGATAAAGACAGAGAGCAGTATTTTAGTTGTTATGCTATAAAGCAGAAGGCTAGTGAGAGGGCAGTTTTACAGTGTACAGAGAAAATAGTATGGCATGCCCTGAACTACTAACTGCTGAGAGGGTTAAGTTAAAAGCTTTAACAAATGGCAAAAGTCAAGCCACAGTAGGAAAATTGTGTATAAACAGCTCTGAGTATACTTACCTCCCTCATTGCCTTCAATGATGGAGTACACAATAGTTTGATTGACAGCAGCTGCCACGATGTTTCCCACCAGGGTTCCAACAGAAGCCTCCTCGCTCACTGGTAGAAACCTGGAAATGGATCAGTCAATCAATATCAACAGATAAGAAAATTAAATATGTATCCGTAGACTTTGGGCCCAGTTCCTCTCACAGGGCAACTGCAATTTGGCAAGTTAAATAGAACTGTGAGTTGAATCTGTAAAACACATCCAAGATTATTTTCTTCCTTCATGCCGACAGGGTTGTTGCAGGCGTTTCCACCAACAGATAGTGTGTGTAAGCACCGTTCACTTTTTAAAAAGCCAGAGGGTAGCGCAATCAGGTAGGAGGTTGATCTGGAAAACTGTGTTTAGAGATAAAGTGAGAGTTGGCTGCTGAACAACAACCATTTTATGGCAGATAATAAACAAATTTGACAACACTCATGTTTGTTGTCTCCTGGAGTGAAATTTCAGACAGAATACATTAAACAGCCTAAAGTCACTTGCAGGATGCTGGTGATAGAACGTGTAACACACCTGTCAGTCCACTGGAGGATACTGTGTCAGTGTCACGTTTGCCCATCCACTGCCCATAAAAGTTGACGTGGCTACTGGGTCTAAAAAGTGAGGCCGACGAACAAGTGCCATAAAGTGCAATACCACCGACGGCCGCTAGGCGTTAGCTCCAAAAAGGCTTCGGCTCCGTAGACTACCATTTAACTTCTGTCATAATATATAAAATCGATAGATTTTTTTTTTTTCCGAAAGGTCATCACGGTGTCGTTCGCTAAAATCAATCTTTTTTTTGTTTTCTGGCAGTCCATCTAAAAATAATCCCAACATCAGTTCGGTATTAGGCCTCAAAAATAGCAAGATGGCGATGGCCAAAATTCCAAAGTCGAGGCTTTAGAAGGGCAGTTCACAAACAAACGGCTGATGTCACAGTTGGCTGCCGCCTGGTTTTGCCTCAACTAGGCATGAAAATTACAGGCACCATTAACCACGGTCAAAAAAGGTGGTCATTTAATAAAGGTCGTGTGATTAAGGTCATGTAACAGAGGTCATGTGATTACGGTCATGTGACAGAGGTCACATTTGAGAAGCTGAAGGCAAAAAATGTCAAGAAAAAAAGATTGATTTTTAAAAATACTTATTTTAAATTATTTTTCTGTTGATCAAAAAGTATTTTTTATCAAAAAGTATTTTTATCAACAAATTTGTAGTTGATTAATCCACCTCATTAGAAGGCTAATATAAACCATATGTGACTTAATCGGTTAAAACATACCAAACTGCCTGCAAGGTTGTTTTAAGTCTGCTTAGTACATTGTGTTTGGATGACACTTGGTCTGATACAGCACATTTGGAACAGGTTGTTTGACACCCTATTAGTGGCCTGAGCCAAGCGGGGAAATTAAACCATCAATTTGCTTTCAAAGAGAACCCACGCATGGTCTTGTTTTTGTCCACCTGCCTCTCCTTGTGTGTGGTAGGCAGTTTCCCCTGCTTACAACCCTGACAGATTTTATTTGAGCCTGGCAAGTCTCAAATTTCCAGCTGATTTTGCCCCATTAAGTAAACCCAGTCCCGTCATTAGGCCAACCGTCACAGCTGGCTAAACATTATAACACGGGCTACCAACTGGCTAAGCTATCAAGTCATCACAACGTGATAAATGGGACTGTTGTGAGGAGAGAGAGAGAGGGCGAGTGTGTGCTTGTGTGCAGCGTGTGTTTGTGTAGATGGTAACTTCCAGCCCCGTCAATTGCTTCATAAACCACCTGCTCTATCCAAACTCTCCTCTAAGCAAATAGATAATGAATCTGAAGCGTATCGAGTGGATATAGATTTAAATGAGGAAGAAACGTTTGAGGAAATACAACTTCAGGATGTTTAATTTATTATTTATAATTTTTTTTTTCAAAGCAGACATTTTGACCTGCTATGTACAAAGAAAGCATAAGTGTTACTAATGAAATTCATGATAGCTCTGCTCTATTCAACTGTTATAGTGCGCGTTGACACTGAGCCATCATGCACAAAGCCAAATCCCTGAAACTGAAGGATTTAAATCAAATTCAGCCATCATTTATTGTAATTCACACCTTCCCAGTGTGATGTGTCAAAATGTCCTCTGTAAAAACAAAAAAGGCCTATTGTGTCCCTAATACAGCCCCAGACTGCTGTTATTTAGTACAGGCTGACATTTTGATGAATGTCTATCAAACATTGTATATTAGGTGAAAAGTTTTCAGGAAATGAGTGAAAAGAGAAAGCATCAATAATGATCCTCAGCTGAAATCCTGAAATCATAGAGCCAAACGGCAGGCTAACACTCTACTGCACACATTTTGATGGCACATGATAAAAATGATTCCACTTAATTTCTGGGACATTTTATCAATGAAAATATTTTTTAATTTGTGGGACCTCCACCCCTCATCTAAAACAATATTTTGTTGCTTAAGGGCAACGTTCTGCAATGATGCTACCAAATCACAGAGAAATTGATTAATTTATAGATTATAAAATAATGCTCAGAGGGCAAAACAAACTCACAAAATCTTTACAAACTGACAGTATATCATAAAACAAAAGAAGTAAACACACTTGAAACATACAGACATGTGTTTGTATCACAGAGCGGATCATGTCATATAATGTACTTCATTGAAATGAGATTTCCATCCATGTGAAACTTAAAAAAGCAGTTCTTCTCTGCTGTGAAACAGAGATTGACATTGCACTTATTTGCACATTACTTATGGTGTTCCTGTGCACCCAGGAACTGTCTATAAAAACATGTAAAAAGTAAGTTTCCAAAGCTGACGAAAACACAACAAGAATAACTGCAGTTCAATAAAGGCGAGACCATTAGGAGTGAATAAGAATGTATTCATTTTTATTGTTAAAAAGTACCCTTATCGCACAACATTGCCCTGGGCAACGAAAGGAAAACCTGGATTTCTGAGCATGAATAAAATGTCATAAAACCTGACAAAATCCTTTTTTACACTTTTATACACACAAATATATATTTTTATTTGATTTTCATGCCAATTTAAAAAAGCCGTGAATGTTACCTACTTCTCACACTGTGTGCTCCTGCGACCTTGTGTCAGCAAAGGATGTCCCGCCTTCAAATGACGCTTGATAGTGACTCCTACACCTCATTGGAACATTCTTTAATACCTTTTGGACTATTCTGATTGGTTGCAATCATTTAAAGAAACATGTGGTGCACATGGGGCTTAAGAAAACTTCCCGTTGTCCGAGGGCAATGCTGAACAGTAGAGGGTTAAGATTTATCCTGTGCCACATGCAAACATTATTCTTCATACTGTATTGAAAAGATACTGGCACTAATATTCAGTGATTAAGGAAAAGAAAACCATTGTTCTTATTCACAACCATGCACTTTTTAAAGTGTAATTTCCCAGAAGCCGTGTTTCTTCAGGCATTTACTTTGTTACCCAGAAGGCAAAATCAAGAAGTCTAAAATTGGAGTTACTTAATTTAGCTGCTGCAGCAGCAGCAGCAGAGATACAATCCATCAATAAAGTTGGACTCTCCTCTCGCTGAAGTGTCTTGCTCCCTCTCATGCAGCACCTTTCCTCTTTTTCCACCTCTTCCCTCCTAAAATCTCGGTTTCCCACTTATCCTCACCTCATTCATGCCGATCTACATTTCTCCTCTTGTATTTTTTTCCTTCCCCATCTCCCTCTTTCCCTCAGGCTGCTGCCTCCAATCAACACCCCAGCAGACCTCAGCTACTACTAGCTATTTTTTTTTTCCATTTTTTTTTTCATCACCCCTTTTTCCGCAAAGGCTTATGACAGGGGTAAAAGGAGCAAAGGTGAAAGGATTCCCCGAAACAAAAACACACATACGTACACATGTTTAGGCAAAGATTAAAGCACGGGCACACGCACGCACAGCTCATTATCAAGCCAACGCACCCCCTCCTGCGCTGCCTAATCATTGCCCTCCTGACAACAACAAGCTGGGCTGATACTGATAACAACAGAAACACTCTCAGATACACACACTTGTACGACTATACTTACGAGGACGCTGTATGGACTTTCATTCATTCACCGGAGGCTTAGTCTAACTGCAATATCATCATAACTTTAACATGAACCCTGTGCGCAGCTCTGTGGTCTTAACTATAAAATAAACACACACAACCAAGCACACACACACACACACACACACACACACACACACACACACACACACACACACACACACACACACACACACACACACACACACACACACACACACACACACACACACACACACACGCACACACACCAGCAGCACATATTGAGACTGAATGTAGTGCAAAGGATTAACAGAGCTGTGTTCACAGAGTTTCCACAGTGTGCAAGGACAGACAAAATAATGAGGATAGTGATAGATGTTGGCAATGATACCCTCCTCTTTGTGGGTCTTTCTCTCATAGCCACTGTCATTCGTTTGTCTCACTCATTATGTTTCACTTTTTAGCCTGTCTCTTTCAGCTCCTGTTCCTCTATGATGCATCATCTTCCCGCTCCTGTCATTATTCTTTTTGTCTCTCCTCACTTTGCTCCTTTTTATTTCTCCCTTTCTCCGCTGCAATCCTGCTTCTGTCACTTCTGCTAATACATTTCTTCCTCTTGTGCGCGTCTGTCCACAACAAACCACAATCTCTTCTGTGCTGAGCATTGCTTTGGTTCTGTGGGGCTCTGGCAAAACAACTCGCAGAGGCTTTTTTTATTCCACATGACAGTGATGTTTGATCTGCTGTATGACATACTTTACAGTGTGTGGGAGGCCGTGCCTGAGTACATGCTGAGTGTGGTCTGTTTCGCAGTGAAGTTCAGTTTTACTTATTTCACAGCATGGCCTCAGTCAAAACTACAGGAGCCAAAATATGTGAAATATCACTATAATAAATCAAGTTTATTAATGGATAGCCCCTTGAGGGGGGTCCAACTTAAAACATGCAGGGCAATACAACAATCACATACAATATATGTACATGAAGGCTCTCATTTACAGACCCACACACCCATCCTTACTGTAAACCCACAACATCCATAGAATGCAGATATAATGTATTAATAATAATGGTAATAATAGTAATATAATTACACAAATTGCCTAGTAATATTGAAGGGGAGGGAAATATTACCATTAGAAGGAGCACCATGGTGTTTTAAGTGAGGATATAGTAACCCATTCTAAAAGAGGAGTAATGAATTCACTGTTCATGTTAACAGGAAGATTGTTGTAGCCTGAAGTAGCTTTTAAAGCCGATTGCTTTGTTAGTTTTGGGAACAAAAAAAGGTTGTTGAGAATGTCTGAGAGAATATGAAGATTGTTGTTTGAAGCCAGAGGGATAATTAAAATGGGTACATTTGAAAATGCATTGGAACCAATAGTGATGTCTTTGAGCATTGAGAGGTAACAAGTTCAGTATTTAGTACATGGAGCAGTGATGAGTTCATTGGGGGCACTTTATGAAAATATGAAAACATCTAATTACAGTTTGATCAAAAAAATTTGAGACACGATATATGGGAAATCAGATTGTAGATCTGTTCAAAATGCAAGACAGCCTTAACACAGACACACAAATGTATCTAGATTTCCTACATCAGGTTCCTTGATTGTTCAGGCAACTAGCCAGGCATTGTAACCCTCATCAAAATGAATATCAAACACCAGAATTTATTTAATTCCAAAAACAGTTAGGAGCTACTAATTTAGTCAGTCCATACAACGTGTCAATCAACCATGTCCAAAGATAAAAAGCATTTATAGCTGCTCCGACCACACTGTTGACACACTGCTCAATAACAAATAGGGCAAGACGTGTTCACACTGTACGGCGAGTACTTCCTTACATACCTGAATAGCTGTTTTGTCTGCAGGATAATAGGGTTACCCAATAATAAATAGTCTAAACATGGTTGTCAGCTACTTTATCAGGAGAACCCGACCATTAGGGTTATTAGGAGGCGAACAGCTGAAGTTATTAAGTTATGAATCAACATTATGATTGTTGTTACGGTAGCTTGTTCTATGGACTTTCTTTTGTAAATGATCCCATTTATATGTCAACATTTTGGAGGGATAATTTGGTTGTACATATCATCTAAAGACTGATTCAAGTGCTTTTATGTTATCTTGGCAGGGCCAATCAAATCTAGTACAGAAAGTCAGATATCTAATAAGAGGACTTCTGCTTGAAATACGGTCAGCAGCCTGAGCTCTGACTTCTACTGCACAAACACCAGCTTAAAATGACAAATTGGGACAAATCTCCTGCTGTTTCTACTTTGCTCACTTTATCTTCCTGCTGCCTCGTTCTTTCCTTTTCCAGAAGGTTTCTAATTGCCTGCAGGATTTTCATTAGGAGACTGTTGAGCGTGGGGTCATAACTGCCCACAGTAATAACCTTTACAGGGAGGCTTGACTTCTGTAAGTTACTTCTTCTCCTGCTGTGGTAATTTTTCAGCACTGGAAGGTTTCAATTTTCAGTTGGCATGCCCCTACAATTGTAGGTTCTTGGGGAGACATGATGGTTGAAATAACGGTTTTCTAATCAAATAGGTGTCTTGCTCTTACGCGATCACACATTTTTAAATCAGGTTTTCGAACTGTTACTTTTGGACCATTTTGGATCAAATATTCAGGGAGAAAAGGGAGAAAATATTGGTGATGTTATTACATTTGCCTGGGCATGTAACTAATTATTTTTTCTGTTTCTTATTTCTACATGGCGCTGTTGGACTAATCAAAAGTACATGTTGTGTACCTTCTGGCACTGTTCTTTCTCTGACTAATCCCAAATCTCTCTTCCACCTCTCTCCTTTCTGTTGTACTGGTTCACATGTGACCACTGCTTGTATGTCACTCCGTGTCAATCACTCTCTCTGGTCATTACAGCTCACTTTCTATCTCTACGATGGATTTGCGCTTCTATGTATTCTGTCAGCAAGTGTCTTGGTATATTTTATTTGATGGCCTTTGATGGCCCTCTTCTAACCATTCACGTTACAGTCTTGTCGCGATTGTCAGCGGAGGGTCAAATGGCTTAGTACCTCTCAAACAGCCTGAACTTGAGTGGAGCAATGCTCAAGTACAATACATAAAACATATGCAAAGGAATACAATGGAAGGCGATATTGCAAGTTTCTATGTCTGTATAAAAGGATGGAAGAAAACGGAAAGAGAAGAAAAGATTTTTTTTTTTTCATCTAACATCACCTGTGGAAAAATCCTTTGTCCAGCATATATGCATGTCTTTGAGAGCCTTGATACCATCTTTCTATCTTCCCAGACTGACAAGCATACAAGCTCACAATCTCAACCACACACACTTGCACAGACATTTGTTTTAAAATCCTATTTTAGACTGTTAAATATAACGAATACCAAAAAACTCAGACGTCCACTCTTTCTGTTGAATTTATCATATGACATTACGGATTCCCTATATTGAGTTTGACACCTTTATTTCACTGAATATAAATATATATATATAATATATGAGTATTGCCTGGGTTGAACGTTTGTGTGCATGCGTGTGTACGTTTCTCTAAAACATAATTTTACTTCATTTTACGCTTTGTAACCTGCAGCCACAACAAGTGTCAATGACTACAGATCTAAGTCCAACAGTTTCATGGTTTCCCATTATGCTTTAAACAAAGTTCTGTGTACCAAACCAGGTGTTGGTGGAAATTACTTTGCTAAACTTAACTTTACAATGGTGGAAGGGGAAAAAAAAGAAAGGGAGCATAATAGACATTTTATGTCAAGTACTATAATATAGCAGGGGGTTTAATGGAATAAAACATTTTATAAATAAAGTTCAGACATTTTTAGGTCCAAAATCAAAAGAGAAATCAAGTTTTTGAATCTAGCATGGTTTATTAATTGTATTCTCTTGTGTTATATACATATGTAAATCAGTCAGTTCAACATGTCTTCCAAAAGCTACTACTCAAGCAAACAATAAAAAAAAAAAAAAGTGGCACCTTTCTGATCAGATGCCTTTTCACTTGTGGGACAAGAAAGCTTTGACAAAATTGTACGAATAACTTTTACAAAAAAAATTATTCAAATGACACTTAAATGGTTAAGATTTCTTTAAGTTTAGGCCACTAAAACAACCCTCTCAGGTTCGAAAAAGATCATGGTTATGGTTAGAAGCAACAAACCCAGCTTGTTGTTAGGACACAGATCAGAAACATGCCTGCTCAAAAATGAACATTATTTTGTTTTGTTTTGTTTTTTCTGCAGTCTCCTTTAAAAATGTAACAAGTCTCCTTTAAAAATGCCCAATAATCCTCTCAGAAATACCATAACCATGTTTCACAGCCAAAGCTATTGTTTCCTTTCTTGGTATTGTGATTTGAAAACACAGAAGGAGAGAGTTGTTTTTATATTGGAATTGTCCCGGTGTATGGCTCTTTCATCTCCACTTCTTAATCTTGTAATAAATAAGTAAAAATAAACAGAAAACATACCACAGTGAGTTTAACAATTCGTCTTGTATGTGCTGGTGTGTAATTTGTGCATTTTGAGGAGTATGAATTGAACATTTGTGTGGCTTTAATTTCTCAATCTATCTGTGTCAGAGAGCGAGATGGTAATAACTTGGTTTGTAATCATTATTATTCAAAACTAAGGCTATCTTGATTATCCTCACTCCGTCCCTTGATACCACCCCTTCACCCCCCTTTCTCTCTATTCATTATCCTTCGTCTCCATTTCTTATTAGACGCTCAACAGTTGCAAACACATCTAATCCTAAAAATCTTTCAGATGTATTGAGAAATATTACAAAAATATGGCATGATATTGTACGATGAATCAAACTGAACTGTGTGTGGAAGCAAATTTGCTTTATTGTAAACTTTATTGTCTCGAGCCTTCAGTCTGTGATTTGAGACGAGTCAGCTCTGTTTTCTTGACCTAACACTTGACTTTTCTACAAGATACCATCCAGGCAGACAAAATGACTAATTTAAAAGCTGACAGTTTTTTTTACAAGCTGCCTGCTTAAATTTTTTTTGGCCATCCTCACTGTATAGCTCTTGAACTCTTGGGTTTTATGTAATCAGCTGCTAAGTGCATGAGGCTGATAAAGAGGAAGAATATCTTCATTACCTGCCCCAGGCTAGTTTAAGTCCCGCCATTTACATAAGTATGTAATAACAAAGGACTGTATATAATACATTACCTGAAAGTTTTTCTTTTTGGCCAGTTTAGTCTTTTGAAGTATGTCTAATTTATTTAGCTATGTCATTACATCTTCAGAACCAGAATCAGCTTTATAGACCAGGTATGTTTACACATACAAGGAATTGGATTTTAATTATAACTTGCTCTCAATGTACATACACATAAACAGACATAAATAAACATATATACAGCTAAAGGCGTATATGCAGCTAAACAATGGTGCAATGGTGCACAATGCAATATTCCTTTGACTTTGGGAGCAAGTTTGGTCAATTGGGTTTTGCAATATACATTGTTCTTATAAAAATGTTTCATTACATGTTAACCACCTTAACAGTACAGTATCAACTATGGATGGGACATGATTTTGGAATATTCGAATAGTCGTTGTAATATATAAAAATCAATTAGTATGGCCAACTCTGGTTCCTCCTTATTTTCCCTGATTATAATGGAGCGTCACTCCCGTCAGAAGGTGGCGGTAATTCCCCTAAACGCTGTCTGCCAGCTGCCATTAAAAAACACAGGGAGAAGAAGAACACGTTGCTACCAGACTCTTTGCAGGTAACACTATGTGGCACTGTGAGATTAGATGCGACGGTGCGAACAGGAGAAACATGCAAGGACGACTACAGCCGACAAAAAGTTCTGTGTGGAAATCCTTCAAAACATAAATTTACATGCATGCAGTCCAACTCTGCAGGTAGAGCTAGAAGCTAAGCACTGACATTAGAGTGAAGCACCAAGCAACGGTCCATCCACTGATCAGTAATCAATGGCCAGTGCAAACAACAATCATCATCTCATCAGATGAAGCTAAAGACATGTTTCTTATCAGCTCTGTACAAAGAAATGGTTTTAGCTGATTAATAATTGAATGGTGTCAAGCAAATTTCAAATAGTATTTTTGCTTGAAATGCCCATCCTTAGTATTAACCCACGCTGGGGAAGGAGAATAATTCTCACCTGACATTACATGACTGAACAGTAGCTTAAAAAAAGTCCACAGAGGACTACTTTCACAATTTTGAATTACAGTCTAATTCCTCACAGACACGAGGGACATTCATGAAAAAGTACTGGAGGCAACACATTCCCAATAGTACAATACCCTGTATACTGTAATGGGACAAAACAACCCATCTTGTTGAAGAATCTTGGAAATAATGGCTACATTATGGTTCTGCTCAGAGCTGGCTCAAAACCAATTTTCAGTCATGATTTCTCACCCTGTGCTCATGTTCACACTGCACTGCAGCTACATTTCAGTAAACAGAGATCAAGGTAATTTCAAGTTGCAACATAGAACGTGACAGTAGCTGACCTTTTCATTGCAATGCAGATATGCAGTCTCGCTGTCAGCAGTAGATTTCCAGTTTAAAGAAGCTGTCCAAATTTGGGGGTTTTACAGTGAGCCCATTTTAACTTTTTCCTTTCATCTGTTGGTTCAGTAATCTGGATGTCAAAGGCAAGAAAATTGTCTGTACAGCTGTTAAAGAAATCAGGAAAATAACCTGGACTCGGCAGAATGACATCAGCCTATTCAAAAAGCAGGATATGAAAATGTCTGAATCTGTCTGACTGTGCCTATACCATCCTGTTCAAAAGTTTCACAACATGTGACTGTGACCCTCTGGGGCTGGTCTAAGGTCATGGAAAGAGGAGTTCATGCAGTTGCTATTTTTTCAGGCTTTGAAACGTTCATATTGGTGTAGTCCTTAGCCGTTTGATCTGACAAAAAGAGAGCGCTGTTCACCTGCTGTGTCTCGTCCAATATCCAAGCTGCTTATGCAATTTTTTTATGTTTTTGTTTTGAATTTTATGCATATGCATGAGGTTTATTTATTGTCAGTTGAAATGAGCAAGAGTAAATTCTCAGCCAGCAAGAATAAAATAACAGAAAGTTTGAAACAGCACAAGATACGCGAGTAGTGACTCTGAACATTATCTATCAAGCTGGTAGAACATTTTGAGTGTCAGTCTGCCTGCCGATCATTTAGACTGCCTGAATATCTTCTTGTCCATCTGGGTCTCAGCGTTTCTCTATTCAAGTCTTTGCCTGCTTGTCTGCTTCAATCTGTCAGCCTGTCAGCTCATCTGCCACTTTAAAGACTTTTCTGCCTGTATGTTGATCTGTCTGTGTGCATGTGTGTCTTGCCTTTCTGCCTGTCAACTTCAGTGTAGTTTTGAAATGGTGTATTCTGGCAGCACCGTGGATTGTTTTTTTCTCTCAAACTTTTATTGTAGTATCTCCCCTGTCCTCTCGTTACTCAGGTTTCTCCCCCCCCCTCCTCTCTCTTACTTTCACTTTCTCCATCTGAAACTTACACTCTTACCATCTCTCAACTGCTTCTCCCCCGCTATCCTCTCCAAACACTTTTCTCTATCTGTCGCTCACTTTTCAATCTCCTACTTCATCCTCACTCTCCCTCTCTCCCTCCCTCTCTCGATGTCTCCCGACTGCAAGCGATCTTATAAATAACAACACCATGGTTGTTTGCCATTTGTTGTCAGAGTCGTAACATTGCCAGAAGCACTCCATGTGCGCTTGCCTGTTTGTGTGCATCAACAACACAAGGTAACCTTCAAGTGAAGCCGTTAGATATATACCAGCTTTATAGAGCCACAGACTGGACGTGCTTGTTTCGACATACACTGAGCTAGTATACGTTTTCACTATGGGAGTAATAGAATTTAAGATTGATGTTCCCAAAGCTTTATAACACGGTCGCCTGCAGAGACAAGAAATGGTGCAGTTTACGAACCTTCCTGACACATATTAAAAGGTGGCAAATGTTACTGTTATGGTGTCACATTTGTGACTTAACATATTGACAGCACAGCATGTACAATGTCTGAATTTGCTAATGAAACTGTAACAAGGTTTATAACAAGGCTGCAAAAGATAAATCCCAAAGACTAACTGCTCAAAATTGAAATCACCCTTGGTACTGGGGCATATATAAGACTTTAAATTCAACAGAGGGTACATGTGTCTCTCTTATCCATTACAACTCAATCAGGTCACACATGTGATCACATCATATTTGTAATACTTTTGGAGCCTCTGATTCTGTAGGCTTTAGCTTAAACAAGTGGATAACTGACCGATGCAGCCCCTGGGGGGGCTGTGAGTGTTCAATTCTTGTCCCACTTTTTTTGGTGTTATTATAAGCTTTTGTACTTTTGTGCTCACTTGTGAACCTTTATGTACAGGTGGATAGGTGGAGCGGTTGGATGAGAAAAACATTAATGTACTTGAAGAATTTGTGTTGTTCAGAGCTGTTTTGAAGCACAATGCAACTGAAATATAGGCTCTGCTTGGACATCAGGTTTTAGTTCATATACCTCAAACTAAGCTGAGCTCAGAGAAACCAAATATTATTTGAATCACAAATGAAAACGAAAACAGAATTTGTTCAGAGGCATAATTTATTGATGAGTTCAGCTAATGCTCGCCATTTATATTTCAATTAAAACATGAAAATTTCGTATACATTTTATTGAAAAAACCCCGACTAAAACGGCACATAGTGCAGGGTGAAAGTCGTTTTTAGAGGTAACACAGCTTGCAGTAAAAAAAATCATGATGTTGAATAGCATGCCAACTGTGACTTGATATAGTTTATGCATAATGTTATGCCTAATAATACATTGTTTGGTCTTTGTAATGATGTACGATGGCTTGTTATCAACCAAATCCTCAAATTCAGAAGAACTGTACTGACAGACTGTTTAACTTTTTTTTATGACTTGCAGAACATAGTCATTTGCATATAATCAAAACATTGCTAAAGCAGTCTGACTTTAAGTTACTAATGCACAGTGAAAAGAAAAGAAAAAGTGGACCCAAAAGACTGCCCTACTTAAATTCAGATTGAAGATGAGTTATTGCAACAGTAACAATGTAATATTACTGTATTCAAATTAAATGTCTATTCAGAAACACAGGAGGGAGACACCATTTTTTAAATTTTTATTCCATGAAGTAAGAAAACAAATACAGAAAGTTAAAGAAATTGGAGGGTGAGGTGCGGTGTGTAGGGGTAAAGGGTGAGAAGGATATATAGGGGTAGGGATAAAAGGTTTGGGAGGTTGAGGGCTGCGTTGTCCATCCAACCATGGCTGTTTTAAGTGTTCCATCTCCAGAAGCTCTTCTCCTGCTTTTTCTCCAAAGAAAAAGGCGATAGGTCTTTTCACATCCAGGTCTTAAGAAATCTATAATATGTTGTTGGAACCTTGGGTTTATGTGAAGACAGCCTATCTGAAGCTGAATATTTTTCTCTATGCACTGGATCTCTTCTTTCCTCTCAGCTTCTTGCTTGAGCCAGAACGTCCCCCTGGCCAGCACCATCTCCTCTATGTCTCTTTATTCCTTCTCCAACTGCTGCTCCTTCCTCTCCCAACTCTTTGGGAGTTTGGAAGGATAATTTCTGGCCTTTAGCCCATTAACAGAAAGCTCCTTCTTCACACTCTCCTCTTTCTGTTGGAGCTCCTTCTGATAACTTTCCTCTTTCTCAGCCAGCTTGTTTTGAGTTTCTTGGAGTTTTTCCTCAAGACCTGAGGATGCCTGTTTGCTTCATTTCAGAGTTTTCTCCACCTCCCTCAGCTGGGCCAAAGTGTCGACATGTGTATTTGTGCGTCTTCATCTTTTCAAAGTTTTTTTTTTCTTCCATGCAGGAGTTCTTCAAACTGGCTGACTTTCTCCTGCCACCTCTTTTCAATACTCTCGAACCAGCTGTACTCTCTTGATACGTCAGCAGTGGCACCGTCAGCTGCGTCAACACCGTTTCCTGTTTTTGGGTGTGGAGGCCCCGTTTAAATCACAATTGTCTGAACTCTCTTTGCCTCCAGTGCAGAGAGACTATGGTGAAGAGAGCTGACCATCTCTTCTCTGTTGTCAATCTCCCTGTTTGCCTTATGGAAGTCGGCCTTTAGCTTCCTGTTGTTTTGTTCAGTGATGGACAGCTTTTTCTCCCTGGTTTTGTTTTCATTCAGAAGCTGCTGTCTCTCACTTTTCCAAGCATTCCTCTCCTTCAGGATCATACTTTTTGCCATTGTCCTTAACTTATCCTCCATCTCCTTCATCTGTGCCTCCACCTGTGTCCTCATGTCTTCCATTCCTCTGTTATATTCCTGTGGATTTGTTTAAAAAAAAATAATACATGAAATCATTATCATATTGCAAACCAGGTTATATGTTATAGAACTAAAGAGGAAAACTGTCTATATTAGGTATTCAGTTAGCAATTCACATATTCATCTATCGATCTGACTGAATGTGTATTAACTTATAAATATAAATTGACAAAATTTGATCTCAATCTTGATTTCAGTAAATTGTGTATATGTTGATGCTTTTAACAGAAATATAAACACATTTTAAAGGAAAACTAGTCTATATAAGCAAGGTGCTGAATAAAATGCGTCAAGTGTTTGGCCGTCTTACCCTGCTGGCTGTGCTCTCTCTCCGCGAGATGGTGACGGTTGATGAAATTGGAAATGTTCCAACAAGTGTGATAGGTGCGAAATATTGTTGCGTATTTGACACATATTTCAGTCTGAAGATAGTGTTCCTCAGTTCAACCAGTGATGGACAGCTTGCAGTGCACACTAGTGTGGGTGTCCTGTTCCTGGACAACTTAGACATAGACAATTTACACTCTAGAATGTTGTCAACAACGCTGACATTATACAAACCTGTTTCCAAAAATGTTGGGATTCTGTTTAAAATGTAAATAAAAACAGAATGTGATGATTTCCAAATCATAAAATTGAGAATAGAACAAAGACATGTTGAATATTGAAACTGAGAAATTTTGTCTTATGAAACATAAATGCTAATTTTGAATTTGATGCCAACAACACGTTTCAAAAAAGTTGGGACAGGAGCAAGAAAAGACTGGAAAAGTTATGCAATGCAAAAAAATACAACTGGTAGAACATCTTACAACTAATTAGGTTAATTGGCAGAAGGGGTTCACTGCTCTGTGAAAGACTGTAGGGAAATAGTGCAACAATTAAGAATAATGTTCCTCATAAAAGGCTAAATTGGAAGACATTTAATCTATGATAGATAATATTAAAGGATTCGGAGAATCCTGAAAAATCTGTCCGAGATCTTCAGGCCTCAGGACCTGTAATATGATATACTGAATCAGAATTATTTTCATTGTTGTCCCAGCATTGCACAACTATGTCACTTAAGATTACACTAACCTGTTTAAAAGGTGGTATGAAAAAAAACATTTGCTTGATTGATTTTAGTGTCTGAAAAGTCAAATCTTTAAATTTAGAAACCCTAGCTCTATATGAAGCAAAGCAATAAAAAGCCTGGTTGGAATATTTCACAGCTGCATGCATTATGTGAAGCAGTGGCAAGAGAAGCAGACACAATTATTCTTTCTGTTCCCAGCACAAGATTAAAGATTTAGTCTTTGCAGTATGCTGTAACACTGGATAATTTTTTACCAGAAGTTAATGCATGCATTTACTATAACTCTATATCTTTATATAAAACCGGACTAAAAACTACATTTCTTGGTATTTCAGTTTCCTTGATGGCAGATAAAATGGGATCATTGACTTTTAAAGGGAAAACTGACACCTCTGGGTTTGCAATTGTCCAGCTGGCTGATAGCGATAAAAACTGTGACCTCCTACCTGGCTGCGATTCTTGAACAGAGCGTGTACTGTATATCCGTGCCGAGGCGCTGATAGATAACAGCCTGATTTATCTAAATCTCTTGCCATGGTGTGGTGTGTTGTGTCTCTATCTTTGTAATGATGTAACACAAAGCAACATGTTGCCATCTTTGATCACACAATTTCTTGATTAAAGACAAAGCTTTGATGTGTAGAAGTGTTTTGGAGCTTAACTCTCACCACTTTCTAATTAGATTTATTAACAACGTAACAGGCCGTGAGGCAATTTGCCAACGTGGGGGGAACCTGTGCCTGCATTTACAGATAGACAATTGCATGCACACAAACACATGGACATGCACACACATACTTGCATATGCATAGTGGTGGGAAAGTGGTGGTGGGGGAGGGGGGGGGGTTCAATAATCTTCTAAAAAGCTATATTTTCTTTCTAGTCCCTTAACCTCATGCTGATAATTGCCACTAGGTGCTGATAAGTATTCATGTGTATGCGATACTAACTGCATACTAATTCTGCAGGTGCAAGGATGGCACTACAGTGAGAGAAAGAGAGAGAGCGGGAGAAACTCAGCTCAAACTGCACACAGTCGCTACAATGATTTAACAAACTTCCTCCTCAGCTTGTTAACTGTTTTACGAGATGAGGAACGCACAGAGTGAAAATGCACGAACATCGAGTGATGTCAATGCTTCACTGGGGTTCAGTTTCAGTATACTGCGAGTGTGTGTGTGTCTGTATGTGTGCGAAAGTGTGCGCGCATCGGTATGCATCTGTGTGTGGCTGCAGCTGTATCCCAAAATATTTCTTATTTACACCTCAAACACGCAAAACAGGTTTCATCCTGACAAGCATGGAGACAATGTTCTTCATAAATAGTAAATGTTAATTCTGTCTACTGTGCCTTAAATTCTCTGGTGAGTGAGTGAGTGATGTAGCTTCTTATATTATTAAATAGGAAGACACATTTTATAAAAATGAAATCTTCTGAGTTTGGCCAACAAAGTTGAAACACTGCATTATATTGTAGAAATTTGTATTATTGTGAGCCTTTCCTTTATAGAGACCCATTGACAGTTTTGTTTTGGGTTTTTTTCTGCAGCTCACTGGATCTACTATTAAAAGGTTAAAACGCGGACATTCAGCTGACGCCATTGTATGAAAACCATAGGAAATTGTAGACCTTTTTAATAGATACCACTAGGGCTAAACATACGGGCTACAGGTCCTGCACTGCTCACCTAGTATGGATGTGAACAACCCAAAACATGCTTGAAGTAGAAAATCAGCACTCCTGAGATGTTTCATTTGAAATGCAGTTTTCTGGAGAACAGGACAACAAAAAAATGTGTCACTCCGACTAAACTTTGAGAGTCGTAATTACACATTAATAAACAAGATTTAAACATCTCTTGGGTTCATAACATATGGGCTTTTTCCATATATATTGATGCAAGGAACCCAAATCCATCCATCCTTTATTCTTTTTGATAATCCATTTTCTCCTTTTGCTTACCCTGGACAGAGCCATGGATGATGGATGAAAACTACCTAAACGCTGTTGACTCAGTTGAAAAAAACCCAACCATAAGTAATGAATTTAGTACGCCTTAAAACTTTACAAAAATGTAAATACATGCATATCTTGTAAACTGTTCAAATTAAATGCTCACACCAAACCAAACAAATAAATTCAAATGTTGTGATGTAAAGCTGTATATTTTTAAAAAGCCACTATTAACAGAACTTCTGTTTCATTATCACTCTCTTTTTCATTATGGGAATCAATATTACTAAGTCAGATATGCCCATGGCCAGAAGCCTGTCGGCTGAAACCATACAAAATCATTAAGCTACATTAGTAAGCTCTTAAAACCGCACTGGTACAATGGTTAGCTTTTATTCAATAAAGCCCGGATAATGAATTCAAAGCTGGTGCAGTGTACTCTGTGTGAGCACAACATGGAATTAGAAGAACAAAAAAAACAACCAAAAAAAACTCTTTCATATATATATATATATACACACACACACACACACACAGAGACACACAGATATTAAAATAAATGGACAAAATGTAAATTATAAGGCAAACATGCACACACATCCAGAGAGACATGCAAAACACACAAAAGACCATACCCACAGAAAGGGACATTCACAATGCAGAAAACAAAAAAATGTGCGTATGCACACATTAATGTGCACAGTGTGATGATTAACAAATACAAAAAGACACAAATACACACAGATTCTAAAAAGTGCAAAGTCACATAGACACAGAGGCACACATGCTCTTTGAGCTGGAAGCTATGTTACATATTCATAAATGCAGTATTATATAGCTGGCTGACATCTTTCGCTCTCTTGCCTGTAACCCTTTGCCTAAAAATAGAGTTGGAGCTTTACTCTGCTTTGTGTGAGAGACATTTTGAAATTTGATCTGCAATATTGGGAAAATATGTCTGAATTGACACTGAAGTCCCAAACATAAATAAAGAAAGCCAACAGGTTTTAAGTGACCACAACATCAATGACGGTACACTTCTATAAATAAGGGTCAAAGGTGTGAATTTAATACTGAATACAGAGGCATCACAGAGGAACCATTTTAGTTGCACGGCAGATAGCATGCCAACTATGTGAAATGTTGTTTCACATAAAATGTCAACACCTATTCTGCACATAACACTGCAAATCCCTTTGACATGGTATCAAGCTGGACAGAAAGAGGAAATGAAACAGCTGAAGGGAAGCAAAATCTGCAAGAGTGAATCGTAGAATAGCAATCTAATGAACAATCAATCACAGGAAGTCCACTGTGTTTTGAGCAGAAAACACCTGAAATATTTTGAAAAATATGATGTTTGAAAGCATTTTTTCCTGGGTGATCTGATTGCTAAGTGGTTAGGGCGTCTACCATTTGAGCGCACATGTTGACAACAGCGAGTGCCTGTTTTGATACATGATTGGCCGGACCTTAGCTGCATGTCATTCCACTGCTCTCTTTCCCCACATTTCCTGACTGTCTAAACTGCGCTGTCTAAAAAAAGGCAGAAATGCCCAATCTTAAAAGAAAGCACCTTTGCCCACAAATTTCATCTATGTCTGATGTCTTCAATATTGTGCCTGACAGAAAACATAAGAAAAGAGCAAATATTCATTTCAATGTCACTAAGGGGGACAAACACATACAGATGGGCTGATGAAAACTGGGATAACAAAGAACAATTTTATATTCAGCAAAAAATGGAAAGACCCAGATAGTAAAACAGAGATAATAGCATGAGATTAAAGACCAATTTCTCGTCTGACACGGCCAATCACAGAAAAGAAAACCTGAGGTAACCCCATGACCTTATAAAACAAGCACAATCTCAAAGAGTTACAACACTGACTTAAGAGTGAGTGTGCATTCGTCTGCATATAAGGTAAGACTACAATTAATTAATTGTAGTGTGTGACCGCTGGGCTTATTGGCGTCACAGAACACAGAGGCAAAGATCTGTGTGTAGCGTGTGTGTGTTTGTGTACACTGCCTTTACAAAAATGAGGGGAACACTTCCTTTGCTTTCTTTTGGATTAGAAAAAAACCCAATATAACATACTATAGCTTTATGATTTAGTCAATGTTTTAGGACAGTATAGCATTAAAACTTCAAAGTAACACAGACACTTGTGCATTAGTGGTGTTGCCTGGCTGATGATGAAATTACTTTTATCCAGCAGATGATAATGTTCCACGAAGAAGAACGTGGCACACTCTGTGCGTGTTTATTATAGTATCTTGTATGGAGTTCTTGCAGAACAGGTGAATGCTGCTTTTATAGAATAATGAGAATTTTCGAGCAGACGGTGAAAAGCTGCCCCTGACAGTTGATGCTGCTCTACATATTTGTTTTGAATGTTTTGTTTTTCTTCCCACCTTTAACCAAAGTTCCGAATTTGTTATCTTTACTCCTTTCAGTAGTCTCTGTACTCTAAAGCAGATCATTTAAGTGCTAATCAAAACAGAATTTCAGAAGCAAACATCATTCATGCTGTTCACACTTTGCACCTTCTGTGTTATGTGGGTTGAGCGTCTGAGCTGAGAAAACAGTTATCAAAAAAGTTACCCAGTGTCCTGGACCATTATTTTGTCCTGTTGTGTCCTTATTATTATTTTTGTGTGGATTGTGCTGAAATGTCATATCAAGCACTTTTTTTTTGCTTTTAATCCATTAAAGAAAGTGAAATAATGAATCCAGTTCTCTGCATTTAAAAACCTTCTTAATATTTCAATTACACCTACTGTCATTATTGTTATTATTATTTGGAAGGACCAAGTGGGAACCTTCCAAAATTTCAGATGCTTTTTTCAGTCAAGTGTGTAAAATTGAGAAGAATGCCTCTTGCTCTCCATTGAATTGGCACTCTTGCAAAAAATGCCTACATTTAAGCAGCTTCAATACAATCACTGTGTATGATAGTGTACATATAGTGTAATTCGTGTGTGTGTGTGTGTGTGTGTGTGTGTGTGTGTGTGTGTGTGTGTGTGTGTGTGTGTGTGTGTGTGTGTGTGTGTGTGTGTGTGTGTGTGTGTGTGTGTGTACCTGTATTCTTCCTGAGTGAACACAGGAATAACAGAAGGTTGAAGCACTGTGATCTCGACTAGAGTTGTATTCTCCTTTGCAGGCTCTCCGTGATCATAGGCCACCACCACCAGCTGTCAAACACACACACGGGTAAAGACAGAACATCGCATATCATAGCTATCCACATGCTTCCTTATAATATGGCTTTGTACTGCTGCCACTTCTCTCCTTCACACCCTCTAACAATGCAAATGTATCAGTTTATACCATTTTACAGTCTGCAGTTTTACAGTGGGAGCAGCTAAATAAATTTGTGCCGCTAATGCATGACAGGCCTATAATAAACCAAAATAAATGTCTACATATTTTTTGCCTGCACTCTAAAAGCAGCATATTATATGCTTGGGAATTAGAGAACAGGATGAGTGTGTATCCCACTGGAGTGCTTCATTTTTTCTGCTTAGTCTTTCTTCTTTACTTTTAATTGGAGGGGTAACCACTGTTAACCAGACCCAAAGGAATGCTAATGAGGACCAACCTTGAAAATCAAGACGCTGGTTTGTCCCACTTATTTAATCAAGACATTATTCAAGATAGAGCATTGCCCTTCAATACATTCATAAAGTAACTCACACTTTAATGAGGAAACTACTGAATGCAGAAATAACCCTTTACCAGCAGGGTACTTATGAACTTGGAACATGTGGCAGTAAACTGCCTCATTCAATCTCATCAGAATGTTTTTTCAGCTGACTGAAGATTTGATTTGGTCGCTTTGCCCAAATGCTGATGCATGCTGAACTGACCCATTTTTTTTGACAACACCTAAAAAGTTGATGGTGCATTTAGGCAATAAAGTTAGTCATTTGCTAAATATCAGTGAAACTGTCGAACTGTATATACGTCCTTGTAAAATCAATACCTCAGATAGTGTCTCGAGTGTTGGACCAGTTCGTTTTTACTGAATTATTTGGAGCAAACCAGGTAGAATCATTCCCCTGAGTGACATCTTCAGAGGACGCTGAATCGTTGTTGTGTTAATTAAAGCCCAATGAAAAGATGAAATTAGCATGGCTCAAAGCCCCACTGAGGGATTCAGCTGGGAAAAGACAGATTTTAAAGTAATAAACGACTGCCGTATGCTTTGTATAGTGTATAGGGATTCATAAGAGTGCTCTGTACAGACGCCTTAAAAAAAGTAAATACTACATGTAAGCAAGTAAAGTGTGAAAGTAATGAACAAATTAATTTCCCCAAACCTGCACCCACTAAATACCAGAATCCAAAAAGTATAGCAAAAGAGAGGCCAATCAGATAAGTCTTCTGCAGTAATGATGTCTCTATTAAACTACAGCCTCAGTGCCAGATTTTATACTTTGAAGAGATCAATGTGATTAATTGGGAATTACTGATGCTGCATAGTGTATTTACAAGACTCAATGCCACGAAGTTATATTTAAAATCCCTCTACTGACATTAATTAAACCGCTAAAAACTCATTTCAATTCATCAAAATTACACATTTAGAAGTTTTTTTCCAAGAAAATAAAATCTCCTAATGCCTTAAAGGGGCTTAGATGTAACTTTACACTTCTGCCTTCATTTAGTACGCGCAGATTTATTGAAATGCAATTACGCCGAGTCTCTATCTCCATCTACCCCCTCCACCACTTGCCTGCAATCTCCAGCTGGCCGCTCAATGATATGCAAAGCCCCACCCCAAGTTGATAGGATTGGTTCCTCAGTTATGTGACATATGAAACTACGCTGTTTGAATTTGTTTTTCAGATTATCAAACCATTATTGCAGTTCCAAAACAGAAACACTCAGCCATGGTTTTGACTGCTCATTTAGATCATGATATGTCTTTTACTACATAAAAAAACACCCCACGGACATGCTAACAAAGTTAAAAACTTGACTTTCACTCGATGGGTTATTTAATCTATTGGATGCATTTTAGTCAATAAATAAATGTCTGTAGAGAATTTCTTGGAAATCAAATAGGAGTGTTATGTGGACCCTGCCATCCCTCGAACGATGCTGCTTGCAGAGTTACAAGAGTCAGAAGAACAAAGATAATTGCATGTAGCAGCATTATTTCTTTTCTTTTCTACTCTCACAAACATTTAGATTCATCATGTGAACCAGCAATGAGTCTCAGCCACAGACTGTATAAAGCAAGGTCCCCACCCAAAGCATACAATGTATTGCACTTTGTGGATAATGGGTAACTTGGAAGTTAAACTCTCTGTGCATACTTACACTGAACTTTAGGTTAGGCTCCTCATTAAGGTTCACTCTGGTAACCACATGTCCCGTCTTTTCTTCTACATCAAATATACTGGCAGAGTATGGATACGCGTCCTGGTCCACCTTATAGCGCACTAGACCTGCAGGGGTACCCTATTGGAGAGAACAAAATAGTACCTGCGTTTAAATTAAGGTCGAGCAGTTTAGATGGATGTTGCATGATAGGACGAAGTGTCTCTCAGATTGTTTCTGGAAAACTGCCACTCTAATGGATGTTCTGCCCAGCAGCCTGAAATTAAAGCATAAGTGTAGTAATGACTGTGTAATGACTTTTACAGTATTTAACACCGAAAGCAATTAATTTGGACCCAAATGTCAAATGGTGTTTCTATATCCAAGTACTTACTTAGGAGTTACAACACACAAATCTTTACTTTGGATAAATGAGGTCCAAGATGTAATGGTTGTAAATGATCAGTGCTGCTGATAATAAGGAGCCATCAGTTGCCATGACTAAAGAAAAACATAAAATTGCATGATTTTATACAATATCTGGTATGAGAAAATATTTAAAGAGTGGGAAAAACATTTATGTAGTTCTGTGCAGGGGAGTTTCATGAGCAGATGTTTCAAGAAATTAGATCTCTTAATTTAAACCTTACTCCGAGGAGTAGTTTGGAGGCTTACACTAAGTGTGTGTGGTAAAACTTTGGGAAGCCTAGTGTCTCTGCAATATTATTGTGCAGAAATTGTAAATATGTGGATGACAAACAATTCATTTGTCTCTCTTTTTTGAATAAAGAGTTGGGATTGGCATGATACACCCATGTCAACATCTGCAGAATGACTTTATGTCACTTCACTAGAATTAAAGAATGGATAAAGCAATTTTCCACATAATACAAGAAAAATAAAAGGGGGGTTATTATTGTCCTGATATATTGTTTCTGTGAGTAATTCCTATCTGCATTTATGATTGGATGGTCTATCTGAAAGAACAAGCCAATGTGAGTTAAAGGATATTTGTATCTTAGCAGTGGACATTCCTCCAAAAGTGTCTATCATCTAAAGGTTTGTATCTGACTGTTTGTGTGACAGATTGAATTTCCATTACAATTGTTCTCTTATGTGAAAATGACATCTCTCTCTCTTGGTTCTTCTTTTTTCACAGGAGCCGAGATGATCTTGCTAGATTTATTGCATTATTTTGATTACAAAACTGCAACAACAATAATAAGGTACTCCAGATATTATTGAATAATAGTGTCATGTTGAAGTAGAAAGTTGCAACAAAGCCACATTGCCAGTAATTATAAAGATATTCAAGTGAAATAAAAGGCAGTTAAGCTCATATTTCCATTCAATTTTACCACTCAAAAAGTCAAGGTTGCAATGTCAGCATGAAATGAAAAGCAAAAAAACCAAAACCTTATCCTTTCAGCAAAGATTTAGTGAAGGACAATATAGACATCTTATTATGTATAAGGTAGATGGTCATTTTTCAAGGTAACTGTCATTTCTTCTGAAATGAGTCAGCTTTTGTAGAAGCACGGCAGTTGTGAACTTTATTTCACAGCTGCTTGTTCCAATGTAGTATTTCATTACATAACAGCTCACAGTGAGTCAGCAAAACTTTACTGAGAAATTATTGATACGATTTGTGCTTTAGGAGTAAATTTTGCAACTGGAGGGTATAAATGACATTTATACCCAAAGATATATATATACATATATATATATATATATATATATATATATATATATATATATATATATATATATATATACATATATATATCCAGGGCTGTTAAGATGCTATTTAGCTACTTGTTTGGGCACTGGGACTACCTTTACAGCATATCCTGGATAGTAATGTTGCATTTGACCTAAGAGAATCTACTTTGATGATTAAACCTGAAGTCTGAATCAATGCAGCTGATGTACAAAGACAAAAAGCACATTATTCAAAGGAGGATGAGCCTTTTAAATAGGCTTATGGCGCAACATTGCCAGTGTATAAGTTCATGCCTGGAGATAGGGAGAGTGGAAAATAAGCTCTTGAAGCTTCTTGAGCAGTGACGCAAACTAAAGACACTTTAGTGTTTCTCACTTTTATCATGAATATTTACTTAGTGGGTAAAATTGCACATTTACCAGTTGGTTGTTTTCTGCTTCCATTTAGTAATGTTGCATTTGACCTAAGAGAATCTACTTTGATGATTAAACCTGAAGTCTGAATCAATGCAGCTGATGTACAAAGACAAAAAGCACATTATTCAAAGGAGGATGAGCCTTTTAAATAGGCTTATGGCGCAACATTGCCAGTGTATAAGTTCATGCCTGGAGATAGGGAGAGTGGAAAATAAGCTCTTGAAGCTTCTTGAGCAGTGACGCAAACTAAAGACACTTTAGTGTTTCTCACTTTTATCATGAATATTTACTTAGTGGGTAAAATTGCACATTTACCAGTTGGTTGTTTTCTGCTTCCATTGAAAAATTAGAGCTATTTTTCACAGTGCATTTAAGCTCTCCATCTGAACTAAAAGCTGTGTGACTCAGCAAATCCTCAGGAGGTAGCCTCACACACTGCACTTAGACCCATACATGAGCATTTTACCACCTTTTAAACCTGGGTTTAACTGCACCAGACTACGTAATGGCTCACAATGGAACACTCTAAAGTGAGCTAACCTTCATTTTACAAAAGAATAAACCAGCCTATATTACCAAGATGTTTAGCATTAAAAGCCCAGTTGAAATGTCACTAAGTGCAGCGCTGGGGTAAGAGAAACAGCTCCACTGGAGAAAGAAGTGCAAACACATTCAAGAGACACACACACACTGAGTGGAGACAAGCATCATTACGTTGAATCACTCCAACACAGTTTGAGGAACAGGCTGTGAAAAACAGTTTGATTGAATAGCAGCAGCTAGAAATGCTCACCGCGGGGTCAGAGTCATTGGCCATCACTGTGGTTACGATGGTTCCCTTGACAGCATTAGGGGCAACCATTCCTCGGTACACTGACTGTCTGAATACCGGAGAAAAGTCATTCATGTCCTGGAGAGATTTAACACACGCACAGTATGAGATTGGCATTGTAAACATACAGTGCACCAAGCTGTTGTTTTCTTTGTTTAAGTGCCTGAAACTTTAGACATTTTTAATAATAGCAATACAAAAATTATGCAGACTGACTTTGTGACTGACTCATGATGCTTTTTGCAGTTATGCTGATTCCTAAGTTTCTCTTTGTGGTCCTTAAATTACACACTGTAGTGGATTCCTCATAGGTTTGGAAACATCTGGACTCCACAATGGAGAACATTACAGAACAAAGTAACAGTAACACAATCTCAGTTAAAAAATAAAACTACAGTCCGTAACCCGAGTTCTTATACTGACTTATATGTTCTGCTGGAGTTTTGTTTTACTTTGGTCTGGATTTAGACTTTTTTTTTTTTCTCTCAGCACAATAAATGTAGTGCTGAGTTTTAATGACAGCAGGCGTCAGCAGAACTAGAAAACGAGTCCGTGGTGAGTTTGAAAGTGCGGGAAACACAGAACAACAGTGGTTTTAATTTTCCTATTCACTGACTAAATGATGGATTTTAAAACTTGTTTCACAGTTGTCAGACAGAGACAAAGACAAATAAGCAAACAAAAATGCTGTGAAAAGGACAGCATATTTCTCTATAACTTTAAAGTTTCAGATGTCAGAACTTCCCAATGTGGAATCAGCGCGGCAGAGTACATTTAGTAAATGTTCTAATGGATGCGAAAGCACCGGTATGGACCCTAAATGTCAGTGTACCAGATACAACAGGATCAGAAACAGTAAACAACAATAAAATATAATGAATACATGTTGAAATGATCAAATAACATCAATATCACCAAAAATCAAAACTTAGGAGGAAAAAGTCTAAGAACTGAAAATGGATTTGTCAATCAAAGCTTCGTTGTTTTTTTTTCTTCTTTTCTCTCCCAGTAATCATCCCTCGGATATATCTGTTGTCGCTGAATATAACATTTTATATAAAGTAGTTCAAACTAGCTCCACCTGCAGCAGCTACAACAGTAACATGCTGCTTACACTGATGCTTAATCTGCTGCAATCAGTGCATCCAAACTAGTAAAAGGCTAGCTTGTTAGCAAACATGACTTTCTCCAAAACATTTTTGACAGCAACACTGTCTCTATCTTGGAGGCAAACTTTAACTTAGAAGACACTTAACTTAAAGAGTGACTCACTGATCTCACTTATCTGTCTGTCCTCATGTTGAGAGTCAGAGACCATTTCATAGACACACACTCACCATTATTCTGACAGTTACAGAGGCTAGTCCAGGAGGCATGGTTCCCTGTCTGTCCAAGGCCTCCACAGTAAACGTGTATGTGGCTCCTGAGTCAGTCAGAGCCTCATAGTCCACAGCCTTGAGAACTGACAGCTCCCCCGTCATGGGGTTGATGTAGAATAGCCGAGTGATCTCCTGGTCTAAGCCTTCAGTTCTGATTTTATATGAGAGGTTGGAGTTGAGGTCAGCGTCTATTGCCTACAGGAGAAAAATAGAGGAGAGAGTGAGAAAGTGGGAAGGAAAGTAATATCATTAATACATTTTTTTTTAAAATATTTGCCAGGAGGACAAGAATCTACATGTGCTGAAGGTAGAACCAGAAAGTAGGTCTATGTTGAACTGGAATGACAAAAACACCTGTGGTAGTAACCTTAAAAGTCCAGCTGGAGGTCCATATCTTTTTTTTTTTTTCCTAATGTAACTGTTTGGCTTTGGGGAGCAGATTCATTTTTTTCAATTTTACATTGTTCTATAACTCACAGGGTGCTTGCAAATGTTGTCAAATTATAATTTTTTAATATTCAATTTTTATATTTGACTTTCTTAGACGGCTGTGGTGCTGACTGGAATGTAAAATTAAGCCAATTTGGTCATTCAAAAGAAGTAGAAAAGCAACTAAGTAAAATTATTATTAGTCTCAGACTGGCCTCAGCAATCAAAATTAGACTTGGAGCACTTTTATTAACTTAGAACATTCATCTTAGGTCGACTTGTTTTGTATCCCAAGTACAACCCTGTTTCCAAAAAAAAGTTGTGATGCTGTGTAAAATGCAAATTAAAAACAGAATGTGAATTTGCAAATCATGTAAACCCATATTTAACGGAATATAGACAGCATCAAAGACAGCATATCAAATTTTGAAACTGGGAAATTTTATTGTATTTTGGAAAATATATGCTTTGGTTGCAAAAGGGGCTGATTTAGACACGGGAACTTCCTAGTTCATAAGATTTATTAGATGTATCAGGCATTTTTCAAGACAGTTTATAAAATATACTACTTTGCAATGAGCAACTGAAATTGTCATAAAATGCACAACGTCAGCTGTGAATTGACCTATCCATCTATCCATACACTCACCTTTAATTGTAATATGACAGTATCTTTTGGGCTGTTCTCTGGTACATTGACATTGTAAGTCTGTTGGGTGAATTTCGGGCTATTGTCGTCCACATCCAGAACGGTGATAGAGAGTGTTAATCTGGATCTCCGTGGGTCCACCGCACCATCCCAGGCTTCAACGATTAAAAAGTAATGACCTTTCACCTTAAGAAAAACAGAGATTTATGATCAAACATCACCACTGCACCTGCAAAGAGTATTAATGCTGTCATAATTGCCTCTGTTTTGCTTGTTTACTCATGACTGTTCTGCAATGAAAGCAACAAACTCGGACATTCATGTAGAGCAAATCTATGACGTCCTCTGACCTCTCTGTCCAATGGCACTGCAGTTCGAATAGCTCCGGTGGCATTAATGGAAAACAGCTTCTGGTGGTTGACGAGTCGATAATGGACCTGACCACTCGCCCCCAGATCGGGGTCTGTAGCCTAAAATAAAATCGGAAAAAAAACAACAACATACAAGTAAACATGTGATCAGAAATAGGAATGAAAAGGTTTTAATCAGCCATTTTGAAACACATTTCAAGACTACTTTTGAGGGAAATCATTGTTTTAATTAAAAGTGAACATCCTTTTCAGTCAAGCTAAATGTGTGAATCAAGCATCTATATGCCTACGAATATATGCAAGCCATGAAACTCTAAATCTCTCTCAATCTTGTTGATATTTAAGACGCTTCACTTCCAGAATAAAGAAAGATATTTGAAATTGTTTGAGTGGCTGTACTCAATTTGAGTATCTTTCTTTATTCTGGAAGTGAAGCATCTTAAATATCAACAAGATTGAGAGAGATTTGGAGTTTCATTGCTTGCATATATTCATATATCAATCTTGTTGATATTTAAGACGCTTCACTTCCAGAATAAAGAAAGATATTTGAAATTGTTTGAGTGGCTGTACTCAATATGAGTATCTTTCTTTATTCTGGAAGTGAAGCGTCTTAAATATCAACAAGATTGAGAGAGATTTGGAGTGTGTGTATGTGAGAGGCAGACATGCTAGAGAATGACTCGCAAAAGAATTATCAATGGCATGACTGCCTTACAGTATCACTGAGGGAACTTTTGTCAGGTTGGTACCACATCCACAATGCATTTGCATTAGCTCAGTGTTTTTGACCTTGTGCTGTTACCACAAAATCATTTGATCCATTTTCTACTTAATTAAACCTGCATTGCGGAACTGTTGTTTACTCCTTCTGCCAGTGAGAGTAATTCCAAAAACGCCACTGACACGCGTTTACATCATTGTCTCTACCGTAGCGCCTATAAAACTTTGGATGAATAAAATTTTTTTAAAAATCCCCCAAAAGGTCTTGAATCAATATCAGAATTTGATCTATTTGGTCCCATAACTTTTGCAAAATCTAGAAGAACCGCATGATTGAATTATTTCATCCCTATTCAAATTAGCATGGGGCTAAGCCAGAAGTTTGCCAGTTTGCTCTGTCCACAAAGCAAGCCCAGTTTGCATATCCGGCCAATGATGGAATGTCTCATCAGATATCAAATTTGTAAGACTCTGTTCTGTGAAATACAGAGAGATTCAGCTGCTGTTAGTTTAATGAGCATTGTGTGAATTAGTTTAGCAAAGGATAGAATTGTAACTAACATTTATTGAGATGTAAAAGTCCCGCAGAAAAGCTTTAAAAAGTTTGAAAAGTTGGTCTTGCTCTCTTCCTTCCTCCCCTGCTTCTATTCTTCATTACTTCTTTCTTCATGTTATTGCTCCTGTCCGTTGGTTTCACACAGAAATTCTAACTTTTTAGGTATTGATTTGACATGGTGATAAAAACAGACCTGAGGGATATGCTCTCTCTCTGTACCTCTTTGTCTCACATTTCCCTTGCTGTCGGCTCTCTTTCTCCCTTTATTGCAACTTGTCCACCGGAATAAAAGTTACTTTCCACCAGTTGTTCAACTTTTCCAGAGTTAATGAGACATTGGTTTCAATTTTTACTTGGAAAAAAGTAGCACAGAGTCCTTTTTTTCCTTTGTTGCACTTCTTTCATCTGACTAGCCTCCTGTATCTGTTCTCCTGTCAAACCCTGACTCCTTTTCCACATCATCTCTTTCAACTAATAAAACAAGGTAGTGAGAAGGTGACAAATTGCTAGCCGGTGTTCCTTTCACCCCATGTGTGTGTTCATCTTGTCCAATCAGCATTCTGACGACATTAAAATAGATGAGATGAGAGCAGACGAGAGCAGAGGAGAGCAGAACAGAGGAAACATTAACATGGTGTGTGTGTGTGTGTGTGTGTGTGTGTGTGTGTGTGTGTGTGTGTGTGTGTGTGTGTGTGTGTGTGTGTGTGTGTGTGTGTGTGTGGGGTAAAGATTTGCTGACGTTGCTTTTTGACTATACGCAAGTCCCCGAAAGAAAAATGTAATTTGAAAGTTTGAGGTAAATGTTAAAAAGAATTGCTCCATATCTGTTGTTAACAGTAAGAAAACTGTGAACCTTTATGTCTGTCTTTGTGAGGACCAATTTGAGTTTTAGACCTTGGGACATTGTGAGAACATTTCAACCAGACCTCACTTTCTGACACAACTTCAAAGGGCTGTTTAAGGTTAAGACTTGGTTTTAGGGTTCAGCATTAACTTTGTCAGCAAAAATCATGGCATTAACAAGGATATACTGCGCACTAAAGTTAAAAATGATGACAAAATCTATTGATATCTACAGTCATGCTAGCGGCTCTGTCTGACTGCACTTTTTAACACAGCAGTGCTGTGATCAAAATGCTAACATGAGTGTTAACATCCTCACAAATGTCTATGTATGTGGTTTTATGGGTAATTGATCCTTAACCAAAGTACAATCAATCTGCAATTTGGATTTGAGGAAATGGTGTGAGGAATTTCTTATCGAAGAATTTGGAAGCTGTTTTTTTCTGCTGACAATTTAGCCAAAGCAGTGGGACGCAGAGAATAAATATAGTGCACTTCTTCTGGCTTGCTGTTACCACACCTAAATTCACTGTGTGAATTTATTGGTCCGACCACATTCCACAGAAACTCATTTTCAGTCGTCGCACCCTACTGGGCGTCGACTTCTGTTTAATTTTGAAACTATTGGAGTAGCCTTTAACCAATCAGCATTGACCACAATATGCGTCAAAACTCTACTGTTGCTGCAATCACATTTACAAAAAAAACCAAAACGATTGACTTCAACGACATGGCACTTAGCCACAGACATTAGTCGCTGATTAGTCCGCCCTTCAGAGAGGCTGAGCAAATGTTAGCGCAAACGGTTTCTAGACTACAATCACAGCAAAGAAAACTGAAGATGTGAGCAAAAGCCTAGGATATTTCCCTGAAACCTACTTGAATAGAACACTCAGTATAAGGTGTACTATATATAGGGGGAGCTTGCCAATTCAACACAGAAGGGAAGACGTCATCAGCTGAAAATGCTGACATCAGCTGAATTTCAAATGTGATGTGGATATATACAAATGCAGAGGGACAACAATTAAGGCTGGATCACTGAATTAATGTCAAAACAAAAAGGCATGTAATGGAAACATTATTTTAAGATGCAAGTTTAAAAGTTTGAAAGCTCATTAAAAAGTATGTAAATAGACCTTAAAGATGCGTTTTTAACACCAAAATAATGCATTGTGATTTTCTTTGTGTCTATATATCATAATTTAACGGCTTCTAACTATTTTTGTAAAATAATCAACATTGTCGACTGAAATGTTGATCCAACCCCCATTACTGAAATCATATTTACACTCCTCTTTAATCGCTGGACTGCTGTCACTACCTGCTGTTGCAGTGACTTATTTTTGCCTGTTTCTCCAATTTTGGATCATTAAAGTTTCAATGTATCTCACACAGTACTATTAGAATTAGTGGAAATTAGACCCAGACTTGCCAGTGTAAGAGAGAGAAATGAAGTCCTCTTGATGTGATTTGTATTCAGTGATTCATCACTACCTGAGGGTAAAACTGTGTTATAAATTTAATGGAGCGTCCAGCTTTCGGGTGATTATCTTGATTTGTTTCCAGAAGGGAGAGAACAAATGAAACATACGAGAGAGAGAAAGTAAGAAAGGAGAGAAACTAGAGAGAGAAAAAAAAAAAATTGAAGTAAAGAAAACAATGCAAGTTTTGTGGAAATTAAAACAGAGAAAGTTGACGTAAAGTGTTTGTGCATTCAGTAGGTTTATATTTAAATCCATGTGGTGTTATAAATGAATTAATTAAATCATTACTTTTTCAAATTCAGTGTTTTATTTCGCACTTTTTTTTTAGTTGGGAGTTGGTGAAACCACCCTAATGTCAGTTTTAGCCCATTTGTTCCACCCACAAAAATTCCCCAGAACCGATAATGACTTTTTATTCTGACGTGTATCCCAAGTCAGAAACCTATAACTACAATAACTCCAATATGACATGAACATGACCTAAAACTCCATAATTAACACATAATGAGGCATTTTGGGTGGTTTACAGGACTATTTCTCAGCTCGACTAGTTTAGAGACATCAACCGAACACTCATGTCCAGTAGTATCCATGGCATGTACACTGCTTTTTGCCAACAATCCCACAATGCAATGTGATACATTTTACAGATGGCAAAATGCCTCAACAGCTGAAGGTGATGATACAAAATGATGATAATTAGTAATCGTCCAAAACCTCCATTTGGAGCCCGACAAAGTGACCAAAGAAGTGATTTCAGACACAGGTATAGTCATTTTTTTCCCCCAAGATGTAACAGTGAGCTTTGAAGGTGTTGGTAGGTGAAGTATTCCACCTTTCAACAGAGCAAAGCTTGCCGTTTCTCTGCGTTTCCATTCTTTATGCGAACCTAACCTAAATCTGTCTGCAGCCTTATATATATTAGACAAATAACTGGTATCAATCTTTTCTTCCATCTCCTGACAAGAAGGCAAACAACTGTATTTCGCTCAAAGAAATTTGAGGCACATTTTCATGCTGCCAGCAGCAGTGAATGTACATTCAAAGTATTCAGAGCCCTTGAGTGTCTTCACATATTCTTTCACATGAATTTCAAATTGCAGAAATTGCTGAACATCACAGTCCAATGTGCTGTAATTTTATCAGTTTAATCTTGACATGAAAAATGTACCTCTGTGACGTCAGCCAAGTGAACTGAAAAAAACTGGAAAAAAGATAAATGGGGATACATTTTCTCCTGCTGACATATAAGATGAAAAAAAATATAAAAAGTGCAAATATTTAATATATGACTTTCCATAAAACCCTCCTTCAAGCTGCCTATAGTAAAGTTGTCATAGCACTGAATTGGAGACTGGATTAAATCCTTAAAAAAAAAGAAGAAGAAGCAGGTTGGATTAATCGCTTGATGTCAAACGTATTGATGACTGCAGTTCCTGGAGTTAGGTACTGTAGAGGGTGTGTGTACATGTGTGTGTGTGTGTGTGTGTGTGTGTGTGTGTGTGTGTGTGTGTGTGTGTGTGTGTGTGTGTGTGTGTGTGTGTGTGTGTGTGTGTGTGTGTGTGTGTGTGTGTGACTTTCTCTGCCTTTATCCCTTCGCCTTTATTCTCTGTGCTCGTGTCTTATCCCTCCCTCACTGTCTTTCTCACAGTTCTCGGCATAATTACATTGTCAGACTGTTAAAAGCCAGGAACACAATACAATTAATGTCTCAGCTGCCTTACATCTGTGGCTTTCAACACACACAGACTCAAAAAAAAGCCCATAGAAACCTGAAATATGCACTCGATCTCTACAATCACTCGCTCTGTCTTTTTCTGTGCAGGTGCTCAAGTCTCCTTTCTTACAGCTTTCCTCTTTTTTTGAAGTACCTGCAACTGAAACAGAATTACTGAAAGTATTTTTAAAATCTGTGCCTGAGTTTCTGGTTCTTTCATTGCACTAATAAAACATATAGACAGGTATTGAAACAGTGTGGGGATCTTTACTAAGTGGGTTACACATACAGACAAGCCACTGCTACTACTCTAATCCCTACATGGTCTGGTAGTGAGTTTGTGATTGCTTCTCAATCTGTTAGTTCTTCCTTTCAGCTCTATTTTTCATCAGGCAACATGCTGCACCTGAAATGAACTTCATAGTTTGTTGTAGAGTCACTCAGTAAACTGTAATTTACTGCAGGGGAAACACACGCACATCCAAATTAATTTACAAATAAAACGTATTTGCACATGTTTTACTACTTTGTTACATTCTGTGTACATGGTTTAGAGAAGTGGCTCTCCATCCTGAGGGACGGGAACCCCACAAAAGGTCACCAGATAAATTATGGTTGCAACATGATAAATTGGATGGTAATGTTAATGAAGAGCTAATATATTTATGGTGATACACATACGTTTTCCACTCATCATAATTGGCTTTATTTTCTATATTGAAACACTACATAAAATAATGGATTCACCATAGTTCTTGTATGAAGAGAGTAAAAACAGTGAAGAGGGATCGATGTGTGCTACTTTTCTAAAAGTTTTTCCTTTAAAGGTGTTTTTTTTTTTTAAATGATTCACTTTAAACCGATTTACAAAGAAAAGTCAAGCTAGTTTTGTGCAGCACATTTCAATGAACAACAGAAAGTTTTCCACCATGCTGCAGGAACAGGCAATCATGCCCACGAACAGCCAACAGACTGCTTTTTTTCCAGCTAACAACTGCAGCAAGTGATTTCACTGATTCATTCCCCACTTTGAGGTTTACAGTGTAGTGTAAAAAAAAAAAAATCAGAAAAAAAAAATCATCTGGTGTTTTGTTGTAAGACAAGAAAAGCCTCCAAGTCCTCCATGGTATAGGCCTGCCAAACTCCACAGCTGAGGGAAAAAACAAACTGTAAACCTATCAAGAGGTTCGCTGATGTGTGGCCAGCTTGATATAAAACTTTATTTGATTTTCAAGTTATGTATAATGTTATGCCATGTTGATTGGGCAGGAATTTCAAAAGATAAACATAAAGGGCAAGTGGTACTATTGCAGCCTCTATATGATGGAGTGGCATCCTAAGATTCGTTAACCTGAAAACTACTTTCAAATTACTCTAAAATATTCCGAAATTCAGAGGAACTTGATTCCATCTTCCACTATATAATAGAAATGACAAATTTATCTTTTTGAAATCTTAAAGTAGACTTAAATACTGCAGATATAATCATGAATGACAACTGGACTCAAAAATGGCGGCCTCTAAGTTAAATGAAAATTGATTGCCTCGTTCGTGAGCCAAAAAATATTTGTCAGCTTTACTTCCATGTCTCCTCCATCACCCCCAAACCCACACATGCAAGATGTCCCGTTTCATCCATAGACTTTAAATTCTGATGCTCTCATGGAAATAAAACTCTGTCAAAGTTTAACAAATATAAAACCTTTGTGTATATAAAAAAAATCATAATAGAAAGAGTTTTCCTTGCTGGGGAACATCTAGTTGAACACAAAGGGATAGAGGGCTCAGCCCAGAGCTTTATAATCCTTACAACTTTTGAAATGTAAAGGGGAACTTTTCATTGATTTCTGTCCATCTCAAGAACAGAGAGAACAATGCATTCTATACTGTATTATTTTCAAACTGTCTGTCCAGCGGAGATAAGCTCTCTTCCTCCTGCCTCTCTCACTACTACCTGTGACTTCCTCACATTTCTTTATTTTCTGTGCGGCTTTGGTCGTATTTCCTGTCGGGTGTTCTCTCTTCTCTTCTCCCTGCAGCTGTCCTGCATGCAGTGAGGCTACTAGTTGTTTCTATTTAGATACTATATCTAAGTCCTCTTTAACAGCTCTAATCTCTTTGGCTGAGGTTCAACTGTTGCTCTTTTTAACTAGTTTAATTCATTTATAACAACAAACAAACACTTCCGTGATAGAAGTCAGTTAAACTGCCGGGTTACTAAAAGGTATTCAACACCGTCCAACCATTCCAAATCCAGAAGTCATAGCAATAGTTTACTAATTTATGATGTACTCTTTCTTTCTTTTTTCTTTTTTTAAATTTATTTAACAATGCAAATATTTTATTTACCTCCTACAATTTTATCTTTGATGGTCAGATGACGCTCTGTGAATTAACTCAGTCTTCGTTTTTCTACTGCTTTTTTTTCTCTTTAAAATAGAAACCATATCTTAGACTCATGAAAGTTATATCGAGAATGCAGCCGTACTCCTATCGCTCTGTCATCACCCCTCTTTCTCTCCATCTCTCTTACCTCTTCCTCCACTCATTTCTCTCTGTCACCCAAGCATCCCCCCAACCCTCAGCCCCCCATCTCTCTCTACCTTACTAGCATCAGCAAACCAAGGTCAGGTTTATTCATTCTTCCAGAAATCTGTTTAATACCTACAGGTACGGACCCTGGTTTGGAATGAGGCCCAAAGTCGTGCCTTGTTTAGCCCGCTGAGGGATCACACCGTCTGTTCTGGTTTGGAATATTTCCAAAGGTCCTTGAAAGGGAGGAAGTTCAGGATTGGAATACACCAAAGTGCCCTCTCTACAGATTAGGATGGGGTTTTGGATGTTGAATTTGGACCGTGCCCAAAGGTCTGAGTGAGAGTTAAAATTTGGAATGCTTGGGATAAAATGTCCTCTTTATGGATAAGGGTGGATTTACAAGTTTGGAATTGTGCCCAATGGACAAAATGAAAAAAGATATTGAACTTTTCAGTTTGGAAGCTGTTAAAATTATGACTTTTTCAAAATCCTGGACACGGGTGTACAAGGGCCATATATTTATCTCAGGAGAAGTTCTAGTGTTGAACCAAAGAAGCATGATTAACATTTAGAACCTGGCAAAGCGTCAGACTGATCAAAGACCCCCTGACACTGGTGTATAAAGGCTATGAATTAAGCTTGGAGTAGATCCAAGCAAGCATGCATCCAAGGGAGCATATTTAAAGATCAGAGCATATCAAAGTGTCAGATTTACCCATGCCCCCATCTGGGAGATACATAAGTCAGTTAATAGGTCTGGAACAAGTCTGGGACTCTTTGTGGTAAGTGGAAGAGAGGGTGCTGATGCAGGTAAACCACATCCCACAATTTTTTTTAATGTTTTGCATTTTTTTCCCCTTTAAATTAAATTAATTTCAGATTTGGATTTATTAACTTTTTTTTTGGCTTTGACAGTTTGATCCATTTTTGGCCTCTGATATTTAACATTTTTCCAACACAGACTGGACTGAATACAGGGGATATAACCAATATTTTTTGTGAAAATCAACTCTCTTCTGGGGAATAAAATGAAAAAATTATCCAAACAACAAAAAAATCCTGCCAACCACTGTAATGCAAAGTCTAACTTTAGAATTTGTTCAGTATAGTATGTTTTAAATTTTCAGCTGCTATTGTTTGGTCCAATTAGTATGCTTATGAAAATAATAGTTTATGGTTCTGTAAATTGAAAAAAAAAACCACTGTGGATCAAACAATCACATAATGAGTTTTCTCAAAAATACTGTCCTTTTCAAATAAGTCATTGCTTTACCAAAAGTTGCAATATGCACTCAAAGTCCTCTAAGCATAATAACGGAGTGTAAAGTGTTATTTACAAAGTTACAACGGTTCACAGAGTTATGTTAGTGATTCTTGGTCTCCATTGGAAAAGATTAGAAGAACTGAATTTAATTAGAGCCTCTGTGAATCTTTGTGCGTGAATGCGCGCGCGTGTGTGTGTGTGTGTGTGTGTGTGTGTGTGTGTGTGTGTGTGTGTGTGTGTGTGTGTGTGTGTGTGTGTGTGTGTGTGTGTGTGTGTGTGTGTGTGTGTGTGTGCTGCATTACTGATGTTGCACAGACATTAATCTGTTTATAAAGTCACATTGTGGGGACCTGCCTCCCTTTACAAGTGATTGCATTTTAAAGGTGATGATAACGTTCGGGTTAGACAAGAAGTAGTCATGGTTAGATTGAGCCTCCAGTAAATTAATGTGTATGTGTGTGTGTGTGTGTGTGTGTGTGTGTGTGTGTGTGTGTGTGTGTGTGTGTGTGTGTGTGTGTGTGTGTGTGTGTGTGTGTGTGTGTGTGTGTGTGTGTGTGTGTGTGTGTGTGTGTGTGCAAAGAAAAGTACACAAAAATGTAATTAGCATACAAACACATAAACATGCTGGTATCATACCTGGTCATGCAAACATGAATTACAGTGAGGACATTAAGATGTATCTAAAACCATGTAGGGAGAAGTGAGGTGATGGAGTGGGAGAGAGGAGATTGCGCATTTTGGCTGCGTCTCAACATGATTTAGAGTGTGTGTGTGTGTGTGTGTGCATCCTCCTACCTTGACCTGTCCAACGTAGGTGTGATCCTGCTCCTCGGTGACGGTGAGGTTCACTGGCAGTGAAGAATTGAACAGCGGGTCATTGTCATTAACATCTGTCACCACAATGTTCACCGTCGCAGTGGAGGTCTACACACACACACACACACACACACACACACACACACACACACACACACACACACACACACACACACACACACACACACACACACACACACACACACACACACACACACACACACAAAAGTTTGTGTTATTATTCTAGCCAGTTCAAAAACATCTGACTGATGTCAGAACATCTAGTCCTTTCTGGGACTAATTATCAAAGTACACAGGAGAAATCTATTTTCACATTTCACAGAGGTTTTATTTCAACATCTCAGTCCATTTGTCCCTCTTGCTAACCTCGCTATTTTATATAACAAACTAAAGAGACCTTTTTTTTCTTGCTAATTAGCTGCACTCTGGCTGCCCATCTCTTTATGCTTGTAACAACTACTCACTCTAAAAATAGATAAAAAAAAATAAATAAAAAAACTTCACTGTTGGTCCACTTTATGCCTTCTCTTGCCATGTTAAAAGGTCTATTTGTGTTAACATAGTTCGTCTTTACTAAGACTAAAAGCTCAGAAGCAATCAGTTTGATGGACTCTTACGATGAAAACAGTGTGCAGCATATAATGATTTAACAAGTATTTGCCCTCACAACAGAAAATGTGAGAAACTACCATTTTACTGTGTACACCGGATGGGTCATGGTCTTTGAATTAATTTATAGTCATTAAATCATTTATAGTTCATCCTTTTTAAATAGTTTATGTGACTTTCACCTTGTCTTTAAGAAATACCATTCTCTGCTTTTAGTGGCAGCTAGTAGTAATGCATTTGTAAAGCCAAAAGGTGGCAGAAATGTACCTAAAAGCTTTTTGCCAACTGCTATTAAGCAACAAAAGGAGGAGAAGGAAAAGATGTTGCTACCAAGCTACTGTAACTTTGTTAGGTAAAATGTGTGTCTCTCTGTGAGATGATATACCACGGTACACACAGCAGAAACATACAATGACGACAACAGCCGTCAAAAAGTTCTGTTTGGAAACTGTTTAAAAAAAATAAAATAAAAAAAAAAGACAGAATGAGGTGCAGCGCAAACTCTGTCAGGTAAAACTAGCATAAGTCCACCACAGTTAAGCACAATCACTGGAGAGTGAAGCACCGAGCAAGACAGTCCACCCACAGATCAACAAACAGTGGCTAACTTTGTCACCTGACGAAATAAGTTTAATGTAAGACGTGCAGAGCAAACAACGACCCTTCTGCTAAAGATGTGCTTCTCATCAGCTTTGTCAAAGGTGACGGTTTTCTAAGCATTGTGCGGGTCTTAAAAATAATGAAATAGTTTCCAGTGAATATCAAAAAGTATTTTTGCTTAAAATGTCCATCCCCATGTGCATACAATCGTATTACAAAGTAAGGAATTTTTGCTGCTGCTGTTACTATTGTCGTTCTGGTATTACAATTTTAAAATGGTTTCCAATTAGAATTGTGAGGATTTGTGCTTTCAAACAATAATCCCACATGAGCCGATGGCAATCAAAAAAACGGCCTTGTGAAGGAACTTGGCCCGTATTTGGCCTGGTCAGTGTTAAGGGTTCATAAGATATGAATAATGAAGAAAATTATAAAATGTACTTTCGACGAGTAGCCGAGGGTCAAAAAGACAATGTCAAGACTGAGTTAATCAGCCTTTAACCATGTGTGAAAGAGATGCAGCTAACTCCTTGGAATTGTTGGCCTCGGGGGGTTTACTCAAACCACCCAAAAAATGATGTGCTTTTTGTAAAAAAAAAACAACAACAATAACAAACAAAAATGAATTTGATGCATTTTTGCTGAAGGATTGGAAATGAGTGCTTATTCTGAGGAGAATGTCTCAGAAAAACATGAGTTATCAGATGTGAGCAATTATTGGTGAATGGATGTAAAAGTCGGATTTGATACTTGTTGGGAATGTAAACCGTAAATTCTTCAATTTGTCAACAAAAATGGGAAATGAATGTAACCGAAGCATTTGTAAGAGATGAATTAAAAGTACATTTTTAAAGAAAATGTCACTAATTTGTTTGACAGTAAACGCCACCAAATAAGGAAGTAAGGGCAGAAGAGAGACAGAGAGAGAGGTTGCTAGGAGGTCACAAATTCCTTAATTTGACTATCATTGAGTGGAAGAGAGAATCATCCAAGATTTGACTTTTAAAGAAGCGAATTGAGAGGATGAGGAGAATGAGGGCGAGCTAACCGATTTACAACAGCGGGATGAAAAAAGCCACGAGTGTGGGTGTGAGCGGGGGAGAGTGACAATCAGAGCGGTGACAATAGGCTATTGAGGTTGGCAGAGCACATGGTGATGCAAGTAATTTGAGATTAAGAGTTCACAGTTGACAAAACAGTTTATCTGAATGCCAATATACGCCTGCAAAGTAGAAGGAGCTCTGATATGAGAAAAAGGCAGGCTGTGAGCAACACTGGCAAACACACAAACAGACAGACACAAAAGAAAGCGATAGTCAGCTCAGTTTGGCACTGGGGTCCCTAAGCACATCAATTTTCAATAGTTGCACACCTCAGAGTTTATTATCTCACCAATATTGTGCCCACCTGCCAAACCTTAACAACCCCTGGAGACGGCATATTCCTAAAGGGTTCAGCTGTATCATTTTTGGAGGTGCAACGATATGCAATGTCATGGCTCATATGTGATAACACTAATCTTATGAATTGAAGAATGTGTTTGGAGAAAAACATAGGTATTTTTTTTTTTAGACTAAACAGTTTACATTGATGAAACTACAGCATTTGTGACCTGTTTTATAAAAGTTATCTCTTTTGTGGGAATGAATGGGCATGGAGCTGACTGTCACACAGATGTTGGAAAGCATTGTGACAGGAATGTACACATTTTGGTCTTTTCATGTTATTTACTTACAACATATGTTTTTTTTGAATCCCTGCCTTGTTGTTTAACCCACTAAGTAAAGCCATTTTCACATGCGTAAAGTATCAGCTCTAATGCACACAATATTTGATGGTGAAAGCTGCTTCCTTAACTGAATAGTGAGCATCTGATGACAGCACACTGTCTTGCACCAAATTTTCAACTGTAACCTACAATGTACAGTGTCCTTACAGTGGAGCTGCTTTACTGAACCAACTTGTAGGGTCCTCAATCTGTGGCACGATGATGGATTCACTGGCCAAATAGCCAATTAGGCACTTTGTAGTCTGACACTCTCACAACAGGACATTTAATAATATAGGACACAAACGGCTGTGTGTGTGTGTGTGTGTGCGTGCGTGCGTCTGTGTGTGTGCGTGCGTGCGTGCGTGCGTGTGTGTGTGTGTGTGTGTGTGCATATGAAGACAACCCAAGGCCTTTTGGGTGATGCTGATTAATGGGCCTGGATAAGGCAACTATACTCCAATCTTCTCTTTTCCTTGTTCTATTTCTTTCTTTCCTTGTAGTCTCTCTGCAGCTGAAACCATTCCTCTCTTGTATATCCTCTCTCTCTCTCTCTCTCTCTCTCTCTCTCTCTCTCTCTCTCTCTATTCACAACGCTCCACTCTTTTTTTTCCTCTCGTTCAAAATATAATGAAGTGTCAAGCAGAAAAATGTCCAAAATACTTTTAGCCATTTTCTGACTTCGGAACCCTTAGGGCACAAGGAGGATACACTAATTGTCAAGATCCCAGAGAGTAATTGACTAAGTATATGGCTGAACAAGTGTGAGTGTGTAGTTATCAAGACTTGTGTATGAACACACAGAGCAGTTGTAAAGGTAATAACAGCCCCTTGAACATAATAACAGCCCCTTGAACACCTCTCACATCTCTCTCCCTTCCTCCTTCTCTCTAACGTCCTCCCACTTGCTGCTTCCCTTCATAATGTGTGTGATGCTGTGTGTGAGAGAAGGTCACAGTATTATAATCAGCATTTTCTCTCCTCAGAGGGATCGTAAACTTTATCTTTTGTTTTAATTGACATGTGGTAGTAGAAGGAGGAATGTTTTAATTCTAGACTAATGAATTGATGGATGAAGAGGAGAAACAAGAACGGGAAACTGATGAAAGCTAAAGGAACAGAGAAGAAGGTAGGAGGGAAGAGCAGGGGGACTCCATCCAATGTCCTCATTTGACTTCCATGGGAAAGAAAATGGGAGATTTTTAAAAGAAGGGAAGAAGAGAAGAACACAGAGAGACATGGAGAAAGTGACTCTGGTGACCTGTGACTAATTGAAAAAGTGAGCAAAGGCACACACTTCTTTAACCTGGAAAAACAGCTCGTGTAGCTGAGTAAAAACATCCAAAGAAGACATTTTTGCCACTTTGTAGATTTAAGCATTAATTCAGGTTTTTAAACTCAGAGCTGGTTGGCGGAGTAAAAAGCCTGCCATCATGGAGTGACGTGGAAATGCGATAGTATTTACCTGGTTTGAAAGGGACAGAAAATTACTTTCTTAAACTTTTGTGCTCCATAGTCCCCAACTGTGTTTTAGCAGGACTATACTATAGATTACAAAAAGTTCAGTTTCCTCACCCCAACAAAACATCATGCTAATTAATTCCCTTTGGAGGGTGTTACTGAAGAGCTTCTTTAAGTGTGTGAGGTGTGGGGCTGAACAGATGTATTCATTTTAGATAAAAGAACTGGGATTACAATTACTTTGAGAAAATTGTGATCTAATAAAGATAGAAGCTGGTCATATCAGTGGCCAATTAAAAAAGTCAGTGGACCACTATTGAGTCCTACTTGGTCTAGCTTAATCTTAATCTATTCATATTTGCTGTTTATGTATTTATCTGCTTATCATTATTGTTACTAAATGACAAGTATTTACAAAAAATATCCCTCTTTTCATGAAACACCACAGCTGTTGTTTGTGTCTTTTCCCTGTGAAGGATTCAGAATCCTTTCTGGCAGCCATTCCGTTTAATTCCACTGGGGATCTGAAACAACTCAAGTAAAGACAACCAGTTAATATGTGTGGTGCAGCTGAGTTTCTTACTCCATCGGGGTGTCTGTCTGAGGCTGTGACCACCAGGGTATAAAAATCCTGAGACTCCCTGTCCAGAGGCTTGTCCAGGAACAAAAACCCTGAACTGGAGAAAGAGAAAACACAGAGTTCTGGTTAACCCTCTCGACATAAGTTTAAAAAAAGATCAGAACAGGAAACTATAAGACAGAATACAATAAGAAATATAATAATAAAAATAAAAAAAAACAGGACTGGACTAAACCTGGAAGAACAGAATACCAAAGTATACTACAGTAAACTTTGGTTTTTATACCCCAAAAAACTGATGTCATGAAAAGTTTTGGTCCATAAGTTGCTGACCGCCAACCATGTTAATCACTCCTACGCTGATACTTACAGCTATTTGTCAGTAGTTTCAACACGTAGACTACTGACAGGGGGATAAATTGGAAACTGGAGACGACTTTTCAGACAGTTGCACGGCATAAAAGCCTTAACACCCAGAAGAGTATTTTTATTGTGATTATGGGTACTTTGCTAATGCAGATGGCACCTCATGCCCATCACTTCACCCACAATGACATTAAAGAGTGCCCTCTTGGGTGCTGTTGGTATAATGGCTTAGACAGAGATGCACTATTAAACACCCTATTCTTAGACAACAGTCTTTTCAGAGAATTGAAAGTTTATAAATGTTTTAAAACTGCAGCATGAGCATCTCTCAGTTTTAATACTGATTAATTTCTTATCAAATACAAAATACATTATACTTCACTGGCCAATAGCAGAACATCAATATATGGATTTACTGGTAAATAATGTAACCCTTATGTAATCACGAATGACGCCAAACAGTAAGAAATCCAAAAGACAATAAACTAGATTCTTTAATTTTCTTTCACAGCATGTGAATATTTAACGTAGTGCATGAACTCACGACTGACTTACTCCATGAATGCAATTCAATAAAAAAATGTCCAAACTGAAGCAAAGAGAAATGTAGAATTTAAGAGCAAATGATTATAGCATATGTAAAAATGTACTCTATAACATCAGATCCAATACATCCTGTCTGGAACCTCAGACCAATCAAGGGAAAAATCTTTGACGTTGGCACTGATTGACTTTTTGTTTTCATTATTTTATTTTCCAGTGAAAATTTCCATAATGATGGAAGTGTTTTCAATTTGATCTACTTTCACAAATTAAAAACTATCTAAAATGCACATTTTTGCCAGATAGTGTGTGTTGGGATGTGTGTGCAGATGCACAAGAAACTGTGTGTGGGCAGATGTTAAGTGGCCCACCAAGAGAAAGATGTGAAGCTGTTTTAAACTAACTAAAAGACAGATCATGTATATTCATGGCTGATTTAAAAAAAAGTGTGCAAATACACATCTACACATGCACAGGCATGAACATATACACACACAGTCTTATGTTCATATTTGTGCCACAAATTTTGACGGTTTTTCCCTCACATGCTGACTGCTTTGAAAAAAAAAACATCTGCTACGATGTGTGGAGGGCCCACAGTAAATCCCATCGTTCAGGGTGAAGCCAAGATCAATTATTTAAAAAAAAAAACAACCTCATTGCTTGCATTGCATCCTAATGCTGGCCCTTTCATTTCTGTATTTACGTACTCCCAAATATTTGGCCATGAGTGTTTGTTACATCAATGCCAACCACCTTGCCAAATAAAAGATAAAAAAAAAATACCAGATCTGCTCTAGATTAACTAAGACAAATTCTGCACAAAACCCATGAAAAAAACCCTGTTCCAGTATAAGCTGCATGGCATACTGCACTTGTGCAGTGGAAAAAGAAAAAAAAAAGAAAAAAAAAAACTTGGCTGGTCCTCACAGTACCATAAAGGAGAAAACACTGCTGAGGCACTGAAATATTTTGGCATGTGTTGGAGGATTTCAAGATGTCCAACACAATAGACCAAATATTCCTAGAAAGCCAGTGAAAGCTCTTCAGTTAATTTGAATCTGTTATGGATTTCTGTGCAATGGGCTTCTTTTCTTAGTCTTTTTATTTTGTGCTTTTAATTCCTCATTTGTCTGTCACTCTTATGCATTGTTTCCTTCCCAGCTCTCTCCGTCTAACATTTTGTTTCTCAACTTTTACTCTATCCCTAACATGCTTTCTTATCTCCTTTCCAACCCTTTGCTCTCATTCTATCCTTTTTGCCCCCACCTTAATAATTCTGCCTCTCCTCCTGCAGTCTGTCACTACACTTTCCTTTGTTTCTTTCTCTTCTCCTCCACCTAGAAATGTAAATAGGATCTCACCACAGCATCAAAAATAAATTTTTAATGAGCAATAAATGAATAAATACAACAAAACCCCTCAGAGTCTTTATGTATGAGTGTGTGAGAATGTGTGCACATGGGAGAGAGTATGGGTGTGTTTATGTGTTACTCACAGAGTCGAGGCCCTGATATAATTTCAACTGCTTTCCATCACAATTACACACACACAAACTATATCTACATATTTCTAGGAACTAAGATCAGAAAGCAAAAATACAGTTTTCACAAAAGTAAGAAAAAGCTGACATTTTTTGAAAATATCAACTTCAACAAGCGCCACACATTCAATCCAAAACAAGAACCGTGCGCACGCTTACTTCTGCTGTAGTGCAAAATGTCCATTGGCGTCTCCGCTGTGGATTTTGTAGGTTATGGGGTCCTGCTCCCGATCCACTGCCTTAACAGTAAAAAGAGAGGCAACCATATACTCTTATTGTCCATTAGAAAATTCTCCTCTGCAGATATGTTGTATACAGGCGGTGATTCATAGTTACTTATACCCCAAGAAGTACTTCTGTAGTTGCGAGAGGGTATTTATATACAGACATAAAGTATATGAACTGATTGAGTCAGCTGTTACCCCTGTTCACCAATTAAGGAAAATTTAAACATTTAACTAAAACACAAACCAAAAAACTCCAACTAGTTAGCGATAAATAATGGTTGAAATCATTATAAGTTTGTAAACGGCTTTCAAATAATTGATAAGCAAATAAATAATCTGTCAAAAATGTAACGTACAAATGGTTGCAATAGCAAAAAGTGATGAAAAAATGTAGCTAAGTGTTATGGACAAGCATTTAGAACATCCACTTTCTACTATCCTGACAGTGAAAAATGTAACTGTACAAATTATTGTGGCAATATATGATTTAATAAAATTTAGTTTATACATTTCAAACCTAATGGGTTGCTTATGTAGTGTCAGCTACCTGAGTTTATCTTTAAGGGGCGGTAGATGTAACAGCTGATGAAAAGGGTTGATAACCACTGGTATATAACGTGTGTGTGTGTGTGTGTGTGTGTGTGTGTGTGTGTGTGTGTGTGTGTGTGTGTGTGTGTGTGTGTGTGTGTGTGTGTGTGTGTGTGTGTGTGTGTGTGTGTGAGACAGAGAGAGCCTGATTGAACCTGCAGATTAAGCAGCGTAGCTCCAGTTCTCATAGCCTCACTGATCTCCAGGTTGTATTGTTGCTGAGGGAAACGAGGAGGGCTCTGGTTGTTTGGGGGCAAAACTTCAATATAGACCGTAGTAATGGATGACCTACAGAGAGGGAGACAAGGTGAAAAGACAAAAGAGAATGGGGTAAGGCAACCAGGACAGACAGGGATAGTACAAGAACAGAGAGAAAACGCCTTTAGCAGAGAAGTAGATAAATGAGGAATAGCAGCAGAGGAACATGAGGGAGAGATGAGAGGAGAAGGGGAGGAAGAGAAGAGCTGCGGGGAAGCACAATGGGGTAGTGAGGGGAAGAAGACGTTTTAGGGAGGGTGAGTGGCCCAGTATTTAAGCTAAGAGTGGCTGGCCAGTGTTTGTGTCTTTGTACTTCATGTTGTGTTTAACTAATCAATAAGTGCATAAAGTCAACAACAGTGTGAGTGACAAAGAGACCAGATAGTGCTTTGCTGCTGGGCTTTAACAAAAGTCTCTTTGCAGAGCTTAAATCTCTATTGTGTATTCCAACAAGCATTTGCTGCTGTTTCAATCATTCATTCATGTAGAGCATAGTGATGTTTTACCAGGAGAAATCATTTATTTCTCTTTTCATTCATTTTAATAAAAACATGTCTACACAGAATGACACTGTCTTGTTATGGCAGTAATATATCGCCCTTTACCATTCCCTTTATTATGCAGTATTATGAACCTTGTGCAGGTGTAGCATAATAGACTTTCAGAATCTGAATTCATACTGAATCTTTAGCCCTGCCCTAAAACACCTGCAATTTTAATATAATGTTAAAATGTATCTTGTTAAGGGTTTTGTACATGTAAAGAGCTGCATTTAGGAATGAATGGAATGATATATACAGTATATAACATGGTTGAGTAAAACTGTGGAAACTTCAATATTTCAAGTAGGAATTACATAAATATGGGTTTTTATAGAAGTAGACAAAATATGTTAAAGATTAGGTAACAGAAAATAGAGAATTACATGAGAAAATGCTTTTATAGTTGTATTTGATAGTAGATTGTTTCATTTTGTGAAATTAAGTCTTAATTATACAGTTTTACCTCCCTTCTGATAAACAGCTTTGGCTGTTTAATAAGCTGTATTCACACGTTTTTAATCAACCTAACACTTGTTCCAAAACAGCATGTCACTGTAAAAACCTATTAATGTAAGAGTCGTTTATTTCCTGTACTCTAAATAGCATGTGTCCCAGTTTGTTTTCCTGAAAAGATTTAATTACCTATGTTTAAAGACCAATTCACCGACCCCAGCTACACAAATTATATGTTCGATAAGTTAAGGTCCTGAATGCACCCTTCCAAATTAACAACATGCAAGAGAGCTAGAAGTAGAGGTGCAACGTTAAGTCAGCTGTTTAATGGACAGAAAATTAATTGGCAACTTGTTTTGCTTATTAATTAATTGATCCCTTGAAGTAATTTTTTTAATGAATTTTTTTTTAAATGTTATAATTCCCACTTTTTAAATGTGGAAATGTTTGGCCTCCTTTATAATTATAAATTGATTCTTTTGGTTGTGGACTGTTGGTTGGACAAAAGAATACACTTGCGGCTTCATCTCGGGCTGTGGGAAACACTGATTGAAATTTTTTCACCTGACATATTGCGTTCACAAGAATGGAATTGGCAGATAGGATGGGACGGGAAGTCACAGTGATCTTGACCTTTGACCTGTGATCAACAAAATCCATGCAGTTCATCCATGAGGCGAAGTGAACATTTGTACCAAATTTGAAGGCCCATCAAAGCGTTCCCAAGAGATCGCATACACAAAAAGGGTAAAAACACGAGGTCATGGTGACCCTGACCTTTGACTTCTAACCCCCAAAATCGAATCAGTTCATCCTTGGTATCTAGTCAATCTTTTTGCCAAGTTTGAAGAAATCCCCTCCAGATGTTCTTGATATATAGCAAGAACAAGATGGACGTATGTACGCCCATACAGGTGAACAACTTGAAAACATAATGCCTCCAGCTCTGGCTGTTTCACTGGCGCAGTGGCACCACTAATTTATAAAGTATAGTGTAAAGCTTGGTCAAATCAGGTAATACTAACATTTCATTACAGAGTAGAAAAAAAAGCTTTGTACTATTCCCATTTCCAGTTTTTTTCATTCTGAATTTCAGGGTAAGAAACCGCAGGGATTGGGTTTGTGTTCCTACTTGGTGAGAGTGCAGAGTTTCAGCGTGGGGAAAAAGGAGAGATTAACTCCACTCAAACTGGTTCATCGACTGAAAAAGCCAAAGAACCTCGAGTCTAAACAATAGCCCACAAAATCTGTTTACGTTCACAATAATAAATAAATAAATAAATAGATAAAGGATGGAAAATGTAAGCTGCCAGAGAGAGTGAAAGCCAGTGTTTTATTTAAACAATTCAAACTGCATTATTGATGAAAACCGATTGGCTGGAGATTATTCAGTTACAGTTTTGTACGGTAACTTGGGGCCTATTTCTCCATCCTAAAACTCTCTGTCCTCCAAAGTGGGAATTATTTCTTTGAAAACACTTTTTCTTTGTTTTCTATTTAATATTTATCATCATTTCACAGACACGTCTGGATACAACTGTTCCTCGATGTTCAGTATCCGCACACAAACACACACCTGCAAAGTCGTACATACAATCATGCACATGTGTGTCAAATTCCTGTCAAGACAAATTTAGAAAGACAGAAATTGTACAGTCTTAAATACAACCGGCTGACCACACTTACATTTGTGAGCATTTGCTGTTGACTTCAACTATGAGTCACCACTCAGCCCGACTGCACACACTCGTGAGCTGCTCTTCCCCAGTAGTTCTGAACTGGTCTAGCATCAGAAACCGCATTCTTCTTTAGTCATTTTCAATTCTGAACCACTCGAACTTATTTCACAAAGACATGCAAAAATGTGCAGTAATACATAAAGCCTCCATGCACACTGACAGTTATTTGGTGTTCTAGCAAATCATTTTTGGGTTGGATGAGTGTTTATAGGTGAATGACTTTATCACCGAGTGCAGCCTATTTTACAATCACATTTATTTTTTTCTGAACTCTCAGCATCAAATTGTCCAAAACTCCTCATCTACACTCTCATACATACATTTGTCAACACAGTCTCTGACGAAAAGCATACACTTAGAATTTGATAAGACGCTTGTCTACACCTGTGGAGTCACAGCTCAGACTTTATGTAACCCAAAGCAAATTTTTAATTGAATTTTTGAGTCTTTTTTCTTTCAGCCTATGAGCATAATTACAGTTCAGTTTGATCTCTCTGCAGAAAGTGGACAGCTTATTACAGGATGGTGCAGAAGCTGGCAGTGTAAGAACATGATTAGCTTCTACCAGAAGAGGAAAAAGTATCTCAATTTCTGTTTCAACATGTATTAAATCAAGAAGATGAGTAGTGTGGGGGATTTAGAGTTGCCTAAAGGCATCTCTGACTAAGTTAGGCCAAGTAACGAAAGTAAAGGGACAAAAGTAATGAAATAAATTGTGAAGTAATTAGTAAGGCCATGTATTTCCTTGTCCAAATGAGCAGCGTATATTGAGTAATTCCTTAACTTGTGCTTCTGCACAACAGTGACTTTGTACCACCTCTGTAATTCAAGACAAGCCTTGTAAGGTACAGAGAAAATGATCTAGTTTTTGCTATCTGGCTATTTATCTAACATTTTATCCTGTCTCATCTCTTCTCTCTAGTGGTCCCCTCTTTTCTCTCTCCCCTCAAGTTTCATTTCATGACACTATAAATGAGTACCCCAAGCACAAACTGTTGTCAGTATTCTAGCGTGCATATATCTAGGCCATGCAAAAGCACTTCTAATCTGAATGAAACATGTATCGTGTGAGTTCTAGAGAATATTCAGAACCCTGACATGGAGATGTAATACTCAAAAGCTGAGACCAAAACCTGTTAAAAGATTCTGTCACTCATGTTTTGTTAGTGTCTACCAGAAAGAGGACATGGCTCATTTTGGGCCCTGACCCAAAGTTTTAACAAATCAGGTAACAGAGATAGATATTGATTTGTTATGCAGGTTATGTTTTCAGCTGAGATAAACAGGAGGTCTGGGGAAATTTGGGGACAATCTGTGAGCCAGTCACTGGAACCACCTCAATCTGCCTTGGTTCACATTCTGTATTGATTTGGCAGCGACATCGATGGGACTGAATGAGAGGAGAGAAGATTTGAGTTTTTTGTGTTGACTGCCAAATATTGCTGGAGACAGAAATCAAGCATCATTTGAAGGTGGGGGATCCTTTTCTGACACATGATCACAGGAGCATTTGTGTCACTTCATAAACCTGAATTTTTACAGGTTTTCAGAGCAAATGATCAGTTTATTACTTCAAACATGGAGTAGAATTGATCCAAATTAAATTCTGTCTGAATTCAATTTTAAAACACTAAAGACATTGTCACAGAAAGTTGACAGTCAACCAATTTGCCATAATTGAGTTTTTAGTTTCTGAGGCATATCCAGCCCTGTAGGCATTTGTTTCATAGAGTAAACATCCTGAATCAGGCTGAGGGCAGACAACGCTAAAATGGTGTTTGGAAACATATTTAGTAATATTTCACTTCACTTTATTTATAAAATTTGTATTTTATAAAGATACCACCTTGAACTGTCTCACTCAGACTGCTGAAGCTTTATTGACTTCAGAAAAACCTTTAGAATGTAAAATATATATGCCTGTTTTTTTTACATTGATGTTTTTGATGTGACTTTTGTTATTTGTTTCCTTCCTGTGTGTTATTTTGGGACAGTAAAGAGTTCTGGGACTATGTTACACTTCATTTATTATACCTTTCCATATAGATGATGTCCATACTTCTTTTCTATATTCCAACATTTAACCAGGCACCAGGGGAGTTGATGAAATTTGATCGTATTTTTGTCAGGACACTAACCAGAACAGAAATCTCCAGCACTGGCCATGGATAGATCAAATTAAACATCTGACTGTTCGGCGACATCGTCAAGTGTGTTTCGATATAATCACAGAGTGGGGGAGAAATATTCCCCATTGACTGCTCAGCCTAAATCAACTTTAAAAAAAAAAAAAAAAAAAATCACTTCCTTTCACACAAGCGTACCTAACCAGCCGGAGTATTGAACTGTGTCTTTTCCTCAAACACTTTTAGTTAAAAACAATCTTGATTTAATGTTCCTGTCTGTCTGTAAATAGTTGCTTTTGTTCTTCGCTTCTTGTTTGTAGCACAATAACCCGGCTTGTTTGTCCTTTTAGCAAGGACACTGCAATGTTAATTTATCCTTTTGTCGAGCTATTCCCAAGTGCAAAACACAAAAGAAACTACACCCAAGTGTGCTTTGGGTGTGAGAATACAACAGGCTGCTGTTTTCACTGATGCCAATTTGTTTTTTAAGACTTCTTCTTACAGTGTTTCTTTATGTGATGATATCCATCAAGACAAGAAAACAGAAAACTGGGAGGAAAACAAAAAGAGGGACAATGTACATCAAAAGCTTTTGGCTAGACTGCAACCTGCAAAAGCACACGGGCTGTTCCCAGTGAGTCCCTTTTCTATGATGTTTCTTGAGGCATGACGCAACATAAAACACTCAAGGAATCAAACTCTGCCAGTGCAGCTGCTTCATCAATGTGTGGAACGGTGTAAGTTTAAATATCACACGATAACAGCAAACGCTAAAATTTCACAATTTAACTCATGTCTGCCAGACTTTAGCTACCCAATCAGTACACACAAAATTTACAAAATATTAGAAGAGCTGCTTTTGTGATAAAATAATGTGAGTTGAGCAATCATTTGATGTTGAGAGGAGCTGAAAGTTGCAGCTTCTTATTGATTTAATTCATGAAGTAGAGATGAAGGGCAAAAAACAGGAGGCAGGGGTGAGAAAAAAAAAAAAGTCCCCTTATTAAAGTAATAAGAATACAACATGCTACCATGCATTGTGTTTTTTTTTTTCTCTCCGTGGCAATTATTTTAGATGCATTCTGCATTTACTGAAACCGTCCCTTTTTCAAAATACAGACAGGATCATTTCCTTTCTGTCCCCAAGAAGAGGCACCCTTACCGTTCATTCTCACACACTTGTACTATCCATTTTCCTCTCTAAGCCAGCTTCCCAGCCATTTTTCAATTTAAAACTACATTTCATGACACATTTCACAAAATGAAAACGACTCACCTGAAAATGGTGAATAGATGGAGAATGGCAGGGAGTTACAAAGAGGGAGCGACAGACTGTGCTGTGGATTGTCTGGCAATGAGTGTGAAAGCTCTGGAAATTTGATGACCTTTCAAACCTCAGCTCCAGACAGACAGAGGAAATGACTAGTAAAGCTGAGAGAGAAACCCTTACCTTCTATGAGGTGCATGCCCGTTGTCCATGGCTTCGACAGTCAAAGCATACCTCCGTCCAACAGTGAGCTCAACACCTGGTGCCACAGTAATGACACCAGTGCTGTGGAAACAGGTAATTTAATTGTACATGATTATGAACACTTCAGATTTTTTTCACACTGCATTTATTTTCTCACCAGTGAGGATAATTCAGAAAATCTCCTACTTTAGTAACCGCCAACTGTCATCAATGGCATTTTTGCTGAAGTCAATTTTAATACCATCATTGTAATTGTATTATTATTGCAATGACATATGGGTGTTCCTATACAAGTTCCCTTTGATACTATCATTAATACCATCAATAAGATCTCTGAAAATACATCATCAATACATGCATTTAGCTGTGTTTTCAGTAGGTTTGAACTGGATTTATAGAATTAGTTTAAGAAACGGTCTGACATTTTGGCAAAACATGCTTGTTTGCTGTCTTGCCGAGAGTTAGTCTCTTATGGTTGCCTGGCAACCGTAAGGCAATGACAGAAAGTGAACACCCCGGGCCAAGAAACAGCATCCCAAAAAGCTGCTCTGTAAAACCCCAAATTGCCTTTTTTTACACTTAGACTTTTTCTTTTTCTTACCTTTAGATGGAGCTGGTTGAGTTGTTCTCCCTGTTCACAGTCTTTATGCTGAACTAACTGACTATTGACAGTGGTATCAGCCTTCTCATGTCACTCTCAGCAAAAAAAAAAAAGCGAACAAGCACATGTCCCAAAATGTCTAACTGCAGGCCATTCAATATTCAAATAAAAATCTAATGAATATAACATTGCTGGTAATCCATTTACCTGCTGCCTATAAGAAAATGTCCTTGGTCGCCAGCCAAGATCCGATAGGTGACCTGACCATTTTCACCTGCATCGGAGTCAACTGCTGACAGCTAGGAAGAGACACACAAAAAAGTGCCATGTGTCCAAACCAATTTTTTTTTTTTTATATATGCTTCAATAAAGTATGTTGTTTGAACTACTGTGTTATCAAGGCCATGGTGTTCGACAGTGTGTACCTGTAACACAGTTTCTCCAGGCATCATATCAGTAAACTGGTTGACATTATAAGAGACATTAGGAAATGTTGGAGTGTTGTCATTGGCATCCAACACTGTTATTGTCACGGTAACTGGAATGCTCTGCTGGACACCGTCTGATGCTTCAAGCTGAGGAGACAAAGACACACACACACACACACACACACACACACACACACACACACACACACACACACACACACACACACACACACACACACACACACACACACACACACACACACACACACACACACAGATCAATGTAAACAGAGCAAAGAAATAAAATGCTCCTTCCTGTTGGAAAAGCTATGATTTTGAGAATGCAGGTGGAGAGAAGGTGGGCGGACTATGTGTTGAATATGTCCTTGACATCTGTTTGTTTCCTTGTTTTCTCTGAGGTAGAACTGCTTTGTGCTTTTTCACTTTAAGTCCATGTTCTGGGTGTATTTATCAAGTGAAATGCAACCGAAAACTCGGGAAACTCTCTAATCTAATCTATTCTGGATCTCTCTGCAGGCAATGCATTTTGTTGCACAGCAATAATTGTTCAGGAAACTCTTACGGCACAAAGAGTTTAAGGTGGTGACTTGGCTTCCAAAGTCCCAAGATCTCAATCCTTCAGAGTATCTGTGGGATGTGCTGGAAAAACAAGTCCGATCTGTGGAGACCTACCTCACAATTTACAAGACTTAATGGATTTACTGCTAGTGCCTAAGTGCCAAACACTACAGGACACCTTAAGAGGTTTTGCACTGTGTATGCCTTGATGAGTCAGAGCCGTTAGGACCGCACAAGGGGGATAACCACAACATTGAGCAGGTGGATTTATGTTGTGGATGATTGGTGTATAACATCTATAAATTATCAAATGAAGAATTGGCATTGGGAAATACGTTTAATTACTTTCTCACAAAGCAGACTGATGCCACTCTATACAATAAATACAAAGCTAACCCCCCTTGCTGGCTTCAGCTTCTTACTTATCATACAAACACAAGTGCACTCTTGCTTTTCCTCCTCTCGCTTTCAGTCAGTAAGCAAAAGTGTTATCCATTTGCCTTTTGCGTTTGAATGGATGAAAATATTCCTATTTTGCCATGATACAATGTCGCATTACTACTAGCACTTACTTTCCTTTCAGAAAATAAGCAACAGGTTTCAGTATTTTCAAGTTGACTTTTCTTTGTCAGACCAAATTACCATTAATTACTTTGTTTCCTCCTTTCCTCATGTGCTACTTTGTCTCATTTTTACTTCTCTTTCAGTTGTTTTTCTTCCTCCTTTCTTGTTCTCCACCTCGTTGGTGATCTGAGCCCTTTTGTCTGGACTTGGGTCTGAAGGTCCAAACCAAACCAGATAGATATGAAAACACTTTTAGTGTTCCTTCAAAATTAAAGTGTTAATTTAAAGTTTGTTTAGCAGGCTGCTGGGCCCTACCTACATGACAATTTGTATTTTGTGAATGCAGCCTGCTTTCACTCCAGTCTATACAATACTGCCAAAATGAACTACATGTATTTCTCTAGATTTTATAAATCGTACCTGGTGAATATCAACAGAAAAGAAGCTTCTTCACTGATACCAATCTTCTTTACAAGCTCATCTGCCAAGAAGCTGAGACTCCTTCGAATGAAAATCCCCATCCATTTCTCAAAGCCCCTCTCTCTTCCTCGAGTTTAATTTCTCCTTCAAGGCTTTCATGATGATTACTGTATACCTCTACCTTTCAATCAATACACCAGACCTTCTGCGGTTTCCATCTTTAACTTCCAAATTGCTAAATGCACACTCAAGGACACATCGCGCCACATATTAATCTGCACACCAACGCATGTGCACACGCTCATGCTGCCAGTGTTGCCAGGCTTAACTTGTCAGATAATAGACTGCTGTATGAGGCAACAACTCTGTACTTCATATGGTGTGGCACACACTGAGATACTGTGCTTGCCAATGGGTAACCTCACTGTGGCCTGCCAATGAATAGGATAGTGAATTAAACTACCCTGAAATAAGATAGAGAATAAAAAAAAAAGGAGAGTGGCAGAGTGGGAGGGAAAACAGCCACAAAAGAAAAGAAGAAAAAAAATGTACAAAGGGAAGCCAATGAGACAAAAGACATCAGAGTCTGACAAAAGCAGAAAAACTGCCAGAGAGAGGTTTACACAGGTGGACGGTAACCACAACAAGTCTCATTTTCAGCATCTTTTTTAGCAGGGGAAGAGTTCATTACTGGCTTGGATGCTGAGAACAATCCAATCATTAATAAAAGCCTTGCTTGTCACGCCAAACTAATTTATAGAGGTAGTGTTGTGCCATAAAATTAAATCCAATATTGAAAAGTCATGAAGCTAAGTGAAATTCGGGACTCTACGCATTTATAGAAGGGCATAACTATAATGCACAGGTCATCCTATGTTTGAAATGTTTCTTCTCCTCTCCACATTATTCCAGTCTCTTTCTAAATCCGTTTCCACTTGTAGTCAGATACCCTGCAGTTTCTCCACGCCTCGACTTTTCTCCCTTCTCCCTCCTTATTGGTAAAATGGCTTCAAGTCAGAGGTATGTGTCGGGTTGGAAAAACCCAGAGCTACTCTTCTCTACCTCCAAATGTTCTAACCTTTCTAGTCTTTTTTTCCCCCCCAATCCTCTGGTCTCGTTGTGTTTTCCAGTTTCCACCTCTTCTGTAGATATATGTCTTTATTCAAGTGTAACGGTTTTATCGAGGGTTTGAGGGGAGTTATTCAGACGCATTCAGACGCTTATCCCTCACCCTCTCAAGTACAAACACCTTTTGTATATAATGCACAGAAATGTCAAGGCTACCGTGAATGTATAGGAGTCTTGTGTCTCTCTGTCCACGGGCTGCACCAGGGTGAGATATCTTCTGATTCCGGTGGCAGATACAGAGAAAACATGAGAATAACTGTCCAGTAGGAAGTGGAGCTGAGGATCCCGGGTCTGTTGAAGAGAAACAGTTTCTTTTTTTAGAAGTATAGGGAGGGCATAACAACAGTGAACTTTTCTTCTTTACCATTGATTTACCCATTGAAGGAAGGATTGTGCTCAGCTACAAGTGGCATGCGTCACATTCATTTGGTTCCTACACATTTCAGCCAAGTAATTGGCACATCTGTAGTGATGTAATTTTGGCTCCTAAGAACACATACTTTGAACGGTTAAAGAAATAGACTAGAATAGAATTTTTGATAGATTGGATGCTTGATGAACATATGAAATAAACATTTGAAGAAGTAAAGCACCAGGCATTTAGTTACATGCTTTGCTTTCCGTGTATATATTTGAAAATTGTATTTTTCAAAATTCAAGGAAATGCAAGGTAAAACTGAATAAATCAGTGGAGAAACATTGTGATTGCAGATGCTTCGTATGCAAAACAGCTGAGAGCACGGGGTGCTTAGACAAGAGAATATGTACGAAAAACACCTATGATGTTTTCTTGAGATTCTCCTAAGAGGGCTAGTACGTGTATGTCTGTGTATGTGTGGTATACTCAGTGATGGAGAGGCAATCCTCACCCAAGTTCTCCTCTGACATTACCTACACAGTCATCTCCTCTGTGTGTGCGCGCTGTAGATATATGTGTGTGTGTGTGTGTGTGTGTGTGTGTGTGTGTGTGTGTGTGTGTGTGTGTGTGTGTGTGTGTGTGTGTGTGTGTGTGTGTGTGTGTGTGTGTGTGTGTGTGTGTGTTAGAGAGAGCTCTCATTCCAGATAAGGCTGGCTCAGCAGGGAGGGGAGCTGATAATATTGTCGATGTAGCCGGTGTGGATAGTGAGTCATAAATAAGCATGCGCACACACACACAAGTTATAGACACACACACAAGTTACAGACACACACAGACACTCAAATTTGTATGCACACATAAATGAAAGTGATGGACGGCACATAAAAGCAATTAGGACTGATCATCATTGTTGGTGCTTAATGCTGGAGGAAAGACCAGGGTTAGCGATATTAAAAATAACTCAATGTATATCAACTGCCTCAAAAACATACACATTATCCTCCCTAAGCTCATTCCCTGCTGTTGGGGTCTTTTAGAAAGCAATGAACCAAAGCTTGTTTTTGTGAAAATGCCTATGCTACATCTTAAACAAACTAAGCTCTTGGGAATGCATCGGCGATAACAATGTTGCAGCACTGTAAATTCTTACATTATTACTGAGAGGCAATTTAAGGAGGGAAATGGTTTTTACTATCCAGATTCACAGGGAAATTAGATAGGGCACTTCAAACACTGCAAGCAAGGCAATAAACTGAGATTCAGTAGAGCGAAAAGGAGGATAGAAACGGACACTTGACTAGACCAATCCTTCACTTTTGTATGTTTAAATTGTGTCACCAAGCTGCTAGCTTAGTCTACATGATGGTTTCATTTTATTTGAGGCAAGAGTTTGTTTAATTAAACAATTTAGACCAGGATTTTATTTTACGAATGTAAATGTGAGTATACCAGCAAAGCATATTAATTAACAGATGACCATGGGCTACATCCCTTTCCTGAGTAGAGATTGTCCAGTCATCGCTTGGCTGTCAAAGCTATGACTAAGGTACTGTCAATCTTGGGATTTTGCCATATGTGAGCGGTCTGCATGGTAAAGAAAGAAAGTTCATGTCTTTTAATTTAGCCTGTCTAAAATCAAAAACAAAGGGCACAAGTTTGTCTGCTCTAAGACACGCTGCAAACAAGCCTGGCCATCTTGGTTATGAGTTCCTATCTCCGTTGTCTCTTACTGATTTGTTGCTTCCGCTGGAAACTGTGTTTTCAACTACCTTATGGAGTTAATGTTTGCTTAATTAATTATTTTGTTGCTGCTCATGAATCTGCCAGCTACAGTTGTTATTTTCAGAAAATCTAAAGTCAAGCAGGTATTGTTTCAACAGTAAGCATGACTTCTGAGCAGTAAATCTGCCAGTCTTATCATTATATGCTCCACATGGGAAGCTTGACAGGCCTGCTGGCAGTAATATGTACATTAATATAACAGTAACTAGGGGCTTCATGAACGGTCAATTTCCATCTGGTTAAGTGATCATCAAACACTTGTCAGTGAGCATTGATATGTACAATAAATTGATTGTTGGGTTTGTAGCACAATCTTTGTCAACATCAACCAGTGGGCGATTTAGAGAACTCGACAAAAGGAGGTAAAGACAGAAGGAGTGAACTCGGCTTATACCTACAGGAATCTCATTAGCTGTAAGCTATAAAGGAAGTCAAAGCAACAAATCATATACTGTAAATTGGCTCCTCAGGAGTATCAGATTAAAACACAACAAATAAACGCATAAATAAAAATATATATTAGAAATAAAAATCTGAATAAAGGTTTTCATATTTACAAAAATTATATTTATTTGCACAAGGGCAAAGTCTTTTTGAATATTAGCACATCAAAGTCATATACAATGAAACTTTACATTTTAAGAAACCTAGGTTGCAGAAAGGAACATCTATATTATCCTGTTTAAATTTTCACTGCTATTATAAATTGATTGGTCATAACCATGAGTATTCATTAGTTCGGTCAATAACGGATCTGTATGAATTTATCCTCACCTCCTCCACGTCGTTATCCAGGGCTATGATGGCCAGTGGTGCGGACAGGCTGCCGTTGATCGCTATGGTGGTTCCCACTGGAGATGCCTCACTGATGTAGCCATGGTAGCTGGTCTGCAGGAAGTAGGGTGCCTGGTTGTTTTCATCCAGGACTTCGATTTGGAGGTTGGCAAAAGCTGGCAGGGGGTGACCATTGTCCTGTTCTGCCTGACGGTGAGATAGAAAATAATAGTTCAATTTAACTTTGAATCTTTTGTACTTGACCAGCCACAAACTCTGCTGCTAAGGCAGTATTTACACTTGCTTTACCCCTGCACTTTTGCAAAAATATTTGTGTTGCTAAAAGCCTAACAGCCTAACATTCAGACTGTTAATTCAATACTTAAGAGACCCTTTTGGCTGACATAAAGCTTTGGGTATTCTTGGGTAAGTCTCTTCAGGCTTTGAAAACCTGAATTCGGGAAGCTTATCCCATCCTTCCTGTCAAATTAGATGGGAATTGTCTGCGAACTGCCATCTTGGTGTCTCCAAAGATGTTCTCTGGGGTTTAAGTCTGGGCTTCAGCGGCCACTCTGGGACAGTCAGACTCCTGCCCTCAACCCACTCCAGTGTTGTCTTGGCTTTCTGCTTTGCTTCATTGTCATGCTGATATGTGAACTGTCACTGCACTAGGTAGGATTTTTTTTTTTTTAGGGACTTCTCTGCATTTGACTCCATTCATTCTCTCTTCAATTGTGATCAGTCTCTTTGTCCCGAAAACCCCACATAGCATGATACTGCCACTGCCATGCTATACTGTAGGGCTGGTATTAGCTGGTAATGAACTGTGCCTGGTGTTCAACAGCAGTTTTGTGTAAATAGTTCAGTGTTTGACTCATCAGATCAGATCATCATTTTCCTTGTGGTCTCAGAGTAATTTAAACACTGTTTGGCAAACTTTCATGTACCTTTTACTGTGGCTTTCATCTACTTACTCTATCATAACAGCCTGATTGATAGAGTGCTGCTCTGATGGTTGTTCCACTGGTAGGGTCTCACATCTCTGCAGAGGACCTCCGAAGCTCTGTTAGAGTGACTGTCGGGTTCTTGGTCACCCTGGAGACCAAGGACCTATTTGCTCAGTTACACAATTTTGTTGAACGGCCAACTCTGTGTGAAGTCCTGTTTTCTCTATTTTTTTTCTTTACTTTCTTTCTTCCGTTCACAATTATTGTGAGATGCCACTGTGTTCCTGGGAACACCCGCATCTTTAGAAATGGTTTTACACCTTTGTCCTTATCTATGCTTTGCTGCAGTTTTATCATGGAGTTCTACACTTCAGAGTTCGAGGCTTGGTTGTTGTCCTGAAAGACAGTATGTTTTGTGGTTTATTACAGGTGTTTTTCTCTCTGAACTTAATCAAATCAATTACATTTTCCACAAGGGAAATCCAATCAAGTTTGGACACATCCAGAATTATTAATACAAATGGAATTCAAATGACCACAATCTGGAGAGCTGTGGCACAGAGTCTGAGCACTTCTGAAAATGGGAGATTTTAACTACTGTGAGATGAGGGTTTTTTTTCTCATGTAGATTCCGAATTCCGATTCCACAATGTTTTTACGAGATCGATTACATTTTTTTTTACTTATTTAAGATATAATCTACAAGACTATAAAGTGTGCATGATATAAAGATGTCTGAATATTTTTTGATGCAACTATATATTATTTTCTGTTTGCAGCTTACCTCTGTCTGCCATCGTCATCTACATATTATTTTGTTACTCTGCTCTGTGAGCCCCGTCGCCCTTCCTCTCATCATTCATTAATTATTGTAGGATTTAACAGATTTACCATCCCACAAGCATTTAAGGATTTAAATGTTTTGGTACACTCATAGACAGATCTACACAGTCCTTTAGCTACAACAGAAAAACATCCTACAGAGGAGAAATTCCATTTTCACTTTCAGTCGAGCAGAACCTGATGTATGTTTGGTGGCGTAATTCCATTACTGGGCTAACTGAGACAAAAACATGTACACACAGCATGGGATAGCTCTAATGCTTTACAATTACTGACATTTAATATGTTCAGGGAGGACTACTTTTAATTGACAGACACCACAAAGCGCCAAATAAATAACCCGAGGAGGAACATTTAGTTTTTATTTAAGCTGACAGATTTGCTGATCAACAGTTTGGTGGATAATTTAGGATTAAAGCAGTAAAAAAAAAAAAAAAAAGGAAAAGGGTTGCACGGTGAGGTGAGGGGTTGCTCTGCTGTTTCTATAAGAAACATGCTGGGAGAAAATCACATTAAAACGGCCCTACACTGTTTCTCACCTTGATAACCAGATCAAATTGGCGGTAGAGTTCTCTGTCGATGGGCTTTAGTAGCAGGAGCTCCGCTGTGGTTCTGTTCAAGCTGAAATATTCTGCATGGGACTCTGGTTTACCTAAGAGAGAGCAGGCAGCAAACATAACCAGTAAGAGGAGAGCAAAAACAAAATTTACACCAAAATAAAAAAAAACACTTGAGAGAGGAGAAAACATCAGTAATTGGTTTAAGAATCAATATTTGTGAGTTTGGTGTGTGTCATGGGGAGTATGAAAGAGGGGGTGAAAGGCATGGCTAATGCTCCCAGTTTTCTCATTTCAGCTCTCGACAGGTGGGGATGCATGTACACACGCGCGCGCGCACACACACACACACACACACACACACACACACACACACACACACACACACACACACACACACACACACACACACACACACACACACACACACACACACACACACACACACACACACACACACATACATATTTGATGCATTAGAACGCTGCATTGTTCAGTGGGGAAATCAAGCTCTGTTGAGAGGAGCGGCAACACGAGCACATGTGCACAATCACATTTCTCAAGTGTGCATTTCTGTGTATGTTACATCTTTATAGCTAGCATTGATTTGTCCAGCTCCTACTGAGGGATGATGTATTCAACACAGCAGGATTCCTGCAATGTTGGTGGAAACAGCTGTTTGTGTGAGTTCTATGTTTTTCTCATGGTTTGCTCTTACAGCAGGAAGTCCAGGCCTCAACAAATACATATCCTTGACTTGCAAAATTCTGATCTTTGTTAATACTATTTTTGGCATGTCTGTCTTTATTTGATAATGGTAGTGGAGACAGGGAATACGGGGAGAGTGAGGGCGTAAAAGTTTAACCAGCTGGGAATCAAACATGGTCAAACCACTAGGCAACAGTCAGTTCCAGAAAATAATTTGACAGTCTGTTGTTTAAATAATGTTTTGTATCCACTGTACAGTCGGATGAAGTACAACTAAAACCACTGCATTTAACATTAAATCTTGGACAACCTGATAGCCAAGTACTTAGGATGTTTACCACATGGACACAAATGCTGTCAGCAGTGAGTCTTCGGTTCGATTCCGAGCCAGCCAGACATTTACTGTGTCATTCTCCTGCTGTCTTTCCCTTGATTGATCCCTGACTGTCCCTAATGGTCCTATCTAATAAAGGCAAAATGCCCACTTTAAAAATATTCCCCAACTAATTATCACTGATAATTATATGTAAATGCCTTTACTTATTTATGAAATCATAAACGTTGGATGAGGTGCAAAATTGCAAAAAGAAAATGTCCCCTTTGTCAATCTTTAATAATCCTTGCTCAGACAGATATTAGTTTCACAGGAGGAGTCTGGGAAATGTAATCGAGTCAGTGTCATGTCATGTCAGTAGATTTAAACAGACTAAACACATCCTCGCTTGCAAAACTAAAACATTTTTGTGACTCTGCAGTTTCAAACATTAATGTGTTGTAATGATGTAATGATGTCGTACAGCAGTGGTGCACCGCTAGCCTTATAAATCACTTTCAACTTAAGGTACTTATGAGGGATTAATTGGTTCCATCTCTGTATTTTTGTAATATATTGTACTCTGCAAACTGGTTACCCTGCTTTACATTTCACTCTGCGAAGTTAATCCTGCACCTAAACATTGAGGTCAGACTCTGGGCTAAAGAAAGTGTCTGTTAAATTTATTTTTGTGTAACCAAGGTCAATTCAAAGAGAGAAGTATCTCCGTTTTTGATTAAAACAAAAATACCAAATTATTTAATCAAAGTTTGTCTTAAATTTTTCACACATTTAATACATATATTCTATAATACCAAACAATACTGATAATTGATTGATGAACGCAGCCTACAATTATTTAATACGCACATATTCTTAATGGTAGGGTCAGCTCTGTTCTCGGTATGTATATTTTCTTACTGTATAGAATGTCCAATTGACCAACCCAACTGGCAACAAATCAAAACTCCAACATTTGCAATGTACCGATGAGGATGGAGTATAAGATCCCTGGTCTTTCAGAGGGAGGCTGTATGTTTCTGTCTTGGTCCACAGCTTGTATGGGAGGTGTCACATTGAGAGGATTCACCTTATTCTGAAAACAAAACCAATGAGATCATTAGTTGAACATCCTTACAGTCAGAACCATCTCCGACAGACAAACCAGAATAGTTTTGTAAGGCATTGCATTGTAGGTAAAGCAGGGCACAATTCTTAATAACTTAAATCAAAATGTACAAGTAATGTATGTGTCATACTGTGTAGCTTAATTTTTAGAGTAAATAACAAAGAATTGTCAGAAAAAACCAACAGCTTGAAAAACCCTTACAACTTTCCACCATACACTGCCAGCTGTAATGTGTGTGAATACAGATCCCATCTTAGTTTTCTTTGAAGATCTATAACAAAAACAGTGACTGCCTAAATTGCTAAATTGGTAAGGAATATATATATAAGAATGAGTTCTTGGTGTTATGTCTGATTCAGTTGTTCTGGTATAAAGACAGGCTTTGCTATTTATTGATTAGCAAAAAAAACTCTGAACATAAAGGCAAAGCAAGCAAGAGTTGAAAAGCAAAATAAGAAATTCAATTGCCGGCAAAAACACACCACGGTACACTCTAAATCACATATAGGGCACACATGCACGTCCACATATTCAATCTGTGTAGCAAATATGCAGCATAAAAGAAACAAAACCAACTGGGAAAGAAGCAAAATTATCAAAACCTGGAAAAAACATCACACACAATAAATATGTGATTCATTTCTAATGTGCGTAAAGAGCATATTGAATCTGTATGTATAGCTACTGCATACCATTACACATAGATACAGCAGAGAGTTTGCAAGTGTGGCTCCATCTGTATGCGAATGTGGCCAGGCCATAATGTTGAGTTATAATAGTGCGATATTGCTGTGGTGTGTGTAATATGAAGACCCCCGATGGGAGAAATATAACACATCTATCGGGTAAAATTAACACTAACTTTACATATGAAATGTCAAGACATGCACACCAACACCGCTGCACAGATTTCCAAATGTGCACCGGTGCTTAACCGCACTGATACATAGCCACTGTACACGACATCGCGCTCCTATGATACAATACTTTAACGCTGCACCTGCCATGCTGCACTTGAAATCTACTAGCCATTACTGAGCTATGTCTCCTGTTGCCCATCATTGAGAGAAGAGAGGAGGGAGACACAGGCAGAGACAAAGTTATGGTGAGTAATGAAGTGGAGTAAATGAGGACGTAAATGTATAGAAAGGATATCTGCCAGGAGTTGTGGGTAAACAGGGAGCCGGGAGAGATGAAAATGCAGCAAAGAAAAAAGTCTGGGAAAGACAGCCAGGCCGCTGCAAACACTAAGATACTATACTACAGTTTTTGTTATTGACAACATTATTACGCACCGTCTCACAATGAATAAAATAGAAAAGCACTGACAACAATATAGAACTGCTAAGGCAATGCAAGAGTTAGGATGTGTAATGTGCAAGCGATAGTAAAGGCATTGATAATGTAAATAATCATCGACAATATCTGTGTTCTAGACAAACACTGACAGCCTTTACAAGATGGATCAAAAGCAACAGTTTAAGGTCAATGAATCCCTTTTAGATGCGAGATGTTTCCATGTGTATTGTTAGCATGGAAGCCCGTGGCAAACAAAAACTGCTTGATGAAGTTGGCTGCTAAAAGAGACTGGTATGTAAGCTTCAATACGATAAGTTGCATCCTGTCGTCAAACAGGACAATTTAATCCCTGAATGTCCTGATTATCCACTCCATTAAAAATGAGACCTCCCGCCTTCAGAATACAAAATAAATAATGTCAATGAGCCTCTGTTGAATTTGCACCAGTTGTTAAAGGCTCAACCTCGGTCTAACAAAGATAGTATGCTTCTGCTTTTTTTCTAGCAAGCACTGAAAGCAAAGCCCTTCACTCTGAGGACATTAGACAACCTTTACCTTGCACTAGTTGTAGTTTTCACCTGCAGCTCTGGAACCTATAACAACATTACTTTATTATAATGTGCTGTATAGCTTATGGCTATTCATTAAAAGAGACGGCACAAAGGACACTTTAACTGGTCAAACATGAGTCCACTTAGCTGAGTCATTGCCCCTGGTTTTGCACTCGCTGATGTGTCTTACTTGAAATAGGGCTGTAGCTAATGATGCATCAATATGCAGAAATATAATAAAATAATCAGAGACCTGTTATTTGCCAAAACAATTTATAAATTCAGTTGGATTGTTTAAGCTTAAATTATCCATTATTTAAACTGCTCTAACATGATTATCTCTATAAAGTAATTGTTTCAGTTCTAACTGGGGTTAAACACGGCATTGTTCTTAAAATTACTGTATTTTATTAAATGGATGTTTATCTGCCTCCTTTATGTTTAACTGGCCAGGGAAAAAACTGGTGTTAGTATAGCATGTAATTGAACCATGTGAGATTGGTTATCCACAATTAACAATTTTATCAAAACCAGATCACTCTAGGAAAGCCTGATATAACCAAACACACATTCTTGTTGTGTTCCAAAATGTGTACTTGTGTACTAATACTCACTATTTTGAGTGCGTTCACGCTGTCAAGTACAGAACAATGCAGTGTGCTACTAGTACCCAGATGATGCACTCAAAACGGTCGCCAACTTGGCTACGTAGAGGAAGACGCAGGACCACCGATGTAAAGAATTAAAAAATGAAGGCATCAGTGGAAGCTGCAGCTGTTACAGAAGCAGCACAAAAGTGTTTATTTTTCACTAAGTAGCACCATACTGCTGCTGGACAGAAGCCATCAGTGTGTTTATTGAGTGTGTTAAACAAAGGGCGAAAAAACACGTTCATATCTGGGTAAAATAATTAAAGCTGCAGATATGTTGGTGGGGGATGCATTCACATGGTTAGTGCAGAACGGTAAGAGTCCAAACATGTAAGAGTACTATTTGTAAGTGTACTAAGCGAAGTATGTCATTTGGAATATATCAAATGATTCAAACCAAAAATGTAGACCCACAAGCCGACACAGAAACTTAGGCATGGAAATATTGAGAAGGTCATTACTTGCTGGGCTTTCAAAGCTTAGTGTCAGCATCGTGCAGGCAGGCAGGCAGGCAGGCAGGCTCGGGCAAGCAAATACTGCAGCATCAGCAGGAAGAATGGCAGCAACAGGTATCAAGCAGACATGACTGAATCAGACACAACAACAAGCAACAGCACCTGGCAAACTGCCTTTATATACCAAAGAAGTAATGAGCAAATGAGCAGCAGCTGTGCAGGCAGGTGGCTGATCCCCAGAAGAGGGAGAAGATCAATAGAGGAGGAGAAAAAGCCCTCAAGGCATTTGGTGCTCAGGTGAGGTTTTGTGTCAAGCACTGAGCAACAATAAAGTGCACGGCAAGACGTTCGTGGTGCAACGTAGATCTAGCACCCCCTCTCCCCCCTATCACATACAAATAATAACAGATGGACGTTCACACAAGACAGTGCAACGCAGTGCTGCAAAGTTTTGGTCGGTGTGGGAAAGATCGACAAAATAAAGTTATGGCACAGTCTTTGATGCTTTGTCCAGCTTTATGCTGCTTGAAGCCAATCAATTGCCAGCATGACGTAAATACAAACTAAATGATTGGTCAGGTCTTGGGTGAGTTGTTTACTGTACTGTTCAATAATCAGTTTTTCCATTATACCCATACATTTCGGAGTTGCAGAGGCAGCAATGTTTTTGAAGTGTATGTGTGAACATGGCCTGACAGCCGATTCCTCGGCGTAAACGACCAGCATCTACGTGTGTGTGTGTGTGTGTGTGTGTGTGTGTGTGTGTGTGTGTGTGTGTGTGTGTGTGTGTGTGTGTGTGTGTGTGTGTGTGTGTGTGTGTGTGTGTGTGTGTGTGTGAAAGAGAGAGATATATAGAGAGAATATTGCCATTATGTTGGCTCTAAGGATCTGAGGTTGTCATATCTTATCAGTCTGATTAGGACTCAAACTATTATAGTGCCTTGACTCTCCTCCTCACTCACTCCTCTCCTCACTTCACCTCCACATCTTTCTGTACCACAGGAACACCAGCTCTTTGTTGTCCTTTCCATTCGTTCTATATTTCCGCTCTCCTCTCCTCTCCTCTCCTCTCCTCTCCTCTCCTCTCCTCTCCTCTCCTCTCCTCTCCTCTCCTCTCCTCTCCTCTCCTCTCCTCTCCTCTCCTCTCCTCCTTTTTTCTTTCTTTCGTCTACTCTAATTATTCAAACAGGGCTCCTGAGAGGAATCTCCTTTGAACAGATGAGGTACATTTAGGTGAACTAGGTTCACCTGAATGCACCTCATCTGATTGACTGCAGGAGGATTTGTGGTGAGGACTGATTGTGCTATTGGCATAAATGTACATTCACTTGAATGACCTGACTTAAATAGGTCTGTTTAAATCTGGTATTTTTACAGTCTAATCATTTGAGTTTTTTCAGTGCATTTCATGATTTGCATGACCAATTGTCTCCTTTGGGTTACTTGGTGTTCTGTAACCATTGATGGAGCTGCTTATGTAAGCTTTTTAGTTTTTTGACTTCTAATATCATTCAAAGTGCTGCTAAATTCTCTGGAGGTGTGTGTGCTCAGACTAACTACCACAAACTACTCCGTCATTCATTCTAATTTGACCACTATGTTGGCAGTGAAGGTATCACAGGGCTGTGGGATAAAATGCAAGGTTTTGTTTGTTTGTGTAGCACTGAGCTGATACCTTGCAACCACTGAGCTGGAGAAGACAAGTATTGCTGGTGATAATTTTCAAGAGAAATGATTAAATTGAAGCTTGTTATTGTGCTACTGTGCAGCTCATACAAGAACATTGTTGGTAGAAGAATATCAGTTTTTAAGTTTTTAAGTGTAGTGTTGAGTAGAAGAACCTTTACACTGTATATTAGAGATAAATGGGAAATAGAGCACCAAATGCATATATCTTAAGACGACTAGTACAATATATATATAAGGTACATAGTCAATGTTTTCATTACTCTTGAGGACTAGAAGTAGATATTCATCTGCACAACTGTCATGCAGGAGGATTTGTGGTGAGAAAAGTGTAGATCACACTCATGTATTCTGGGAATGATTGAAAATGGGAAACTACTGGGATGATGTATGGGGCAGAATTTACAATGATGTTGTATTACCCAAGACCTGTGTGGTACTATGTTGAGGTAATGTGACGCAGGAAAATATACATGAGGACTAACACCTTTTAGTGGAAACCAAAAGGGAAATCATGACAAAATGGTGTGAAGAGGACCTGGTCAGAGTGACTGGCTGTACGAAGTTGAAAAGATATACTGTATGGTATGGAAAGACAATCACATGCTTTGAAATTTCAACAATTATTAAATAAATAAATCCCTCACAAAGGCACCACAAAAAGGTTTATAGTGACTCAAAGTCCATGTTGCCCTGCCTTCTGTAATAGTTAACTTCCTATATAACTCCTCTTTCACAGACAGATATTCGTGGTTGCAAAGCTGAATTTCATGTATAAATTTGAAGGACAGCCTTTTTACAAATATGTCCTAAAATTCAAAATTAGAAAACTGTTAAATAGTTCATTAGAACATAAAATAGTTCTGATTCACTGTAGGCTCATTTTGACCTTTATCACAGAAAACGTATTGACTTCTCAAAGCAGGAGAAGCAGAGAGAGGTGTAAGAAATTGTATTAACTGTGGCTCAGTCAATATTGTTATCAATTATACTTGTGCTTTTCCTACATCCCAAAGTCACTGTTTAGGATTTAACAATTTAGGAGCCCAACACTGAGTCTCCATGTGCTGTGGAACTAGCAAAACTGCATGGGATGTCATAATCATTCCCTTTATTAAACACACTTGTATTTTTTCTGTTATGTCAAAATGTCTTCTGTAAAAAAGGTCAAATATGAGCCTTAATTTGACATCTGCACATACCAAACTCCTGCAGAGAACAGAAAATCCAGTCTAAAATTCATCAATAGCTGACGAAAACAGCTCACAGTAAAGAGAGGCCAAGCAACAGCAGTTTGTTTGTATGACTCCGTTTTTCATTGCTGTGATGGTGTAAGATCATACAAACTGAAATCAGTGAAGCATCTGGAGTTGGCCGCATTTCTGTATTGCAGAAAATTGACAAGTGAGAAACAATCTTTGAGTTTGATGCTACGTGTTTTCTACATCACTTTGGATTTTTAAACATCTCGAGAATTTTCCCACCTTAACTTTTCTGTGTGTCTGCCTCCCCACCATCTCTCTCCCTGTTTGACTCCCCTCTCCATATCATCCCCAACAACCTCTCCTTCTTGAACCACGTCCTTGTCTGCCAGTTTCTTCTCAAAACCACAAGATGTCAAGATGATTTACTGTTGCCCCTCAGCATGGCTCTCTTGGTTGGGAAGAAAAAGTGTGTGTGTGTGTGTGTGTGTGTGTGTGTGTGTGTGTGTGTGTGTGTGTGTGTGTGTGTGTGTGTGTGTGTGTGTGTGTGTGTGTGTGTGTGTGTGTGTCGAAGAGATTACCCATTTTTATGCAAGACCAGGTTGCTGATGGCCTCATGGATTGCAGCCTTGGTACATAAGGTCTCTACTACTTTCTTTGTTTTAGTTTTTTCTGTGTGTCTTTGGTAATCAAACCAAATTAAGTTCGCTGTTTTCACAAACCCGGAACGTTTTTTGGAGATCCTAGCTTAAGTAGCAGTGGCTCTCTATGGGACATAGAGGACATTGAGACAGGAGGAGTGTGCTGGTACCTTAGTGGCCCTCCGAACTGATTCACTCAGTGAATCTCCATATCTTCCCTGATGAAATGGACAGGGGGGGAACAAGGACTTTGCCTGTTCTGCTGCTCTTTTTTCCCAACGCAACCTCAATCAGTCTGTCGGGTTTTCATCTAAACCTGGCAGGTCACATAACGCAGCAATCAGGGAAAATGAGGGGTTGTGGAATTTGTCACAGTGCTTATGACCCAAGGATCCTGTTTGTGGACTTTAGCTTGGTGTTCAACACCATTTTTCCATAACTCCTCTCCTACAAACTGTCTGTATCCCCTGTCTTCTGTCAGTGGATCACCAGTAGGAACAGCAGGGGAGGCTGGAGTAAGTCCCTTCTGGTGCACACACAGTCACCACTGTTGCCCCCTCAGGGACATGTCCTCTCCACACTGCTCTTTTGGAGAAGAGGGGAGACTTTGGGAGACACCCCTTGGCACTGCCTCCCCTTACAAAATCTGACTGCTCTGAGAGCGACCTTTTCTGAAGATGACCAAGATCAACTCCATTCACAAAAAGCCAGAGCAGATTTCTGCAGCAGCTGAGGAAGTATGAGGAAGTATATGGTCTGCCATAGGAGCTGTTGAGACAGTTCTGCACCATCATCATCGAATCTAACCTGTGCACATCCACCACGGTCTGGTTTCGGAGCAGCCACAAAAGAGAATAGTTATAGACTGCAGCGAAGAGTGAAGGCAGCAGGGAAAAACAACATTAGTGCACTCCTGCTCACCCTCCAGGACTCTCTCTCTAAGAAACCCAGAAGAGAGCAGGGGAAATTAGTTACAGATTCCTCACACTCTGGACACAACCATTTCTCAACTCCTTCCCTCTGGCAGGCGCTACAGAACCCTGACTACCGCCCTGACCCGAAACTGCAGCAGCATCTTCCCTCATGCCATAACCCTCATAATTGCTGACCAGCTGCTATGATTCTTCAAATAGTTATTACATTGTGCTTCACATCAAAAACACTGTATTGGTCCAATACTGATACATTTCATTCCTGTATGCGATTCCCATTACTCTTGTTTGCATTACCACACAGACTTGCTCATTATGTCTCATGATTGCTTTTTATACTCCAGATAATGTGTACATGGGCAATTGTCTGTAAAATATATATACATTGTCTATATATTATATGCACTGCTTGAGAGTTATGAACTGCAAGAATCAAATTCCTTGTGTGTGTTAACATACTTCACCATAAATCTGATTGTGATTCTGAAGAGTGTTTGTGAGGATGAGAAGAGATAAAAAAAAAAAAAAAAAAAGAAAGATGTCTGAAGACAAAGAAGTAGTTCCCTCAGTGTGTCTGAGGTACAGTGGGCATATGTGTGCGTGTGACAAAGATCTCAGTATAAATAAACAGATGAAGTAGACAATGCTCAGTTAAGCATGGCTGCTCTACTGATTTGACACTGTTACGTCTGTGTGTGTGTGTGTGTGTGTGTGGGGGAGTGTAAAGGCATGGACGCACTGCTAGCTTGTCACCGTCAGGGTGTGTGCGCGTGCGCCTGTGCGCCTGTGTGTGGTAAAGGATGAATGCTCTGCTGACTTGTCAGAGTTGAGGATTTTCCCCGCAGCGACTTTGTCTCTTTTACAAAGTGGTGGTGTAAGTTGCTCGGGATAACAGCATCAGCTAAATGCCAGCAACACAAATGAAAAACTACATACAGCTGTGTAAGCATAAATAGATCCCACAGCATTGCAGACCCGAACTCGTAACACTTATTCATACTCAAGAGATTTATCGTGCGATCTGTCAGAAATAACAGATAAACCTTGAGTGGTCGTCCAAAACTTTCCCTGGCCTCATTAATTGCACGAGCTTTCCTCTCAAGTCCAGAGCTCGCCAAAATAATTTAATGCCACATTTTTAAGATCGCAGTTTCATACGCCATGGGACTTTAACAGGAGGACGTTAATACCCTGTGCAATCTTAAAAGAGAAAAACAACCCAACAAGTAGCACTTTTTCATCCCTCACTTATAGAGACACAATAACAAAATAATAAAAAATTATATTTTATAAGGTTTATAGCGCTACAGCCCACATTACTACCAACAACATCTTAGAATTACCCTGTGTTCTTGTTGGGGTTTCTCTCTATGTTGTGGACTCTTGACGTTATGTAAAGTGCCCTCAGATTACTTATGTTGTGACCTCTTACTGTTTATACGAAATGGAAAGGAAAATAATTACTTCCAAAAACAAGAACAAAAGTGCTTCTTATTTTTTTGAAGACATGGATAATGTTTGCCTTGTAAGTACTTTGTTTATCAACAAAAGAGTTACCAGAATAAAGTCCGATCCTTTCTAAACTGTTTGCAAACCTGCCAAGAGAATACAATTTCATTGGTTTTGAAGGGAAGACAATTATGTGTAATACTACTAAATAGAATGTATGCTACACACACATATACTAACATTGTCTACTGAAGGGAGTAAGTAATGCAGCAGTGCTGTATGATCCCACAGATAGAAAGAGAAACATGCCTTCTGCACCATCCACAAAAATAGAGTACAGTATATAATATGTGTACATAAGAAGCACACTTACTGGTTCTGTCAGCTCGAGCACACTAGCTGTGTACGTGATGGGACTGCAGTCACGGGTGTTTCCCACCAGCGTACACGGTAGAAACATGGGACCCAAGTCATCACCATCCAGTACATCCACAGTGAGCGTGGTGGTGGCTGTACGACGTTCACTCGGATAGGGGGCTCGATCCTAGACAGAAAGACAGGGGCGTTTTATTTATTTTTTTCAATGATATTCTACACTCTTATTTGGACAGGTTTATTTTTGTGCGTTAAACAGAAAAAGACCGCAGCCTAGTAATATGTTCAGAAACTGAAATCAACAACTGGGAGGGAACTCTGAATGCATTAAAGGGCTGGTGTCTACTTGACATATGTACCATGTACATGTTCCATTTATACCTCATCAAGAGCAACCAAACAATCTTTGACTGCAGTTGCAGTATATTGCAGGTGGTTCACCACAACCTCTCACAGACTGCACAGGGATGATGATGAGAAATCACAGTAATGTATTTCAGGATTTTTTTTTTAATTAGTATGAACCAAATTCAAGCAAAAAATACACATTCAAACAGCATTCTAAATTAATTCAAATAAAGTATTAAGTTATACCAAAAGGATTACAAATTAAAAAGCACAACATTGCAGAAGATACAAATTCTAAAATGTTGATGCTTCACACATGTTCAGCCTGACAGCGGATACTAATTTATACAATGACAATAGTTTCAAGGTGTACACCAAAGATTAGTATCATCAATTCAGTATCCAAGCAAATGTTTCTTGTCCTGAGTGATGGCGCTGAATAATGACCAGAAAAAGGTTTTTGCAGAAATGTTTGATGCCACAGTGAAATTGACCTTTGACCTTGATGTGATGTTTGTTGTTCTTACAGGATCCTTTTCATGCTATAACAATAAATATTTTACAACATAACATTACAACACATTTTTGTAATCATCATAAGATACCACAAGATGTTTTTCTTTTACATTTTTCTGTATTTAACTTTATTGTTGTAACATGATATGTTGGTATGTTGTTTAAACAAGAAACTTGGATACAAGTAAAATGATGACTTGCTTTTGTTTTTTTGGTGTGCCTATGTGGAATACCATAGTCCCTTATGTATTAGCAAACACTGGAGTCACAGGGTAAACATTGTTTTAACCCACAATGTTTGAGGATACTTTTTCATGCAGACGGTAATGAGAGTCTTTGAGGATTCTGAACATAACATCAAAACAGTTGTATATTTCAATGACCTTCAGACATGGCCAGTTAATTATCTTGAAACTGAAACCAGATACCTCTATGACCCCAAACCGCAGAGGTGCGAAATGGTTGACTACTTCTTCATACCGCTTTGCCCTCATTTCCCACATTGTCAGTTTTAAATGACAGCTCAAACTGTAAATGGTGTTTAATTGAATTTTACTTAACTAATTACATTTGCAGCACACTCATTTGTATCGTCAGCAAAAGGCTTGATCCCAGTAACAAACAGTAATCCAAATGTGTCTACCATGTAAACGATACACAAATACATAATACATGAATGAACAGGCAGCTATGGTAATTGTATCTGAATGAGTGGTACACCTGGTGGTCTATCACATTTTATTCAGAAAAAAATAATAGTTCAAACAGCATTGTGTAAAGGTCTAGCTTTTCAAAAAACCCAGCACCAAAATGTATGACCTCGATCGACACAAAATGAAAAATAGATGTGCTCACACACAAAAAAGACATTCAGAAGACCTTAAGCTGAAATAGCTGGCTCAATACAACTTGACAAGGAACACAGGGTTCGAGTTAGGCACTGAAAGTAAAGCTACAAACTCTTGTGTCTTCTATGTTATTGTTTTGTGTGAAAATCTTTAAATCCAGTGCTAGTGTCAACTTGTTGATCTCTTTTCAGAGAAGTATTCGCCATCCAATTACAAAGTGAGCTGTGCAACAAATTCAAAGGAAACACTTAACAGGCCTATTTATCTGAAAGGTAAATATAACTGCTGAGTTTCCAGTTTTTATTTAAAGATAATTGAACCATACACAAACAATATTTATTTGTATTGTACAGTTCTCAGAACATAATCTACAGGGAACTGTAACTCTACTAAATAATCAATGCAACCATCGCATACCCACCCTTTACTTAGTAAAAACCTCTAAAGATAATATCTGCTATTTCAAGTTTGTGCAAGTCATCTAGATTATATTTACTTCCCATGATAGAGTATGTGGTGGTGTCTGCATTTCAGGTAGTACTTGTCTCCCTTCCTTCAAATAAAACTATTTTCTGATATGAAACCTTTCTTGGGTTCAAAGAACCTAAATATTTGCCAAAATGATAAGAAGAATACAACCTTATTTAGGATTTGTTAATTAAGTTTTGTGTTGTCATTATTGAATTACACGTGAGATATACATCATCTACTTACATCTTGCTCTCAATCACCTGACAATTAAAAGAAAGAAATGGTCTATGCTGGGAAATAATCTCTTCAAAACATAATACCTTACACATGTAATTTTGACATACTTTTGTGAGGCATGTTTCATAACAAGGACATCAGGCAATGGTTGACACCGGACAAACTAGAAAGTGAAAGCAAGCTATATATCTCATAGTTGTAGCTTTGTATCGTAGTTACACACATAACAGTAGTATCGAGAACAGCCTGACTGATACTGGATTTATTTTGGGGGGGGGGGGGGGGGACGCCAATACTGATATTAGAAACCAAAACAAATAATTTTAACAATTTGCATATAAAACAAACCAAAAAAAAGAAAAAAATTTGAATTAGCCTCATTATGGTTTTTTTTGGTATTATGTTCTCTAAAAAAAGGTTTTCATATCAGACATCATATATGCCCAAACTCATATATCTGTGATAGTTTAATATCAGCCGATCAGACGGGCCCTGTTTAAAGCCTCTTATCCAATTCTCAGAACGAAAGCAACAACAAAAAAAAGTTGAAATATTCTTTTCACTTCTAATCAACATAACTTGTATTTATAGCAGTGAAGTGAAAGTGCTATGATAAAATACAAACAAAACAAAAAGTTATACTAATTCTTTAATTTAGACACATTATTTAGATGAGGGCAAAGTCAGCTTCATTCCAGAGTTTCTTCCAATGGTTGCACATAGTCTGTTTCTAAGAATTTGTATTCAGCAAATTCATAGCCACTCAAAACACTCTTAATATTGAATTTGGATGAACAGTGAATATGTCGGCTTTTCCAGCTGCCAGAAACTCATTAATCTTTCAGTGTACTGTTGACTTTTAATAATGCTTTCAGGGTAAATGGGCCTTGACATATGAATATTTGTCAGAATACTTTATTGGGAACTAAAGCCTCTGTAAGCAAGGTTTCCCGTCACAACAAACACCTTAATGGCGCAATCAGCAACTTAAACAATTTCCTGTCATGCCTCCATTTAGATCCTTTAAACTTTTGCCACTGCTCCCCATGCGTGTGCTTTGCTTGTTGACTGAAATTAACTATAGTGTAAATCACTTTCATAAATAAAACATGCAGAGTGCAGGGAAATTAAAGGGAAACAATTACATTAAAAAAAAAAAAAACATTTGTGGTAATTAAAGATGCTCTTACAGATCCCTTAAGGCTGACCCAACAAAGCCCAATAGCCAGAAAGGCTGTGAAACACTAATGTTACCATGATAATAAAAATGTACATAAAAATAACAACACTCTAGGCTTCAGACTATACTCCCACTCAGTCAGGAGAGGGTTTATTTTATTTTCTTCAGCCATCCTTTATAAGAGGTTTGAGAGGAAAATCGTCCTTTTCGAAAAGTTCCTTCTTTTTATATTGTATAACAAAAATACTATATTAAAGTAAGAAATGGTCCTTGATCGCTGTAAGTGCAAGGATACAAAAACAGTAATATAACATGCACCCCCCCCCCCCCCAAAAAAAAAAAAAAAAACAAAACACTTACATTTGCCTGTATGATGACAAGGTATCGTGTTATCTCCTCATAGTTGAGTCTTTCTCTGAGAACTACGGAGCCAAACAGTGTCAGGGGGATGTCAAAGGTTCTGTTGGCCGTCTGAAATACATACAGATCCATTGCGAAGGTAAACACAGTGAGTCACATCCAGGGTTAATAATATTGTTTTCATTTTTTTAGAGTTTAAACAAAGAATTTACAGCAGTAAAAGTGTAGTATCATCTCAATACTGCACTGAATTACAATGAATTCAAAAGTTTCACAACTTAAGACTGATAAAGTTTTATGAGCTAGGTAATAATAGAAGAAAAAAAAAAAGAGTAGAAATCTAGAGGAATGTGGTCAGTATTTTTGATGAGAAGACATCCAATTTCTGGCCATTTTTTCCCTATCTTTGGTGTTAAACCATTAGTCTACATAATGAGTTTATAACATAGCTACATCTCGTTTGATAGAGCTCATTAGGCAGATGGATAACCTACCGGGTCTTTGTAGTTGTACTGGATGGTGTACTCTATCTGTCCGTTGGGACCGTCATCAATGTCTGCTGCCCCGTTGTTCCCCAAGAAACCAGAGAAGATGGTAGTCCCTACTGGAGTCAGCTGAGAACACAACAGACACAAATAATTTCAGTATCTTTGTCTACAAACTCTCAGCACATGATGTCAAACACTTTCAAACTATCACTGACAGCTTCCATCCTGTACAGAGAGTCTTGTCTTCCTGACAGTATGATGCAAACATCTACTGTCTTTATGTGAGAGATGAAGGAAAGACACAACAAAAATCCACATGGATCTTTTAGGGATCTTGATATCCTACTGTTTCTACAAAACAAACAAAAAAATGACTTGCAGTTTTATATTTACTGTGCTCAAATGGGGGTTGAGAAAGAAGATCAGCTAGGAGCTGTTTGTGTGCTTTGACTTGTGCTGGAAATAAATGAATCACGGGCAGCGCGATTTAATAAACTTCCTGTCTCTTTCTCCTTCTCAGTTGTGTGAATATTTGCTACAACTCATCACCCCATTTGATTAAAGTTGAAAACTGGGTGACCTAAATGCTCACAGCTATAAAATAATGAATCAATGTCATAACAGATTACCGCAATGACCAAAAAGGTGTAGGCAGAAGCCAAAGCTTATTACTCCTACACTTTTCATGATACAAAATTAATAAAATGAATGAACAAAGTACAAACAATTCAGTCAAATATGCTGCAATGTGTTGGTGAACTTTGAGATTTATTGTCAATCTGAGTTCAATTAACCTCATTCTGTTTGAAAAACATAAATACAAAGTAAGAATTGGCTTTGCGACTGTCAGTCAGTATTGTGGTTTGAATCAGGCCCCAGAAATTTGAGCCATATTGGAACGCAGTCCAAAAACATTCTTCACCAAAATAAAGTCACCGCACCAACAGCATGCTTTTCAGCCAATTTATGTTGCCAAAGGATGGAGAGTCTAGGAGAATTAAAGTATCTGTCAAACTCGCATCATTCTTTTTATAGTATTCATGCATTGTGTTTGTTACTAACCATTGTTATGTGTGCGTTAAGGCTGATTGGTGTACGCATATATACTTGTAGTTTTGTTTGTTGTACAATCTATTCTGTTCTTGTTTCTCTCCACTCTCCCCTCAGGTGGTCATTCACCTCTGAGCCTGGTTCTGTTAAAGGTTTCTTGTCAAAAGACAAAAAACAGTTTTTCCTTAAATCTATTGTTGATACCAAACAGCTAATTGATTTATCGTGAAAATAATTGACAGATTAATTGATAATTGTATAGTGTGGGATTTCCACGACATCACATGTAATCAGTGGCCTAAAATGTACGTACAAACGTAAATTATCACCACATTATTGTTTATTTACAATAACTCATTTGTGAGCAAAGGCAAGTATTTTTAAAACCATTTTTGCTTTACTTTCACTGCACATGTGAAACACAATTACTCACTTCCTTGTAGAGAAAAGAAAATCTAGATATTCAGAAAGTTATTCATTTTAAATTTCCTAAAAGAAATTCTTAGCATGAGAGTTGAACATTTGCCACAGCACATGAAAGACAAGAACTTTGCCAACATTAAATTGCCGTGACATATTTTTTTCAGCCATGTGCCTCAGGATCTGTGATTCTAGGTGTCAAACAGAGATCTAATCTCCAGAGAGCACAAGAAACATTTCAGATTAAGTTTAATTTAGCTGCTGCACCAATGATTTGTTACATCATTCCTCTCAACAGGGTTATCTCTGCCTCCCACTAATCTAACAATGGTCTTCACAACGTCTCATACTGTCACTTTGCCACTTTTTGGATACAGCTCTAATGAAACAACTCCAGACTCACGCACCACTGCCAACTCATGAAATCAGCCACAGGGATCACCTTGTACTCAAAAACGTTGACAGTGAACCCATAAATTGTGTCCTAGACATTCTTATTAATAACCATATTGCCTCTGTGTGTTTGTCACTTAATGTTTTGTGAGTAATGGACAAGTACAAGCAGGTTTAATGTAGATAGTGCAGATAAAGCTGGATTAACTCTTGATATTTAATTTATTGCATTAGGTGGCTGGAGTTCTAGGGGTAAAAGAAGTGTATTAGACAACAGTTGTCTGCCTAATGAGCAGACCTGCACTCAAGTCTGAATAAATCTGCTAAAGCTTTTAAATTATTGCCCACATCTGAATAAATGTATTCACCTTTTAAAAATTGTTACCACCAAAATGCTTGAATTTACCTTGGCCTGGCAAAGGAAACATATTTTTTGCAATGCATCTCTAAATTATACAGTGGCTGCTGTTAGTGAATGGAAGGAAACATTTTAGTGGGAGAAACGAGCAGCTGGAGGGGTGGAAGGGGTGGAAGAGAAGGGAAGACAACCAGAAATATATAGAGTGTGGCAGAGGAAAGGTGGAGAGGTTGAGAAAAGGGTGACATAATGAAGAGCTGGGACTGGTGAGTGGGGGAGGGGTTCTGCAAATACAGAAGGGAGGCCAAGAGAGAGACAGAGAGAGAGGTTGAGAAGACAGATTGAGTTGGACAGGCTGTGGAAGTTTGTGTAATGAGATATTCTTCTGGGTCTGCCTAGGTCTGTGCTGGCAGAAAGCTGCATGCATCCTTGTCCAGCTTAAGTTTGAACCTCCTCTAGTTAAATTCTGCTCCCCCATACTCCGGAGGACAAACTAACAGTGGGATTGGCATATTAAAGATTATTCTGGAAGCCTCAGAAAGACAGATTTAGATCCTTTACTTGGCTGCCCAGGAACTCTGCTTTTTTCCCCCCACATCCTGCTGACTGTATTGCCCTTCAACTTTATTCTGACAGCAAAGAGACACACAAAAAGAGGTTTTCATCTAAAACAGTATGCACCTATGCCAGGCTACGTTTTCTCTAATGCTGTCACATGACCCACAGAGCTGCTTGGTACAGTATGCTTGATCTTCATGCTGGACTGAGCTGTAGCTTTATCTCCCCCGTTGCCTCCAGTTTGACACCAATGAGCCCACTACCTTCCATCATGATAGACAGCAACACTGCAGGATAAGTGCAATAAATGGCTTTGGATTTTGGTGAAAGACAGTTAAGTATTTCCACTCCCCTGAGTATTAAATTCTTAACTTTACCTCTGTGAGAGACAAGGGTTGTGTATGTTTCTGTGTGTAACACTTCGTGTGTGAGTGTTTTTACCTCACTGATGGCGACGTAGTATCTAGGCTGCTGGAAATGCGGTGCGTTGTCGTTGCGGTCTCGAACAACAATGCGGACCTCGTGTAAAATCACGGTGCCTATGAGCTCGTTGGTACACTGAACCTGAACCACAATGGACTGAATATACGATGGAGGCTGGAAAAGAGAAACAGAGGATTCAATAGAGACTGTTACAATTGTACAGCAGCAATAAAAAATTAACCAGAGAAAAAATATTTCACATAAGACTTATATTTACTTTTGGTGCCAAATCAGACTTTTAGAAACAACAGCCGGATCACTTTACAAAGCAAAACACCAGGAGACTGGATGTTTCTCAGAGGAAGTCGAGCTAAAAAATTTTGAATTTCTCACAACAGCAAATGCTGGTAAAAGTGAGTCAGCAATGTCTAGGGTTGTTGTTTTTTCATGATGAAATACATTTCATGATGGGAAATACTTTTCCATCATGAAAAAACAACAACCCTAGAAACAAAAACAACATTTGCTGAAACAATAATCTTACATCAAATGCACTTTCAATTTAAAAGGCAGTTGTGCTGCCTGTGCCAATATAGTGTGAAATTAGAAGGCACCAGATCATGATCAAAAAGAGACGAAGATAAAAACTGGACATGACTAAAAAACATGAGCAATATATGAGCATAGAAAAGACAAACATTAAATAGCCTTACATCTCTATCCAGAACCCGTCCGGTGCTGTTTAGGTAAAGGGCTTGCTTTGAGGGGTCGAGAATCACCCAGTAGTTATGGTTGTCCCTTAGAGACAGAGAGATGGTACGATCTGGACCCTCGGCTACACCATTTATCTGCATGTTCTCCACCAACAATGTTCCTGGAATGAAATCAAAACCTGTATGAACCCAACTGCACACAATGTCCAGAGAAGCAAAGACTAAATTAATTAATTTCAGCAGTTAAATTGAAACAGACGGAGAAATGGTTCAGTCTTAGGACTAAATGTACTGATAAAAAGGAAACAGACATTTTAAAAAGAAACCTCTGTTTTTCTTCGTAATCTCAATCATGGAAATGATATGTAGGTTGTAGCTAGGGTCAAGGGCAATGACATGTAGAAGCACACAGCAGACGGAAAGCAAGACAAACAGTAATGATCATGTGGAACTCAAATTTAACCAAGGGAGGCAGACCAAATATTGGGGCAACTAATTTTGCCCTCCTTATACCAGCACCTGGAATATTTGAGACCAACTGGAACACAAAATAAAACTTTTCAAACAAAGAGATACGGCATGCCAGAAAACAGCAAATGTTCCAATGACTCCAATGCTCTTATCTGCGTGGCTTTATTAAAAACCCCTCCGAATAAATAAAAAGTAAACATTTTATTAAGACAGATGGTGCAGATGGAATAAAACTTGATTCATTTAACAGAATCCACTGTGGGCGGTGAAGTAATTTGGGAATGAGGGATGTTGAAAGATAGTAATCAAAGACAGACTGAGAAAAATACAAACAGTGAGACAGGGCACAATATGGATGGTAACAGTGAATTATATATCAACAGCGACACCAGCTAAAGCAAATGTTTGTCACTGACTGAGTGATAAAGTTACACCGGAACATTACACAAATACAATGACATCATATAGCTGTTTCAAATTAAAAGCCCTCATTTAAAATTAAAAGCCCATACTTGTTGAAGACAAGTATTTTTTTTCTGAATGTAGTTGCAGAGTTTCTGCAACTTGTAGGTTACAGACTGCTCCATTAGTTTCAAAATTCTCTTGAGGCCTACGCCCAGTAGAATGTCTGAATATGGTCCTCCATGAAGCGTGGCCAGATATGTCTGGTAACACCAGGCTAGCCATATACTAGGTTTTGATTTAGATTATGTCGTATTATTTTTCAACCAACATAAATCCAGTGAAATTTATACAGGAGGAGGCCAAGGGTCATAGAAGGTATATGTTTCATAATAAAAGAGAAAAGGCACAAGGAAAATGGTCACTGAAATTGCCTGACATTATTGCTGATAGACTGTCAGTGAAAACAAGACTCAAACTTCACATCGTTTGCATAAGTCATTGTATCATTAAAACTCCCTCACAGGCAATTAAATGTACTGCTGTATTTCAAGTGCAACTCTAGGGTAAGTCTTATGTATGCTTGGTGAAGTTATCAAACTCATTTTGAGAAAATATACAGAAATGATCCATTTAGGGTCTTTTTTTTTTAAAGTTTACTGGGAAATATTATAACAGCAGGGAGGTGCATAGAATATGCGAGGAATAAAAAAAACTTTGAAAAATCTAACTGCTTGACTCTGTACATCTCCAGATCACAAGAGACCCATTACCAGGCCCTACATACTGCATTATTAATCACAAACACCATTGTGTCTCATCCTTCAGCACATTATTACACATTGTAGGCTCTTAGTGTGCAGACACAATTTTCTGCGTGTTCATATGTGTGTGTACAACAAATAGATTTGGGGATAAAGAGCCAAACTTAATCAAAAATTCCCCTTGGCATCTGCCATTTAAACAGATGTTAGCACACGAAGAACCGAACACCTGTAAACGAATACACACAGACGCAAAAAAGGTGGTCAAAAACTGCAAAAATACACCAGCTTAATGCATGGCCTGGACTGTCACCAATTAACTGACGAACCAGTGTGAGTATGTGTGTGAGGGAGTGATAGACAGGAAGTTTGAAAATTAGAAATGAGAGATAAAGGCAGAGATGTAGATGGGAAGAAAGGCAGGAAAGTTGAGAGGCAAGCAGAATTGTGTTTGTTTGTGTGTGTGTGTGTGTGTGTGTGTGTGTGTGTGTGTGTGTGTGTGTGTGTGTGTGTGTGTGTGTGTGTGTGTGTGTGTGTGTGTGTGTGTGTGTGTGTGTGTGTGTGTGTGTGTGTGTGTGTGTGTGTGTGTGTGCGTACTTGAAAACCTCATATTTGCCATCCATGTGCACACACCAATCTACGCACATACAACAACATAAACACACACTCAGAACAATCTCATAACTGATCTGCTAGACATAAAATTGGGTCATGGCCCTCTGTGCTACCATGGAAACCATGTCAAATGCTTTGCTGTGATTTGCTGATTTCAAATAAACGAGGAAATCTAATAAAATTGGTTTCTGTATATGAGAAATGGGATGGAAAATGGAATTTATTTGGAAGGTTTCAGTCCTTATCATTTTTTGGCTATCTCTCTTCTGTTTTTTCTGACTCTGTCTCTTAAAATGAATGAATAAAACCCCCAAAACTCAAGTACAGGATAAGAAGAAAGAGTCAGGTAGCGCCTACACCTTGTGTAACTGTATATAATTTAATACCACACACCGTCTCATATAAAAAAGGCTCTTTTCACAGTGACCTCACTTTATAGGATGTGTGACTGAATACTGCACTTGGCAGCACCTGATTAAATTGACCCATTTGTTAAAGCATACAGGCAGAACCACATGAAGCTGTGAGTGTGTGTGTGTGTGTGTGTGTGTGTGTGTGTGTGTGTGTGTGTGTGTGTGTGTGTGTGTGTGTGTGTGTGTGTGTGTGTGTGTGTGTGTGTGTGTGTGTGTGTGTGTGTGTGTGTGTGTGTGTGTGTGTGTGTCGCAACACAGAGAGCAGAAGAGGGAACTATCCAAGAAAAAGAAGCACAAAAACAATTAGAGCGCAAGAGAAATGAGAACTATGGATAGGTGAAAAAAGATTGGGTTGAATGAGAGGGTGATAGAAATAAAAAAAATTAAAAAAAAGAGAATATTGGAAGTAAATGGAGAGACAGTGAGCATTGTGGTGGTGCATTAATAGAACTTTTACAGGACATTAGCTTAACTGAATGTGGCGACGGTGCTGCTGTGTCATCCAGGTATGAGCAATGGACTGAAAAGTAATCACCACATCTACATCTGCCTTCAGCTCTTGGAGGGGAGGAAAGAGGGAATCAAGATGAAGAAGTATCCACTGATAACCCATATCGGAGGCAATAGTCCTCTTACAAGACAAAAGCATTGTGAATTCAGTCAGACTGTTTTATTTGGCGTGGGAGAGAGCAAGTTAATGTTTTCTGTTCACACAACAAGCAGTAGTAATGACACATTGTGGGTTTGTGGGTCAAGGGTTTTTCACATTATCTGAAAAGCATAGCAGAGGTTAAAAAAATGGAAATAAAAACAATGAACGTGTTGACATTTGTACTTTATCTCTTTATTGTTGCTTTTGATGGTATGTGTAATTTAGTCTTAATGGCCAGATACAGGCTTTCCTGTTCTATTTTAGCTACAGGTCATGATTTCCGAATAATCGTCCAAAAATGGATGCAACTATTGTCTTTTTTTATTTATCTTGTTTTAACCGTTATGTTATGTTAAGTTGTCTGTTGTCTGTGTTCTTGGTTGTTTGTATATAATATACACAGATATATACTGTACTGTATATACTGTATATACTGCATTTTTATATTCTATATTGTTATTGCTATTTTATTGCTTTCTATTATTCTATTATTATCTATTGCTTCCTGTATGCTGCTGTAGTGAAAAAAATTTCCCCTCGGGGATTAATAAAGTAACTACCTAACCTAACCTAACCTAACCTAACCTAACCTAACCGGCAATTGGTAGGAATGCTTTGCTACCACCAGAAGATGGCGGTAATTCACCTAAAAGCTGTTTGACAACTGCCATTAAACAACAAAACAAGTGGTTACAGGCTCTGCAGCTTCAACGGGTAAAATGTTTGTGGCTTTTGGAGATTAGATGCCACAGTACACACAGCAGAAACAAGTATGACTGCAGCTGTCAAAATGTTCTGTGAGGAACTCCTCGGAAAATTAACGAAAAGGAAGAGAAATGCAAACTCTGCCAGGTAAAGCTAGCATTTGAGAGCGAAGCACAGAGAAGGCGATCAATCCTCAAATCAACAATCAACAGCTAGCTTTGCAACTAGAAGAAGTCATCTTGATGTCAGACGTGCAGAGAAAACAATCGCACTCATCTCAAAGATGAAGCTAAAGACTTCCCATAAGCTTTGTTTAAGGGTGAGGGTGGTAAGCCTGAGTTTATTGCATAAGTAAGTCTTACTTTCTCTTTATGTGTGTGTATACGTGTGGTGGCAGTGGGGGAGGAGGAGTTCTCAACTAGCAGTCAAATAGTTCCCAGCAAATATGGAATATGAATTTTGCTAGAAATACCCATCCTTAGTTGGATCATGCATGTGTCATCACAATAATAATGACTCTGATGCATTTTAAAACCTTAACCCCACTTTAGTTTTTAGTACAGAAACTATATAGTGGAGCTGTAGTTAACCACTGTACTGTTATATTTTTCTGCTACTCGTCATGCATTTTATTTATTTTACAGCCACAGCATGATCAGTGGTCAAGCTAGATTAAGAAAGCCGAGTATATTTCCACAGCACACTAATAATATTAGAGCAGTAAGCAAAGATGATGATATACTATTACGTGCAAATTTGGATGCAACTGTTCTGTAGCTTGTATTATCCGCTAAAATTATACATTTAATGGATCACGGTAATTTCATTCATTCTGTATATATGTTATTGCGAGAGCCCCTGCTAAACTGTGGTTACCAGTGTCTCTATGCTAAATGAGTATAACCCTATGTTCATGTACATGCAGTAAACATGTAAATGTGTATGTCTGTCCCACCCTCATATCGTTACCTATTCTAATAACCCTTTGACTTGATATTAATAAAATAGCCCTACTAATTTCAATATTACCGTATTTGATTACATTTCACTGAGAAAATATCCTTTAGCTCCTCTCTTGTTACTCCACCCCCCCTCCCCGTCACCTTCTTGTCTTTCCTCGAGTCTCTCTCCCTTTTGCTAATACTAACCCAAGATAATCACCCTAAAGCTAGTATACCTATTAAATCCATAACACTATTTCACAGCCATAAAGTAACACACGGCATTGTGCATACAAACGATTCCAATACTAAATTATTCTACAAAAGCCCTGTTGGTAAGATTAGAGCATAAACAGGCACAAACACACACTTGTATATAGTATGCACAGAATTAACACACAGATGGATGAATCATGACTCACACACATTGTTGTTAAACAATAATGGTGACATACAGACACTTGTATATATGCCGATATGGCCATGGTGTTCACGTTGTAGCTGCCCTAGCTGTTACTGCTTTATCTTTCAGCTGCACAACAATATTAAACAGATAATACAACTAAATCTATATCTGTAATACCCAAAATGCAGAAGTATTTCTCTTCTGAGAATTGTCTTATTGAAACAAACTCCTTTTATATATTTAACTAACAACATTTACAAAGGTTTAATTTCCACTGAAGATGACGGAGATATTTACTTCTCAATTTTCAAAATCCCATTTTTGTCCTCACTTTAACAGTTTCAGTAACTAAACAATAACTAATAACTTTGTGTCTCATCCCTTTCAATTTGAAAGGAACTAACACACACAATCTTACACTCCAGCATAATTTATAGAACCACCTGCCAGCAGCATGCTTGGTTTCAAAATACATTCGAAGACAAAATTGGTTTGTATGTGGCCGATATCTTGCTGTACTTCACAAGTCATGAGGCACATGTTGGGGAAGGAACCATGCCTTTAAACTCAGCACTCGAATTAAATATTTACAGTAGATATTGATGTCTCAACAAATCCCAAAAAGCTTCTCTGAATTTAACACCTTTGCCAATGTTCTGAACAAAAAAGATGTTCGACCTAGATGACACGAGCCACTTCTTTGACTTTTAGTCTGTATTGCTATAATAAAAAAGGGCATGACTCTCTTATCGTTTTGTAATCATCCCAATTCTGTTGAAAAACAAGGTTCACATGTTCATCACAGCATTCTGTTGGAAACATGGCTCTAAACTCCCCAGTCCCCCAACTCTTAAACCTAAAGACTTACTGTTTATTAACTAAACTATACAAAAAAAAACATCAGTGCTTCAAAAGCCAAACTGTCAGAACGATCCTCCCAGCATGGTAGAAGACCTTTCTGGTCAGAGGACATCAAGAGGCTCTCACTGGTTTATGACCTCAGCGTTTCAAAGGCATCTTCCCTATGTCTGCTTGGGGACCTATCAGCCATCCCATTAAATGTTTAATCTCTTTAACATTCACAAAAAAAGTGGGCACATTAAATTTGAAAGAGACAAGTTAAATTTCACTAGACCAATGTCCCACACCTGTTAACAGACCATGCAAATATGGAAACGCTGAGAGCTCCGAGGACAGACAGGACTGAGTAATACTGTGAAACATGGCTCCTGTTGATTATATACGGGAGGGCTAAAACCTCCCCATTACTGCTGCCATGCAGTCAGATGAGCACAGTCATTGCCTAACTGAGTCATCCTATAGCTAGCACACTCAACACAGCACTCACCCCTATCCTCATATATCCTGACACCACCATTACACACCTGTATCTCTGCACAATGTTTTTATTTCCTGCCAATCAGCCTGCCACACCTACACTTAAACTCCTACCCTATCATCTGCGTATCACTTTGTCATGTTTTAGCTAACTACTTACACTGTTTCATTATCATGTCTGAAAGAAAAATATGAATAAATCACTTGTAATATTGAATAGGGTTGGGCTAAAGCACATTGCAATTGGTGATGGCTGACAGTCTTCACGGTGGAAGCCTGGCATGATGTGTGTCAGAATTTATAGACATGGTAAATTAAAAAAAACATTTTTTTTTTCATATAAACCCATAGGAGGCTTTAGTGCAACAAGTGTTGGTCTGACAGCTTGTGCTTTTATTAAAAAAAAAAAAAAAGCTACTTGGTTGTCGATCAGTTTAGTAACAAGTAAATCTGGTTCCCTGTGGACATTGTCATATGCCAGCTTGCAGACATCACCCACCCCTAATACAGAGTTATTTTTTAGTTTGATAAAATGCAACAGTCCATATCACTTACAATGTAATCAGACAACAATAATAAACCACTCCTATTTACTATTTCTACTAAATTTAGGAACAGTGGATGAAAGTAACACTATGGGGACAACTAGGCATACTGCTAACAAAACTGTAGGGGTACAATAAGGTAAGGTAAGGAAACGGGCTTTAGTATAATCTCAAATCTCAGTTGAAAGGGTTATTAAAGAGTATATAAATTGTAAGGGCTAGCCTCCCAAAATGATGACAGCAACTCAATACTACTAATATAATAATACTCAACCCAATAAGAAGCAATAAGAAGCTCAAGGAAGAGGGGTTCAGATCTTAAACAATGAACGATTATGATTTATGGGGTTCAGCTACATATGTATTGAGGAAAGTCCTCCAAAGACCAAAAGTGTAGGTCTTTTGTTCATACTGGCTCATAACTCCCGTTGTAGGGTGATGGTGGTCTGAGATATTCCACAGATGAACAGTTTGAAATCATTGAAAACTAAATAACTGACTGTTTTATAATGTGACAATGCTGTGGCAAAGGTTTGGTTAGACTAAGGCGCATAAACAACTTGATTAGGTTAAGGGAAAGAGCAATTGATTTAAAGTAGGTACTCTGTTCAGGCTATGGGACCTTTTTGGTTATAGTTGCAGTAATAATCACAAGGTTAAGGTTATAAAAGGGTCATGGTTAAAACACAACAACACTGAGTATGGATTTGAAACATGAAACAAACGGCTGCCTCCTGTGTCTCATATTCACACTAATTGGCAACCTGACCTGCATCTGGAGAGAACCCACACAGGCATGGGGACGACGAGCCGACTCAGCAGAGATGCCAATTTCAGCTCGCTATGAGACAACAGTCCTAACCACTCCATAATTTGTTTATATATTCAAATAATATCAATGTTGTTGTAACACCACTTTGCCAGAACTGTTTTATTATTATTTTTCATTATTTTACCTCATAGGAACCCAGTATTGATTAAAAAATTTTTTTTTTAAACTATAGTAAATATATTATTTTACCTTTGCTTTAAAATTACTTTCCTTTGTTAGTTTTGTTTGATTTAAGTAGCAGTAGGAACTGGTAACTATTTTCTACCTGATCCATTCAAAAAAATACACTGCACTGTAAATGGTAACCTAATATAAATAAGTAAAATGTCAGGAACAGCTTTCACTATCACCATAATTTAGTTTGTCTTTTCTTAAAAAAAAAAAAAAAAAAAAGAAGCTTGGATCAAAGCTATTTCTGTCTTTCCTCCTTCTTAAACAAAACTTCACCATTGAGTCAATGTTAAATGAGTGAAAGACTGGGGTAATATTCTATATGATATAATGCATGTGACATTTACAGTAAATAAGTAATTTAATTCCAGGTACCCTTGAGTTGCTCATATCATATTGCAAGTACTGTAAATACATCTTATTGTTACTATCAAGGAATACCAACATGGGTGGCGAGCAGAAAATGCAAATCAAAGCCCGACATGTAATTACCACTCCCAATCTGATGTGCAGACCCAAAAGACACTTCTCTGAAGATCAGAAGAGCAAAGTGAAAGGGCAAAGTAGGAGAAATAAGAGGATAGATAGCTTCTAGGACGCCGTTATCAACTGATACAGACATGCCAGCTGGGTGGATGGATGGTGTTGCTCTCCTCCATGTCTGGCGTTGATTTGCTAATCTCTATTTATGTCAGTTAGGATTACTGTGATCAGGTCTAAAAATTTACTGTAAAACTTTACGGAAGAGCCGACATGGCAGACGGTGTGACAGGTCGGCTCCTACAGGCCGGCATAAGCCTTCATTTCCTTGTGACCAAAGGGAGGATTAAACTCATGAATTAAAATGTGTAGCCTCCACAAAAAACTGTAACCTCCTCTGAATTTCACAAAAATTATGTTTATATATACAAACACAAGCCTGCACTAAAACACACCCCTGAGAAGACTCTGGGACCATGTGTTTGTTTATATCCTGTACAATCTAAATGGCACAGCCATCAAACCAGGAGCTGCTAATGAGCAAAGAAGTTCTTAAACAGTTTGAGCTACTCTGGAGACAAAACACAAGGAAGATATTTACTTGGATGTTAAGATAAAAGATATATATATATATATATATATATATATATATATATATATATATATATATATATATATATATATATATATATATATATAATATTTAGTCAAGTGGTTCAAGGTGGGGTGGGGGGTTGAGAAGAGAAGAGAAGAGAAGAGAAGAGAAGAGAAGAGAAGAGAAGAGAAGAGAAGAGAAGAGAAGAGAAGAGAAGAGAAGAGAAGAGAAGAGAAGAGAAGAGAAGAGAAGAGAAGAGAAGAGAAGAGAAGAGAAGAGAAGAGAAGAGGAGAGAAGAGAAGAGAAGAGGAGAGAGGAGAGAAGAGAAGAGAAGAGAAGAGAAGGAAAAAAAAATATGAATTTGGACTTTAACCAAGTATCACTGGAATACTTACTGACAAAATCATCACAACTCAGGCCCCAAAGAAAAGGATGCTTTGAAACCCAAATATAGCTCACTACATCCTCATCCAAAAAACTATTGTAAATTATTTTCAAGCAATATCTAGATATTAGATAAAATATGTTTAATTAACGTCTTGAGGAGAGTTTGATGAGAAGATCTATACCTCCATTATATCTGTTCATTTAACGGGAAGCTACAGCCAACAGCAGCTCGCTTAGCCTGGTATAAAGTTTCAAAATGGGGAAACTGCGAGAACACCTCTATAACCCAATAGTTAACACCTTTTACCACAAGAGAACAAAGTCTTGTTGTCACCGTGAAGTTGCCAGGGAACAAGCGAAGACGCCGGGAAGTTACTGCGCCCGGCCAGAAAAGGCACATAATCCCTCCACACACAGAAAGATGCAACGACACTCATATTTGTTGGTGTTTACACTCTGGTACACAAATTTACCCTGAACTGAATGACCTCATGTTCTTACTTCTGTAACAGGGACCAGACTTCAGAATGACTCAGTTGGCAGAGACCTGATGAATTTTAATGAGGAGGCCACATGCCATGCCAATCAGCACGAACTAAAAGGTCAAGATCATCCAACAGAGTTTGTTTACATACAATAAAAAAAATTATGATTGTATTAAAAATTTGAACTCAAACAAAGGGTTCACTTGACTTTAGAGCTATATTTAAATCCACTTTCCAACACAGAATGAAGACGAAAAAAGATGAATACTTTACCGTTGGGGCTTTCCTCATCTATGGCAACGATGGTAGCTGGAGGACCTGACCGGGAAAGTTTACATTCTGGAAAGGGTAAAAAAAAGAAATTGATAAAGTTAGCATTTATACATCGCAGGGTTTCAATTCTTTAAAATTTCTAAAATGTTAAATATAATTGTGAAGCCTGTGGGTGAGATCATTTGATAAATGTTAATATTTAGAAGTAAAATGCTTAATAATGACTTGTAGTAATTAAGAAATAAGGACAACAGCAATGAAAGAGCGTAAAGGATAAGCTTGGCAGATATTATCTATAGCTTATTAACCTCATTCTTCTCTCTACAGTAAGAGGAAATGGATTAGGTAGAAGAAGAGCAGATGAATTATATAACTGGCATAAAATGTAGTACAAAAGAGGTGATTTGAGGGAGCCAAGAGTCATCAGTGAAGAGAGAGTTTTGCCCATTTTCTATACTACTACAACAGTAGGGGGGTTAACAGGTGTTAAGGAACTACCACGGTGACCGAATTCACAGTTAGCAGAGGAAGAAAAAGGAGCTTGTTCTTACCCTCATATTGCCAATCTGCAGACAGAGACAGCCACGTCCAACAAGGAAGGAAGGAAGAAGAGATGTAAGGTAAGAATCAAGGGAAGGGAGGGAGAAAGAAAAAGCAGAATAAAAATATTATGAAAGACAGGAATTTACCGTCAGAGGAAAGAAACTGAAAAGCAACCAGCAGAAGAAAGGCGTTTTGAAATGTGCTGTGAGGTGTGTGTTTGCATGTTCTGTACACAAATGTTGATGTGTCATTTTTTTTTTATAAGCTTTTCCTACTCCTTTCACAGCTACCACCCACACTCACTGTATTACTATAAGGAGAAATGATTTTTAACCCCGGCTGGAGGCTTAAAATGGTCCCTTTCTGAGGGGAAACCGTGCCAACACTCAAGCATTTGCCTTTATCCCTCCGTCCTTGCCAGAATACGGGAAAACAAGAACACCCACATTTACCAGGCAGGCCAACATTATTGTACAGCTCTCAAGGATGGTTGTGAAAATCCCAGAGGAAGGCTTGAAGATGGATATCTGCTCACCTAGAAAATAGACTTCATGGAACAATGATCACACGCTCGCTCGCTCTCTCTCTCTCTCTCTCTCTCTCTCTCTCTCTCTCTCTCTCTCTCTCTCTTACTCTCTATGATAAAGCATTACAACTGTGTGACATAGTAGATTATCTCAAGATTCATTGGCATGGTTTCTTCTATTTTGCTGCAGGAGACGGAAAGTTCCCAAATATCGATTAAACTGTCCCGGGGATCCAAATTAGCTGATTTTAGAGCTGGAAATTATTGGTTTTCCAATTGGTTATACTAAAGGAGAGGAAGATTGCTTTCTTTGCTCATAGAAAAAAGAGCTACATTCATTGTTGACATTCAGTGTGTTGCCTTGTTAGCTTTTCCACAGATTTAGCATTTATTAGCAAGCAAGCAGTTGTTCAAACCAGCATTCTGAGACAATTATTGTGCCAATGCACTATGATGACTAAATTAGTTCAAACCAAAAAGAAAAAAAGAAAACCTCCCATTTTCTCCCACGTTCACAACACACAGTTATCCCAGCACACCTTTTAGCAATCTGACTTTGCTACAGGTAGGCAACCTTTTTCCTTTACTTTAAGTTTGCTTTATGAAATACCTTATTCATAAAACATCTCTGCCTCTATTGCTTTCACCATTTTCTTAAATCAAGGAAATGTGACAGTCTTGCACTGCAGAGGCAAAGTGAGGCTATTGGGGTTAATGGCTGTATATACAAAGCAGAGGACTTTGACAGCAAAGACCAGGTTTTATCTACTACGCCCCTCGTGTTGTGCGTTATTCTGTAGATTAATAAATGCTATGAAGCGAAACATTGTTATTTTGGTTCTTTTCTTTTTTAACATTAAGTCCATAGATAAATTCACACAGTCTGTATTCAGCAGCTGTGACCTTGGGATGCCCTCAGCTTGGCCAACTGTCCATCTTTTTATGTGGAGGAAAACGCAATGCAGTCACCCGCGGAGCTAGCAAACTACAAGACCTAAAAAAAATTAAAAAAAACTGTGGTTGGCCTGGGTGTGTGCCATCAAAAGCAGCCAACATTTGGAAGGTTAAAAAAAGAAATGTAAAACTACAAAGTTTTTGGTAGATATCTTCTCATGGATTGCGAAGAAACATAATACAAAATACAAGGCCTTGGGTAAAAGTAACGTATAAGGATTTTTAGAAATACACTCATAGTTCTCCTGCTTCAAGTCTTTATGCTAAGATAGGCTCCATTCATAATGCACAGTCATGAGAGTATTGCAATCTGCTCATCTAAATGGTTGGAAAACACTCATCTTTTCCTGGATGTCAAACTATTTACATCTTTGCTTCAAGTCAGACTTGAAATTATTTAATTCTCAACCCAGACAACAATCTGTCCCTCCAACTAAGAGATTTGAGTTTTCTAAGCATATTTGAGGGGGGGGGGGGGGAATCATTCATGCTTTAATTGTCAGAACATTTTGCAGATACAGAGCTTTCTCATAATGTTGCAAAGACACAACTGGCATTCAGTTGTTGTTGTTTTTTTTTTTTATAAAATATGCTCTCAGAGAGAAATCCATTACAGCAAATCTGCCATAAATTGACTTTCGCAAAGCTTATTCATTTCTTATTTTTGTTGACATTATAAGAAAGATGGTGGGCCAGAATTTCAACTCTTCCACTTTCAGAAGCTTTTCTACAAGTGCATCTCAGGTTAGCAACCAAGAAAGATGCATGAGCCATGGAACAATAGTCACTAGTTACATCACAGTCTACCAGCTGGCATGTGTGTGTGTGTGTGTGTGTGTGTGTGTGTGTGTGTGTGTGTGTGTGTGTGTGTGTGTGTGTGTGTGTGTGTGTGTGTGTGTGTGTGTGTGTGTGTGTGTGTGTGTGTGTGTGTGTGTGTGTGTGTGTGAACAGCAGATGACAGATGTGTATCCCCTGCCTGACTGCCTTTTTATCCTTCAGTGTAAGCTGATGCCCCTCATATATTACTAACCACCCATTTGTTCTCTATGGGGCATCTCTATCTCTCCCTCTTTCTCTCCCCTTGGTTTCTTCCCTCTCCTGTCTCTTCTCATCTGCCTCCGACTCTCTACCTGTCAGTCTGATTTCCCCCTCAAATAATACAAAATTAAATGATATGAAAAGTAAACAGCCTGGGTTGTAACTTGAAGTGGCAGATGAACACGGTGAGATTTCCAAATGAACTAAATATTTTAAAAACTGGAGACAGGTAGTGCTAATTTTAAGTCTCTCTGTGGCAAAAGTAAATGTTGAAGAAATTGTAGACACTTTTTTTTCCAGTTAAATCTTGAATAAAACAAATTCTTCCAAGTATTAACACCAAGTAAAGATGAAATCTATTTAGTTGTCGCACTGTTTGCAGTTTATGAATTAAATCACGTATCACAGCAATTCTCTTTCTCTCTGCATGACAGAGCAATTCAGGATGAAGAGTTAATTGCATAGAAATGCAAATTCACTGCTCTTCTCTCACAGAGGTCACAGGCCTGTTTCTTCAACCAGTAAAGGGCCTCCTATAGCACAATTAGTGTTCTCTTGTATGCAGTTTTTTTACGCCCCTGAAGTGTCTACTCATGCTCGCCTTCAGATGTTTACTTGTGCATTTCTTCCTTCACTGGTATGTGCTTGTCTTCCTATAAGCACACTTATTCTCCATTGAGCATATACTTGTGCTCTCCTCTTTCAAAGTTTCTGGAGAAAAAAAAAAAAAATCACTGAAATGACTTTGTGCATGAGCAAGTGCATAAATCCATCTAATGCCAGGTTTCCGTCAAGCTGATGAAAGGCTCCATGGAGAACTATGTGAGGGGAATGAGGGTGAAGCATTCAAGGTGTGGAGCTCATAAAGAAGGGCTTAAAACTTTGAAATAGATCTCACTATCACAGGCTGTCAATGAAAAAAGTTTGCTCCGTTGTAGATTCATCATCCATCCAACACCTCTTTATTTAAACCGAGAGTGTTTCAATCAATACATTCTTTATTTACTATTCGAATTCTGTCCATCTAAATTTGTCAGGAAGAATAAGCAAGTAACAGTTGCCAAAGGGTGGCAGAAAAATAGTCTCCATTAAGTTGACTAAAGAAGAGGAGAGAGACAAGTGACTTTGACTGCCGCTGAAGACCACAGCAGTCATCCGAGACTCCAAGCAAGCTTTGAGCTTGTTGAAAACAACTCCGGCTGTTTCAGTACACACAGACACACGGCTTAGCAACTGTCTCTGTGACACGCAAATACATGCACGCTGCTTAGGAACCGTTTCACACAACTGCATGTGCACATTCACACCACTTTACACAGTTGACACAATCGAGACCTTATTTCTGTCTGTATTTGCAAAGTCACACATGCTAGAGTTACCATAAAATATACATGCTGAGGCTGTGACTCAATGGGGCACCTGGACAAGGTTGATTGTGTGATGTATTGAGATAGGGTGTATTGGATACGGAGAATGAGTCACTCCAAAGACATAAGATAGAAGAGAACAGTATTATTGATGTCTTTAGGGTTGTGTTGTTGTGTTTAGCATTCCTTAAAAGCAAAAATTGTGTTTTTCCCACTTTGGTTTTTGGATGGATTAAATAAATGACATATGCTATTTTAATCAGTAAGCTTTAAATCCACACTTTGAGCCATGTTTCTGCCTGTGTCTTTCTTTATGCTAAGCTAAACTAATAGGGTGTTAGCTTTAGGATCATATTTATTGATCTTGTCTCTGAAAATAGGGAATGAATGTAAATCCCAAACTGTTAACTGGTCCTTTAAACCAAGAATGGAGACTCAACACCATACAAGGCTCATGCAGAAAACATTTGCGTGTATTAAGGTACATTAAAGTATTATATGAGACATAGAAATGGGATTTACGGGGCAATACGTCTATAAAATGCCTGGGGAAGCCGAGAATACTCCTAGTCTGAAAAGTGAAGCCAATGTGGAAGTGCCTTTAAGTGCAATACCAATGAGGGCCACTAGGGACTTGCTACAAAAAAAACATCAGGCTTAATTTAAACAGCATCAACTTGTTTCAAGAAATGCAAAGTCAATAAATTGTATTGGTTATTATGGTGTCATTCACTAAATTCTCTCCTTTTGGTGGTCCTTCTGAAAATAATTACATAATCAATTAGATATTAAGCCTCAAAGAGAGGTATGTTTCAGGGCACTCCTGGTTTGATTGACATGCCTTGGGGGCAGTTAGATTGGTATAGGTGGGTGGGAGTAGTGTCCTCTGGTTCTCAGTCAGATACACCCCTCACTCCTTCACAATTCCACCTTCTCTTTCAAATATGTTCACTTCTAATTAAAAAGAAAAAAAACAAGGTGGCGACGGGAAAAAATGCCACACTTGAGGCTTTGAACAGTAGTTTGTAAACCAGTGGGTGACGTCACGGTGGGCTGTCGCTTGGGTAGACCAAAAGAACATATTCTGGAAGGAAAATCTGAATCATAGCTTCAGTACATGTAATCCAATGAGAAATTAGCCGTTTCTGTAGCGGTTGCCTCCAGGGCACAAAATCAGATGACATGGACTAACATGAAGGATTGCTGAGCCAAGGCTGCTTTCCTCCCAAATGACACTGAAGAACACCACAAGCATCCCTGATCCTTTTGAGCCATCACCCTGGCCTGCTTCCATTGAAATAATTGAACTAATTTCATCAAATAATGTTTCAGATTGGGCCTGTGAGTGACGCATGGTGAGATCATTTCAGAGGGTGGAAAGAGAAGAAGGTAATCTTCTGCAGATTTTTATTTTCTACCTGCTTCTCAGGCATTAGGAAAGGAGTCAAAGGTGGCTGTTGTAAATGTTGTAAAACAAAAATAAAACTTGGAGCAAAATTTAGCAAATACATTTAATCCATATTTGCCGAGAGCACATGAAAAGCCCTTATATATATAGATATATATAGATATATATAGATATATATATGTACACAGTAGCTACTTGCAGGAATTACAGCTAGCTCATCTTAGCATACACACTTAAAAGAAGTGAAAACAGATATGTTGCCTGAACACATCCACCTACCAGCAACTAGGTCAAGCTCACTAATTATCATGCTAAATTAATAATGGTAATATACATCCTGGCATTGAATAGAAACACAATCCAACAATAATATTCAAAACTTGCATCATATTGTGCCAAAAACTCCTAAAATTGTAAATTACATTTAAAGATTTTCATAATAATCTTAAGGGTAGCACAGTGGCTGGTAACTTTCTGATTTCAGGCAGAAATAGTCTCGAAAGCATTTTAATACATTTTCTATGATACCATGTTGTGAAAAATTTGAGCTCATTTGAATAAGTTGTACTTGACTGCATTCTGCTTGCTCCCATCTGTTATATATCCGCTTGGACACTTTGCCTGAAGTCTAGACTGTGAATAGGAAAACCCAATGATGGCGAACTCCAAAATATGGTGGAGTAATATGTGAACATGCAGTAGCAATGAAGGCAAATGGGCGTTATCAGGGGCGACGTCTGTGTTCATCAGATATCTAAAACAAAATTACTCTAAAAGAAGGGAGTAGTTTGAAAAAGCAGTTTCCACAGTATGATTGATGGCTACATCATTTCGATGTGGCACAACTAAATAAAATGACAAAGTAAACATTTTGTGATAAAACTGTCCACCCTGAAATAGATAATATAATGAGGCGACGGAACAGTCAGATGAAGGAAATGCTTCAAGTCATATCTTGAGAAGTAATTTAAAGAAATGGTCTTTAAGACAATTTTCTACAATACTGCATGTTGTTTGAGTGTGCACACAATAGAATTAATGAGGATTAATGGCATCACACTGACCTAATAATATGAACCATATGTGTGTAGCATTCCCACAGTATGTGTGGGCATTTGACCATTAATAGTGTTTCACAGGGTTTTTAAGTTAATTACACATTGGGCCTTTTTGATGTAACTTACTTAATATGCAAAGAGCCCCTTCAGGAGAATTTACTCATTAAAATCGCATTGTTAAAACAGCGCAAATGAACATGTTAAAACAAGAAGCAGAGCTAGTAATTCTGCTCATTCATTATATCCCATGCCCTGGTGTCTGGTCCGCAGCACAGCGCAAAACATATAATTTCACTACAGAACCGACTGACAGGCGGGACTTCTAAAAATATACTGCACATGTGTTTCAAACGGGAGAATTGAAAGACATGGTGGTAAAGGGTAGAAATTCCGGCAGACAGGCAAATGGGTGGTTTTTCCTCTAAAAGTTCTCATGTGTCATGTCCTTTTTAAGCCTCCATCAGCAGGTACACCAATCTACACATCTCCCCAGAGTCCGATTCCTCTCTGCCTTCCCTCCTCTACCCAACCAGCCGGCCATTCATCCATCACCCATTCATCTCTCCATCCATCCTTCCCTTCTATCCATTCATCCATGGAGGGCAGAGGAGGAACACAGGGGACAAAAACTGGAGAGGGGAGAGGAGAGGAGACGATTTGATGGGAGTTGAGAAAAGAAAAGAAGGAGACAATTGGCAGAAGAGGATCGACTGAAATCAGAGAGGATGAGGAGAGGAAGAAGGGACTTGTGAGAAGAGGAAGAGGAGGAGAAAAAAGAGAGGATTGTCGAAGAGAGACAGTGTGTGACCTTGTGTTAGATTGATGTATCTCGAGAGAAAACGGATGGTGGACCCCTCGCACACACAAAAAAAACCACACACACACACAAAGACACACACACAGGCTCAGTGCTGTAGGGATCACCACTTTGTCACTGTGCTGGCTTATCCATTATCCCGACTTTCTCCCTCTCTCTCTCTCGGTCTCTGTCTCAGGGTGTCAGGTCTGTTCCTAGCCAGTGCAGGGCTGAACACAGCTGACAGCAGTAGTGGTGGTAATCAGACAGCACTTGTTCTGCAGACACACGGTGGAAATGCGTAAACACTCCTCCGGTAACCCCAAACGCTCCTATGGTGTCCACCAACTGTAAGCATGCACATTGATGTCTGTAGGAAAAATCTGGATGTTGGATGTTCTATAAAGATGAGTAAACTCATCAAAAGATTTAAAGGACAAGTTCAACACTTTATTACAATGAATGTCATTTGGATTTTAACAGGTGCTGAAGTTTTGTTTGTTGAAAGGAATATGCAGGGATGAAGCGAAAGCAACTGAGGTAGTGATGTAGTAGATACAGCAATAAATGTGAGAGGGGTAAAGTTCCAGAAGCAAAGGGAGAGCTGGACAAAAAACAATCTAGAGCAGGGGTCTTCAACATTTTTCAGGCCAAGTACCCCCAAACTGATAGAGAGATGGAGCAGGGACCCCCTGCTATATATATTCTATAAAATATACTGAATATACGGACACCCCCTGTTGAAAACCTCTGATCTAGAGAAATACCAGTGTGCTTCAGCGATGGAGGTATCAGTGAGATGTCAAGGACTGATGAGAAGAAATGGTAGATGAAAAAAAAAAAGCAGAGAGAAGGACAAAGACAGAGAGAGAAGAGAAAGTAATGCTGATGTGAGATGTTAGGAGAGACATTCACTTCCCGTGAAACATCTAACAACTAAAGGGAGGCAATGGTAAACTAAAAAAAAAATCACCTTGGAAACTCCACTCACATCAACACACACTGACACAATCCTAACCCACAAAATATGGCATAGATCTGAAGCTTCAGTCTATCACACTGACACAGCTGACATAAGAGTGGCTGCATATTTATAATGAATTGTAGGGGAGAATAATTATACACACTTCACATACAATAGGAGCAAGACCATTAGAGGACAGCACCAATGGGGAAAAAAAGTTACGCCTGCACACTCGCTTCAAGCCACAAAGGTTTAATGACAACGTTTCAGTCCCAGTTGGATCTTCAGGGCACAAACTCTGTCCTCCTCCATCACAGACAGACAAAGGGTGGACTAAATATCTGGAACACCTACACAATCTGATACAGTCAGCCTGGTGAACAAAGAACAAAAGTATTATTTGATGCATGATTAAGAGTCAGCTTCTTGTTTGATGTGGAGCTTTGAAAATGATGGAAGATGTTGAAATGGTCGTTACTTTGGCAGCCAGAAGAACAGACTTTCATAAAAGCACTTCATAGCATTAAAATGAATTGAATGGATGTACTGTATATACAAATATAACTACAGCACTCTGGATTTGGTTTTTCACTCTTTGAAATGCACAAAAAGAGATGTTGGATAGTGATTCAGTCAGGTGGTCTGATCCATGTGGTAACTGATGGACAAGGAGTGCATACAGTAAAGCCTCAATGCTAGTCACCTGCTTCTGTTTCCCTATCCCTGTGCAGGCCTTAACACATTAAAAAAAAAAAAAAACCTCAATCTCACTAATTAAAGCTACCCAGCAAGTTTTATTTTCACAAGTAGTGACATCAAGTAAAAGTTTTAATGAGCCAGTTCACTTTAATTTACATATTGTTCTCCACTAGCAGCCACACAATTATGTCAAACATGTGAGAGGGGGTAAAGGCATAAAACTGCATTTTTGTGAATATAAACATTAAAAAAAAACATTTTTAATGACGTGCTGAATGTTTAGGATACGGTGTTAAACAATAGTCAATATATATTAGGCTAGCACCACAGTGGAATGAGCATGTTGTTAATCAGCATCTATAGTGACAGATGTTTCATGGTGGACGAATGCAAGAGTGTCCAACAATCTGCCTGTTTATTTATATCATCCCTTAGCTGGTCTTTAACCACCTATTTATTGCTCAAAGCTTTAGTTTCTGCTGTGCTTAACCTCTGGACACCCTGTTTGTATGAAGGTTCCAAGGAATCAACAAGCAGTGGAGATGGCGAAGTGCAATGACCTTGAAGTGTTTCTATTGAAATTCAATTCCAACAAAAGCAGTGGCGGCAACTGCCAACGCAATGATATAAATAGTTGTAGTAATGCTAGTAAATATCAAAGAAAGTCGAAGGAAGAACAGTACCATAAATACGTCTGCATAATCATTTACCAACATGGCTTGTACTGGTCGCATTGGAGGGTCTGTGTTGTTTACAGATTGGCGATTTTCGGCACAGCAAATATCACATGGTGGCAATGCCGGTTAGTTAAAGGCTGCTCTAAAAAAAAGAGTGAGTTAATGCAGAGTGGTTAAGGGCTAGTGAGTAGCAATTGGTTTGGGAACGGACCATAGTCATGTGACTGTGATTTACATTGCAATAAAAACTTTTTTTTTTTTGTACATCTTGTAGAAATATGGCTTGCCTGTGAAAGTTATGGTGGAATAGGACAGAGAAAGTACCTTATTGGTAGTCTTTTTTTTTTTTTTTAGCAAACCGCCTTTATATTTCCACTGCAGCAGTGCCACACTACCACAGGTAATATTCACTCACAGCTTCAGAAAAGAACATTATGAACAAAGAGATACACACACATCACCACCAATATACCACAACTCAAGCGTAACTCGTTTCATCCCTTCTGTCGGGGCTTGTTCACATTCGCAGATAAGTCACATTCAATTAAAACGACCAGTGAAGCACCGCTTACACACAACTGGCTTCAAATAAATGGATAATTCAGTCAACTCAAGTATGGGAATTCAACAGAAGTTTGCATTTTACTCTGCTGTTTGTCACTCGGCTATAGTTCCTGAGCACAGAGAACTGTTGAGTTTGAATCTGTAACAATGGCTAAATTAAGCTGCTGGTGTGCTACAAGTCAAACTGATATCAGTGCTAAAACATTGAGCTTAAGCAGAAGTTGTGAAATGTTTCTAGAGAAGAAAAACAAACAGGAGTAAAAGGGTTTGGAGCTATTAAACTTTAAGGCCTGATTTGACACATTGTGAGGTTTCTCACACTGCGATTGAGGGTCATTAAAAACATCCTGGTATCCTTCACACTCAGAAAACCGAAAGGGAGTAAATATAGCCTGGTGCTAAGGGACCCACACTAATTAAAACATGCTAGTACCCTTGTCGTGCTGTGGTGCAAACAGCTGAAATCAACCGCTTGTCCTGGCACTCGAGCTCATTAAAATCACACCAGCACTCATGTCATCGGGGGATCAACACCAAGTACAACATTGTCTGTCAACTGGAGACCCAGGCTCATTAAAACATACTATTCTTATGTACAGATCCGCCCGCATAATGCCTGCAATCCTGTTTGTGAGACCCTGTCAGTGGTTGTGCAGGTGTAACAGAATACATGTGGACGGATGTGATGGGGAGGAGAGATACAGATGGGTCCGGGGAGATCTGAATTGAAGCGATGTTTAGAATTGTGTAATTCACAAAAAAAAAACTACACTGACAGACATACTTGATGCTCACAGATGATCCCCTTCTACTTCTTCGCAGAAGCGTACTCTGGCAGACGTTCACCTCCAGCTAGAGCCCCCCCGTCAGCTAAATGCCAACCAGATAAATCTCACAGACTACGAGTTAAATGGAATATTAATATTCTGATAAATCGAGCAGAAAGTCAAGGGAGTATAATGCTGAGGTCTCTCTTTGGTGATGACTTAATTTCTATTTAAACTTGCTTCAGTTTCCCCTCAGTTACGGGATGTTCTTTCAACATTAAAATATCAGCGTCTGATTTTTTTTTTTCCCGTCAACTGTGGCTATTGTAAAATGAAGTGCGGATTACTCATACTTTCTGAAGTGAGAGAAGAGACTTTGTGTCACATCAGGGCTCTAAAACTGAGGATTATAGTAACATCCACCTAAACAATTAGATTGTTTCCTCTATCAGGACTTTGGCTAAGATGGCCATTATTATCATGTTTATCATCATTATGTTATAATTGTACATCACAGTTTCCTTTTTCATTAACAGTTATATTTAATTAGAAATGACATATCATTGGTTAAATGAGTCACATCTTTTCATGAATGTCTGTCTGTAAAACAGATTTAAGAATTTGGGTATTCAGCATGCAAATTTTAGTTGTTGTTTTTTTGCCTGTAATGTGTTGCAATGGGATTGTAAAGGCACATAGTTCTCTTGGCATCCTTCTGGTTTGTCAGGACAAGGTAACAAGACTTCAAGCAGCTCTGTGTATCTGTTCACCCCCCGCCTCTCCCCTCCCCCCTCCACACACACACACACACACACACACACACACACACACACACACACACACACACACACACACACACACACACACACACACACACACACACACACACACACACACACACACACACACACACACACACACACACACACACACACAGAGTCCGTATCTCAACTTCATCAAGTCAGTCTGGGAGTACATGAAGAGACAGAAAAAAATGGAGATAAACTGTGGCAACTTCTCCCAGATTGTTTGCCAACTTTCCAAGTGCATTGGAAAAGTGTGCCTAGCTGTACCAAGGACAATTGTAGCGGTTTTAGGGTACTTTCACACTTTTCAGTTTTGTTTGAATCAAAATAGCAGGTGTGAAAGGTGCCCCAAATGATCAGAAACTGATCTCCCAAAAGAGGTGATCTCGCTCCGCTTCAAACTGAATCATGGTTTGGTTTATTTAGAGTGTGGTGATTTGGTCTGACAAAGAAATCAAAGGTCAACATGAAAAGCTAATAAAAATGCAGAAACCTATAACTTATTTTTGAAGAGGAAAATAAATGCTGGTACAAATGCCATGAAAAAATAAATAAATAATAGTATCATGGCAAGGACATCAATCCATTCAGGAAAGGTTACCGGACCAATTGAGAACACGTGAACGTCAGACTCACACCCATCTACAAACCAGTACACTCACAATATTATATGAGATTTGAACTAACTGGATTGAATTCAAACAATGTAACATCATGTACCTTGTTTCGGACCTTGGTCGAGACTCTCATGGGTGAAAACACCTTCAAAGGCAAAGGACGGTCACACTAAATAAGTGATTTAGTTTTTTTCTGTTACTGCACTAATGTATAAACTGTATGATTGATAAATACAAACTATTCATGGCGTTACTTTTCATCAGCTTCATTACTTTACTTTTCGTGTCTAAAACAAATCACTGTAGTATCTCCAAGAGTTGGGATATTTCAATCTGGACCAAAGTGCCAAACAAGCACTGACATTACTTGAGCCATGGAGCTAATGTGGCTAAAAATCTCCAGACACTATGCATCTCTCCAGCATTAGTATCTTAATATAGACTCTGCAAAACTGAGAGAGGATGTACTTATTACTGGGTGAGTAGTGAGGACTATTATTATCACACAATCAGTGTATTATTACATGGTACGCTGCATTTAAGTTGTAAATTCAATAGAATCAAATATTAACTTTATGGCTCAAGCGGAACGTATCAATGTTAAAGTGTTGGATAGAAGTGGCTATGAAATGGAATAAAAACAGGAAAGGACTGCGGTAGATGATATAAAAAGTAAAACTGAGGATACTACCCACACCCTCTGACAATGTACCACACAAATGAATTTTGCATTAGAAAAATCTTGGGACTTACTTTAAAACAAAGTCAAAACAGTCCCTGCTCAGACAACTTAAACCTACTCTGAATTAGAAAATAGACAAAGAGACAAAGCAGAGAGAGGAGGAGACGCAAAGAGAGACTCCCTTTACCTTCGGTGTCTTGGCCGAGACAGGTTGATAGCAGCAGCAGATAAAGGACTCCCGTCCCCGTTAGGCTCAGCCATTTGACCTGGCCCCGTGACAGTGGCCCCATTAAGCGCATTCTACCCATCTTCAACACCATGCTTCACCGAGCATCCAGCTGTGCAAAGAGAGAGACAGAGACAAGAACATAAGAACGCAGGTTAGACACAATCATTGACCTCACATTTACCTGCACAGCGTCCAACTTGGAAGACAAAAACATCTGGTGGCCTCGGTCGGCCTTGTTCTAAATTAAAAAATATATATATATTAAAGTGCAGCACTTTGCAGGTACTTCCTTTTTTGGTTCCATCACACAGCAATGTGGAAACACATTATCACATTAACAGCAACAGCATCAGTACATCAGAACATTTGATTCCAAATCATCAGCAGAGAGAACTGTTTAGGGCAAGGGGTACAGTTAGGTCCAGATTAAGGAAGGGGAAACACGCTTCACTGGACCCAGAATCTGCTCCCAAATATCAGAATCCAACACCAAACTATAGAATTAAATGTAGCTGAACTCTATGCACTGCATTCGCCGTCCCTACAGAAATGAGCTTTGAATGAAAAGATGCTTTCCATATTGACAGTGCGCTCCATTACATCCCAAAGATGGGATGTTCTCACAATCTAAAGCTCAGATGGCATTTGATATTCATTTTGTGGCTGCTCTTCACAGCTAAGGCGTCGCAATCTGAAATCTTTGATCAATCTTTGTGCTCGTGCATCAAAGTAAATGATTGCTTCACGGGGATTGCAAGCACAACGGAAAATATAGAAACCTGCAGATGATGATAAAGGAAGAAATATTTTGTGCAATGTAAAATGCCAGCGGTGCCAACAACATCTCAGATCCTGAGGTGGAACATTTGCCACATTTGAAATGCTATACAGAGGAGAGGGGGAGAAAAATACATTAAGCTGGTGTGGTGGTGTGTGTGGGGGAGGTGAGGGGTGGGGGGAGTGTGTGTGTATTTGCAGCTTCTCTGTGTGCATTGCTTAAAATGAGATTAATTACATGTTATAGGGTGGACAGGCAGCTTAAGGGGAAGCAGAAGGTTTGTTTGAAGCTAAAGACAGTCAAAGGATATGTTAATGTATTGTATTGACTTTTTTCTTTCATTCATCCAGTGAAGAGACTTTTTACAGCACTACTCTTGTCCTCACTTGCATGGCCATCTTTTTTTTACTCATCTTACCGACAACTCCACCTCACTCTACAACCTTGAGCCACATGTGAGCTCTTCAGTACTGGTGAAACCAACTGTGATGTCACCCTTTGGTTTGTGAACTGCACTTCTGAAGCCTAGAGTGTGGTATTTTGGCCGTCGCCATTTTGTTATTTTGGAGCCAGAAGTGACCATATTTGGATAAACTGGGGAGGAGTTTCCCAATCAGAATCAATCTGATTGGGATCCTAAGGACAGTGCTCCCACCCACCAAAAGCAGAAACCTGACTGCACCACAGACCTGTCAACCACCAGACACGCTCCCAAACACACCACTTTTTAGGGCTAATATGTAATTAAAGATGGAATTATATTCCAATGGACTGCCAGAAAACTAATAAGAAGGAGTAACTTTAGAAAATGACACCATAAAAACTTCTGGAAAATATTTACTGAGTTTGTATTTAATGAGAGAAGTTGAATGGCAGTCTATGGAGCCAGAGCCATTTTTGGACCCAGCCCCTAGTGGCCCTCGGTGCTACTGCAGTTAAAGGCACTTCCACACTGGCCTCCTTTTTCAAAACCCAGAAGTTACGTCCACTTTTATGTACAGTCTATGGTTGCTACAAGTGTCCAGAAACCTTTGAGCCCTCTTAAATTGAGTTTTTATGAACCTCATTTTCCATAAGCCCTGGACATCCATGGGCTAAATGTCATAGCTTGACCATAGAGTATTGTCGGAAATACATTAAAGGAGGTGCCTTTTATGGATATGGGTGAAACTAAATCAAGTACCCGCTCTGCTGTGCATGTAGTTTATTCAATGGAGCTGTTGTTTTTTTCCCTGCGCTGGACAAAGTGATAACTGTCAAAATCATGAATGTTTTGGCCACTGACTTGATACATCTGTAGTTGCTCATTTGTCTTTTAATAAAGAAAATAAGCCACAGGAACACATTTTATTTTTTTCAGTTTCAGACATAAAATGTAACATGTAGTGAGAGACTGTTTTGATTCTGTATCGTTATAGAACCTATAGAATTTCTTATTCTGTTTGTATAATTCAATTACTTAAGATATAGCACGATGTCGGGCAAACACCTTCACCTCCTTAGTGCTGTTGTGTTCCAGTCTTCATTATCTTATTTCCATGGTAATACTGAGGATATTCTTTCCTCTACACATAAGATTATGCTGAGTAAGACCGTAAGTGAAACTGAACTGTGCTAGGCTCGTTCAGTAAGGACAACATTAACCGCTTCCCGTCACGCAAAATCTGCCGCCTGTTTAATTAGGACTGATTTATGAAACTCCCACAGCAGAGATTACTGTGACAGAGTCAGAGTACTACTGCCCTACCCTCTGAATGGAGATGGAGTTGGCTGACAATGAAAATGTAATTGAGATATTCTACCAAACCCCAGAGGTGAGATCCAGCAGTCATGGGGACTTGAACCGGGACCAGCTTCATTTGTAGGACACACTTCAGACTCACAATGCCATCGTGCTCTTAACTGATTATCCATAATGGTGTGCAAGTAAAGGTGGTGGATGGTTATCAAGATGTGACAGAGTGGCAGAGAATGCCTGCTGCAGAGAGAACTGATAACACCATTGACATTGTAGAGATACTCTGTCAACATAAAAGCAAATTTGCTGATTGCACTGATATTTATGAATCACCAGGGATACTAGGTGTTCATTGAATCGAACATCAGAGTCCTTAATGTAGTGGTAGACCTGTTGATGAATTTCATAAATAATTCAAGCAGGGTTTTGTTTTTAATAAGGCCAGGTGACTAACCAGTCTGGTAGTCAATAAACTGATGCATACATGAGGCTGAGCTTGGACCACAGGCATTAGTGCCGGCTTGTATTTAAGATTACATCAGAAGCACGAAACACAGTTTACAGAATTATTTTATGCAAGAGGTAATGTTGCAATGCCAGGATTAATCTTTTAATTTTGCAAAATGAGGGATGACTTTGATACTAGTAATTAATTTTGTATGAATGTGCTCAAAGAATAACAAAATATCAGACATTTATTTGTGAAAATACCATTTCAACAAATTGCAAACTATACAATGAACAACTACAAGAACAGATATCCTAAAGTGTACAGACATACTACAAACTAGGGATGGGTATTTTAAGTAGACTTACTATACGATATTTACTGGCAAGTTTTTGACACACACACGCACACAAAAAAGAGAGAGTGACTCCCGACCGTAAACTTGGACTCAACAAACTAAAACCCTCATTTAGTTCAAAGCTGATGAGAAGCATCTCTTTGATTATTGTGTTTGAGATGAGGGCAATTGTTTGCTCTGTTTAACATCAAACTTCTGGTGACAATGCTAGCCATGATTATTGATTGAGTTAATGGTATGCCAGCTTTATCGGAGATTGCACTACACCTAATTTTTGCTTATTTGTGAAGGAGTTCCATGCATAAGTTTCTGATGGCTGGGGTCATCCTTGCATGTTTCTGTTGTTTGTATTGTAGCATGTTATGTCACATAGCCACACGTTTTATCAACACCTGGCAGTAACACATTCTTCTTGTTGCTTAATGGGAGCTGTCAAACAGCTTTTAGGTGCATTACCGCCACCCTCTGGTGGTAGTAATGTATTGCTATCAGGCACAAGTAAATGTTTTTTGTTTTAAAGATAAGACAATAGTCTCATAAACTATTTGATTTTTTTTTTTATGATATAATGCCAATTCAAAAATCATAACCCATCCCCACTTCACATAGTATTGCTTTTAAATTGCTGTATAGCCAATAACCAGTTACACTTTTCTTTAAAACCCACAGTCAAAACTCTCATAAAAGTTGAACTTTTCTTTTTATGAGGTGGATTTGGACAAAGGACAGCAAATCTAAAATTAATTTGTTTGAGGGGCAATAACCTGATCTCAAAGGTGCTCCATAGCCTATTATCACCGGCCAACACAACCACCACAGATTGATTTTTGACAGATGAAAAGGGGTTTGTGTACACCCGCTCGCAACCAAACTCATTTCAAAACTAGGTATTTTCTCATTTCACTTCAAAGCCAAAGCCCCACAGCTTCCTTTATTACCAAATAATATTGCCAGTTAATTGTAAATGAGAAAACAGAGACACTGGTCCTCAAATTATAGCATCTCTAAACTATGACTGGGTCTGGCCAGGAGATCCATCCATTCATCCACAGACCCTGTACGGGTTGCCAGTGAATCACAGAGCCAACACAGACCATTCACTCACACCGACATCCAATTTAAAATCACCAATTAACCTAGCTCGCATGTCTATGGACTGTGAGAGGAAGGCAGAACACATGCACAAAGTGAACATGCAAACTCCACACAGGGCCCAGCCAACCGGTTGGAACCCAGAACCTTCTCGTTGTCAAATGATATATTCATCTAAAGTAGACCTTTTGTTGACTTTCTCAGCCTGGAGTCTAAACCCAATATTATATGAATCTTCTAATGTTTGCCAATATGCAATCGTGAGAGGATGAGTCCCTGACTGAAAGCTTGCCTCAAATAATTAAGGTTACACTTATTTGAGTTTGCAGCTGCTAAACAACATGACTCCAGATAACTGATTTTCCTCATTAAATGTAGACCAATCACAGAGGATGATATGAAGATAAAGAGAAGCAGACAAGTTAACTGTTATACTACATCAGAATTATCAAACTGGAGAAAATGGAGGTGCTGAATATAGGGCTCCAACTCATGATATAGTGATGCTCTCTTAATGCTGATAAAGCTAAATTGTCCTAAACATTGCATGTAGTCAGGCTTTTACTTTGACAGATGTAAATTCAATGTTTATTGTTTGCTATTAGTTTTCAAGTTTGACACTAACTTGTGGAATCTGTTCAGCGGTTAACAACAACATTTGTTATCACAAGAGTTAATTCAGGGGCGTTTAAACTTCAACACAAAACAGAATTTCTGTTAAGTCTTTTGCTTTTCCATATGCTGCCTATCTTGACTAGGGCACTTTTCTAAAACAGCATTTTAATGTACATGAATATGTTCTGCCATACTGACACTACAGTCAAGCATATTGTAAATATTTGTGTCACTGGTCAATACACTGGTCAATACACTGGTGCACTGTAAATGAAACAGTAAAATCTCTGTTTAATGGCAATCAAACCAATTTAGTTTTGCACTGAACAGTGAAATATTGTTCACAACTGCAGCTAGCAACATTAATCAAAATCTTAAGGTCAAAAGCTTAAAGTCAAGTGTCTCAAAGGAGGCCCAGATCTCACCTGGCTTTAAGACAAAACACCTCACTATATAATAACCCAAACCTTCCTCTTACAAGGTCCTTATACTATACATAAATGTCAATGGCATACAAGTTGGTTTGGAGGGTATCGTACAACGTCTGACTTTACATAAACAACTAATTAGAACAATTAGAAGAATAAATGAATATACAGACACATAATTATGAACACATAATTAAGATATCAATAAATGAGAAACTATAAACTTTGCAACTGAGAATATTTTTACAGATCCATCCTGCAAGACTGTAATATTGTTGTGTGATAAGATAATGATGATACTATAATAACAGTTACTGAAAGGAGTTTTGCATTACAACTGCATCTTACTGAGCATAGCCACACATTTAAGTGCTCTAGCAGCAGTGCACCTAAGTCTACCTTAAACACTTGGTTTAACATGTACCTGGTCACGAGGCCAAAAGTACCTTTTTTGTTGTTGTTGTTGTTGTTGTTGTTTATTTAAAAGGCATTGATTGATATGTGTTCATATATTGCGCAACACAAGAACCAGTTCAGAATCACAACTGTGAGACTGTGTGCGTTGAGAGTTGCTGCCTCATGTTTAATTCCCTGGTAAAGTTGACGGAGCACTGTGGCAGACAATAGTAGGCCATGCAGTAAGCGTCAGTAACTGGGATGAAGTGTATTAGGGCTGAAGGCGCTTCTCCTCTGGTAGGACTTCAAAAAGCTTTATTCCTCCAGAGAGGAGTGGAAATACACCCGACAGAGAGGGGGAGAGAGAGACAGAGAGATGCTCACACAAAGGAAATGAGGAGAGAGTCACAGAAACATGGAAATGCAGTGGAAACAGTGGAAGGGAGAGAGAGCAGAGAACAAGAGGAGAGACGGGCGGAGGCTTAAAAAAAAACACGAGCGACAACAAGAGATTACATGAGAAAAAAAGGAAAAGAAACCAAAGACGGAGACTTTGTCCCAGACAACACGCGACAGACAGGCAAAAAAAAAAAAAAAAAGAAGAAGAGGAACGAGGCAGAGTTTGTGACCTGCACTTTAAAGGCCACTGGTTTTTCATTGAACACCAACAACCTCCCATTGATGTGAAGTGAACACAGGGAGTAAGAGGAAATGAGAAGAGGGCAGAGCAGGCATGTGGTTAAGATAGACAGGACGACGAGAGAGAAACAATGGCAAACTGAGAAAGAAACGAAAGAGAAGAGAACGAGAGAGAAACAAACAAATGAAAATAGAAGCTTTGGAAAGGAAAGAAGCAAAACTTTAACCTTTAAACAGATGAGATATTGACAGAGAATGTGTGCCACATTCGTGCGCGTAAAAAATAAACAAGTAACAAACAGGAAGACTTATAAAAACAATAAGTGAGAGTGAGAGATGTTGACATGTTGTTTTAAGTTGCTCACTTGCTCGGTCTTTGTGATCCGCTTCCCGTCATTGCATGTGACTGATAAGACCTTGTTACTGTAAATCCAACTGACTGTGCATGTGTGACAACAAATAAGCATATTTTTCCTTGTACTGTCACAGCCGACATCTGTCTGTTTATTTTCTGTCAGTCCGTCTGTTTGCTTGTTTGTGAGTGTGTGCCTGCTTTGGATCTTTCGCAGCTACTCTGCTTCCAAAACAAGATGAGAATTTTGTTTTGTTTTTCTTTTCCATTTAAGACAGATGGCTGACAGACTTACGCAGAGCAACTTAGTGTGGGGGGGGGTTATTGTTTTGCTCGAGTGTGTTTCACCAGGACAGACAGCGAGTGAACTGTAACTTTCTCCTTACAGGATGGTATGAAATGGAGCCATGCTGACAGTACAATGATGTACGTAATCATTCGAGGCAAGTAGGTTCCGGGCTGCCAATAGTCAAGTACATATAGACAAGTGTCTAGCTAAACATTTTGAATCCGCTTTGTGCGCCTTAATGCGACAAACAGCTTGCATAACACTGTTAAAATGAATTAGATAATGCATGTAGGTTTGAGAAAACTGCATTACATACAACTGCATTTGGAGCTTCTGCATGAATAGCTTTTAAACCAGCTTGACTAGGTTTGCAACATGCTGATTAGGGACAAAATCTACCCCACTTAGCACTATCAGAGAGCGCTAACACATATGCACACTCATGCCCATACAGTTGTGTTGACCAGGCTGCCCAATACGCTAATGGTGGGGGGCACTGTGCTCATCTCACTCTGCCAATCTCACCGAGTGTCACGGAGCAAAGCAGCAGGAACCTGTGAGTGTGAAGAGGCAAACACCTCAATTTCCCTGATTGCACGTATGTACTGAAAAGAGAAAAATGCACAGAGACAGAGAAGACAGTAAGCGAGAGCACAGAAGTAAACATAAATTATAAAAGAGTTTTTCAAGCTTAAGGCTTAATGTTCAAGTTCTGGATTTTAGACAGCAAATTCTTAAGTAGGAGACAAAAAGGGGACGAAGACAAAGCAAAGCAGGTTCTGAAATAAAACTAAAACGTCCAGCTTAGTAATGTGGAAACATACAGGAGCAGTAAAAATTAGAGCAGCCCACCACAACTGACCTGATATGTACCTCTCCTCCCAACAGCCTTCAACATGAACACTCAGCACTGCAACTAGACAGAGCATATTTGGACACAATGTCAAATAAATGCCAACTGTTTTCCCCACAATATTGACTTTCTTGCTAATAATCTCCTATAAAGTGTGTTGTTCTTGTTATATTTATTCATATTTCTTAATTTCAATGGGATCAGATTTCCTTTTGTGGCCATTCTGTGTTTTTCATGGCTGGAACCACTTTAACGCAAACCCCTCATTGAAATACAACGATTTGCACCTGATTTCAATGACACAATTACTCTTAGTAAAGCAGACGCAAAAGGAACATGCAATTTTGTACCCTTTATTTGAGATCTTAGTAAATCAGGCCCCTTAAGTATTGTTTAAGAATCCCCCCTTTTTTTTAAATTCCAGGTTGTTTTCTATTGTGTCGCAGTGTCAATTATTTTGCACTCAAGTTGTAATTTGAATATTTTCAACAGCACTTCAAAGCACCAATCAGGCTAGACTACTAAGAGGCGACATAACGCTGCCACACATTCATACCAACGAAACCGACAGTTATGTTACCTCAAGTGCGACCAAACAAATGAAGCAATTTGGGGGATTTGCTCGCATCCGCCTTGAAGGACTTTTCGTTTCCAAATTTAATCAGTCTATTATTGTAGAGCTACGGAAATATATGTATTGATTACTTGGGTAACCCCAGAAGCAAGAAAAAAAAAAAATATATATACACAAGATTTACAGGAGAAATTTTCCAAACAATCACCAAATTGGCAAAAACTGAGAGCACGGATGGAGCCAGAGAAAACAAAGAAGAGTGAAAAAAACTGATGAGAGAATACATTTGGGAACAACTGTTTGGAGAAATATAAAGAAGGGGATTTCTAGTGAAAGAGAGGGAGAGACATAATATAAATATTACAGTTTAGTACATGTTTGCTATTCTGAGTGATTACCCAATAAAGCACCACAAAGCACCAAAATACCATGTGATTGTTTGTTTTATTCATACATTTGTTAAAACTGACATGGTAATATTGCTTTGTTCAAAAGTCATGCCAATGAATGATTTAAATTCAAAGCAAGAGTGAGAAAGTGAAAGAAGTTTAAATGAACAAAAACAAATAGACACAAAGAGGGAGGGGGGAGAACAAAGTTGGGTCATTTGAGGACAATTTATCAGCATGTCCAATTGTTCCACACCGGAGAATTTGGCGGGGATGTTTTGTCAGATCCTCAAAAGTCGAGTCACATTTAAGGCTTTTTAATCACACAAATCCATTTCAGCTCATTTCTGTTACTGTTCAAAAAGCAAAACAGCTCAATGCTGGTTGGCTGTATGAGAAGTTATAGTACAACTGGGTTAAGGTTTGCTTGATATCAAAGTAAAAATCTTATGGAAGCAGTGCTTCTTCAGTGAGAGTGTAAAATTAAGTCTAGGCTCTCTGCTGCCTTCCGAAGACGTACCTGGGAAACTTCCTTCGTCAAGGCATCATGGTGGGATGTAAAGGTGCAGAAACTCCAGCCCCCAGGTGGCTGACATAAATTATAGATGCATTATAGCAAGACCTGCAGGTCACTGTCTCCATGCAATATCATTTATGTAATTAATGCAAGCAGTGTAAGCCACTGTAATGGTCCTCTATTATTGGTAGGGTCCCACAGTATTTGGTGTCTCCTGCTCTGACAGGACAATTTAGAGAAGCTCAACAACATCAATAAAAAAAAACTGAAGTTCAAATCCAGTTTTCATCCAGTGTCACCTCTTAAATATGAGACAGTAATGACCGATAACTCAGCGCCACGTGTTCATCTAGATTGAGATGTACAACATTTTTAAAGATACTAAAGGCACTGATCTGAAGGATTATGTAATACGTCTTTCATACAAATGACCAGAGTCTGACCGGGGTTATGTGACCAATGTTCAATTCTTCTTTTATCAAGTCAAACTGAGTCAGTCAACATGGGTTAATACCCAGTCATGACAGTTCAGATAGGACCTGGGTCACAAGCAGGGACGTAGTGCAATTTGTTGAAGTACTTGACACCCACAGAGATGCAACAATCAACTCGCAGGCTGGAAAAGTGGGTGGGCGCACAACACGGCAAGCCGGATGGTTCCATTTACACTGAAATCGACCCTTGACCAACGTCGGTCACAAAGCTGAGTCACACAACGCCGGTTGACCCTTTCAAACACCAAATCAACATGGGTATAGCCCTGGTTGGCCCTTTGGTATGAAAGGTATTTGTGTGAATATGTGCTTATAGTGGCTATTAGAAAGCCAATTAATACCTGACATTGGGCAGCCTGCTGGCAAAAACAGGAGTCGGGACTTTGTATGCTGGGAATGAAAAGAGAGAATGAAAAACTAGCATGAAAAGTTTCAAGCTGAAGATATCTATTTAAAATGTAATTCTGTTTTCTCATTTTTTTTTAAAAGCTACAAACAGAGAACTACCTGAAAAGACATTTACAAGGAGCTCTCTGCAAAATACTTCAGTTTGTGGCCAATTTACCAACCAGCACACACACTGAATACATATTCCATTTGACTCACTTGGTAGTTAATGAACCAGGATAGCACAGTTAAGCCTTAACCATCTATTTCCTGTCCTCCATTAAGCCGTGATGACTCATTTCCTGTTCTGTTCCTGAGCAGCTCTCTCTGCTGGCAGGTGACAAAACATCAGAGGTATTCAGTGCACCACACAATAGAGTGTAATCAGTATGGATGAGTATGCATGCATGTGAGTGGAAGTGCCAATGAGCTGGTGTAGTCCCATATGTTGTCATATGTAAGGGAGTGAATAATGAGGCATGCCCCGCAGTTAACATGGTGTAAGTAGGTGTTAACTATGACAGATTGTGCTGCCACTGGTGACCATGGCTGATCAGTCAGATAGCCCTCACCTCTCTGCTCCTCAATTATTTCACAGTCACATAACTGCATGGACGGCACTAAATCTCACATCTCATTTCATGCAGTTGATTTCATCTCTAATGTCATGGCAGCTCCAAAATTAAATTTGTTTGATACTTTTTTTTTTGTCTTTTTTTTTCTTAACTCAAGCTAAAAAAAAGTTTGCAGAGCTCGTAGCTGTCAGCTGTCACTTGTTAGCCCAAAGTCTCTCCAACGGAAACCACAGATATCCTATATTCAGAAAAGTGGCATCTACTTCGCAGTCTTTTTGTATGTATATACAAAGTCTATATTTTTTAGGGTAAAAGCATTGGAGATGTTTCTGCTTTTCTTTGGCTTGTCCCACTGAATTATTAAATATGTCTGGAAATCAGTTTCTGCAATGACATTGAAGTCTGAAAACAGAAAACATTGTTTGAGAACTGTTTGGGCCAAACAGATACGCTACAGTCAACTAGTAAACTACGGAGTATTGAAGTATTGCGTGCCATACTATTTTTTGCCTGAAAAATGTTTAGAAACTGATTCTGGTGAAGAGTCGAGGAGAACATTGACATTCCCTGAACAGCTGCCATATTTTTCTAGCTTGAAAATTGGCAGAAAAACCCAAGGACATCCAGCAAACTGCGAGTGTGTCCAACCAGGGCTAGGAAGTGACATATTGTCGGAGAAAGGGAACTGCGGTCATTTATTTATTGAAGAGCCAACATGGAATGACATATGTCCCAAGCAAATCTCGACTGACCACAGTGATGGAAAAAATACGAGCTGAAGTATCGAGGCTATGAAAAATTCTTCACCATCACGATGTCATTATTAAAATGGCCGTACATTTTCCTGCAAATTAATAACGTTCACTCCGAAGTTACTATTTTCCAGTTTAAAAAAGGCAGGAATTTAAGAAATATTCACCTTTATAATACATACTTGTAAGTACCTGACAGGGATTCTTAACACTACCACCACACCAGAGCTCTCCATTTCACAATGAATTTGCTACCGAAAAATGTCAAATTTTTAAAACCTACCTCTGCCATCCAAGTGCCATCCAAGTAATTTATACACTCACTATGCAGGCATGACATACTGCCCTGGAACAGGCATCAGGGCTTGCATGCAGCTCACATCTGCCAACACCGCTTAAATGTTGCCACCTGAGTCTGGCTGCAAAGCTGCTGATCCAATGATCTGTAGAGCACTAATCGGCACGCACAGGGCTTGAGCACAAAGCTCCTCTTCCATCATTATTTGATAAACCAATAAAGGAGGCATTAAATAAATTAACAAATGCATGAAATAATGATTCACTAAACACATCTTAAACCAGCCGGAGAGAGCAGCTCCTGTGATGCTTGGCTTGGTTGGATCCCAACATGTGTTAGAGAATATTCAGAAGCGTGTTTTTCCATTTAAGAGTCAAGATTTTAAATACATTGTGAGAATATTTCACATTTTGGGAAATTAAAAAAAACAGTAATATACAATAATTCAAAGGCAAAAACATTAACGAGAAAACCAGGATGAACCTTCCCTTGAAATACAAGGTCATGAGCATTGTACGAAACAGCAACAGAAAAACACTAACCACTTTCAAAACATTTCAAAACTGACAGCTTTGTAAAATATTAACGGCGGCAGGGAGAGTCAGGAATGGACGGGGAAACCATACTGGTGAACGGGTGAAAATAATTGGTCGTACAGTTACCGGTGTTGTGTTGTGGAAAGGGAGCAGGAGAAAACACAAAGGAGAGAAAAGAGACTGCAAGAAAGAAAGGGGGAAGAAAAGTGGAAAGGAGGGAATATGATAAAAAAAAAAAAAAAAGTGATGTAACCAATGGCTGAGTTTTCAATTGGCTTTCAATTGGTCTCAGTATGTTCATAAAACACACTGTACATCGACTTGTGTACACCAAACAATTTTGAATTCTTGCACCTTAAAAAAAAAAAAAAAATCATGATCCACAATAAAAACAGAGCCAGCATTGTCCTACTCTGACATCGCACAGCTGACAAAGCACTTCAGATAACAGTCTACTGATTCAACTAAAATATTGCTGCCTGTCCAGGATTTTACTTGATGAGCAGTTGTTCTATATTTTCTATCAAGGAAAATCTGAATGAGTCCCAGTTGGAGCTACTTATTACATTTCATTAATATGTAAAGATAATTCAAATCTGGAAAATACTTCTTTGATCTGGGATGTTAGAAAAACCTGACGAGTTTGGCATTTAAATGACCAAACTAAAGGTCTTCCAGGTTGACACCGCATCCCTAAAGCCACGCTGCTTGCATGGCAATCTTGAACTGGTATAGTTTCTTCAGAAGTTGTTTCACATTCAAGTTGGGGGACTGTTTTGCTATGAAAAAGTGAAGATTCACGTCACACTAACTGACATCTAAAGTTCTTACTTTTCCCCTAAGGATGGGATAAGTCTCATCAGTGGACTCTAAGCTTCGTCTTTCCCCCTAAAGGTCGTTTGCTGGTCCAAGAAAATCGTCACCCTCAATACGGGCATGGAAATCCACACTATAACCAACTGAGCTCCTTCAAATACTGAGACAGTGATCATTATTCGTGTCTGTGTTACTATATGCATTACTGATACTTAATTCAATTGCCGTTTTAGTAGATTTACATGTCAGTAGTTACAATTTAAATATTTCCCACAATCTATAAATTGCTATCCTCATGTTTTACCTCACATGCATTCCAAATTAACACATCTGAGCTATTGAACTAATAACGCAGGAATCAAGCTGATTTCATTTAGAGTTGCAGAGTATAAATTACAAACGTGATTTGGGTGAACGTACAAAATCTTCTTTAACATGTTAATTCACTGTCATGAATATAAATACCATAAATTTTTATTAAATTATATAATTTATTATAAATTATTAATGCTACAACATATTATAAATAATGCATCATGGGATAAATTATATATCATATTAGACCCAATTAAGAATATATTTTTTTAGTATCAACAGCTCTCTGGTTCATGTTATTTTATGTCTGTTGTATATTTGGGTATTTCTATATAGATTTTCTCTTTCGTTAAGCCATCCACAACCACTGAACCATGTTTTTTATATGCTAAACAATACCTTACAACTGTTAGTTGAGCATTTTATGATATACAGTAAAACTAGATTATATATCAATGATATTTTCCTAAACTTAACCAAGAAGTAAAATGAATCAAACTGTGACCAATTAACAACATTCGTATGTGTGGTTTCGGGAGTCCGTGAAAATCAATCTTCCATTTAATTTCGGTATGACGATGTGTTGGGTTGGCAGTTTTGTGACTGTTGGCCATATCCAGGCCAGCTGTTTTCACACAAATCCAGTGTGCAAGTCCAACTGCTTTAGTTCCCACAAGGGTCAAAATCTGTGACTTTCAAGTCCAGCATGATGCAGAGCTGGCTACACTTGTCCAACCTTTCCCAAAAGTAGCTGGGAAAGTTAGTAAATCTATGAGTGAAACTATTCTAAGCCTCCAGTGATCCAGTTTTAACTTTTCTGGAACAGAATTCTGTTGCTGGGCAATATTTATCCAACTCGACTTCTCAGTGTGAAGGGAGAGTGAGTGAAAGAAAGACATGGAGCGAGGAGGGAGGGAGAGAGAGAGAGCGAGATGGTGGAATCAGTTTGATGCCAAGAGCTGCACGTTGACCCTGATTAAATGCCTCCCCTAACTCACTGGGACCACTGATAAGACCAATACACTCTGGGCGGTGTCCGTTTTGTGTGTGAGTATGTGTGTGTGTTCAGGAGCCAGAACAGGCGATAAGGTGTATCTGCACATGTGCATTTACAAGAGTGTGTGTGTGTGTGTGTGTGTGTGTGTGTGTGTGTGTGTGTGTGTGTGTGTGTGTGTGTGTGTGTGTGTGTGTGTGTGTGTGTGTGTGTGTGTGTGTGTGTGTGTGTGTGTGTGTGTGTGTGTGTGTCCCAACACCAATTCTCCTGTGTAAACATGCTGACCTGGCACAACACCAGTAGACACTTTGAAGTTGGCAATAGCCACTGTAATCTCCCTCCCTCTCTTCCTCTCATACACACACACTGAGCCAGAGGCGAGACTTAACACTGGCACCCTTCTGTGGGTTAGCATGTGGCCGCTAACACACACACACACACACACACACACACACACACACACACACACACACACACACACACACACACACACACACCACACCACACAAATATTCTCCCATTGTTACAGCTCGCTGCATTTTCTGTCCCCCACCCAAAGAGAAAACAACAAATTATCACATGCAAATGCATACTAACACCCGGTACTTTTTTTGTTTTTTTTCTATTTATGGCACCTGTAATGGAAATGTTTGCTAACTGTGTGTGTGCTTAGCTAAAAGTGTCTACGACTCCAGTGCCTATCACACCACAGCCTCAGAGAATCTTCAGGTCTTAAATCAGACACGCTAACTTCCTGGCACAATCGTCTGTGGCTCTCCAAATGCACTAAATTCCCTGCGATAGTCTGACTTTACATGTAGTTTAAGTGAAGTGTCCACCTTGAGACAAATAACATAATATATTAATAGTAGGACATACAATATCTTATTAACAAATGACGCTTTGCTCTAAAAACAGAAATGTAATCTGTTTGTAATATTAGTGATATTCTTGTGGTGTGTTTGCTGCCCATCAGTTCGGAAGGTAATGCACAGCTGATGAATTATTCATCTACGTCTATTAAGGATTTTGTGGATACCTTGCACTTAAAGGTAAAAGGAAATATTGCTTATGCCAACAGACAATATTTCAGGGGTCATTGTTCGACTCCCTCACTTGCACATTTACTGTCACCACCCTCACAGAGCTATATTTGGCTGCAGCAGGCAGGTGTTTTCAGTGAAAAACCAACTTACTTAGGACTAAATGGCAGACGGGCACAGTAAGCAACTAGCTGGTCGATACAGTGGAGCGTTTAACAGCTAAAGCGCTAGAGATTTCCCTTAGGAGGTGGAGTAGACCAAAAACAGAGCTAAATCAGGTGGACACGAACACTTTTCCTGGTGTTACTCTGTAACTTATGCTGCGAATAACCATTTCCCATAAACCCAAAGGGTTCACTCATAAAAAGTGAGTTTTGCTCCTAAGTTGCTTACACTGCCTATAAGAGGTCGAAAAACTCAATTATTGCAGGTTTCTCAACAACAATCTGAAAACAATAATCTCCCATCACGAATCGCATACCTTCGACACATTAGGGGCTTTGAAAAGTTGACAGCTAATGTGTCAGCAAAAGTTGTCTGTTTTCACGGTTAACCAGACAGAGTTTGGAGTTCGGGTGATCTGTCGATCTGTAGATTACATTTTTAGTTACATTTTAGCTTAGTTTTAGACTCCACCACTTTCTAAGAAAAACACCTAACTGTGTCTGTCTTCCATGTGCAGTCCAGTTTCAGGCCAAACCATGCAACACACTCGTCAGTCCATAGAGGATACCGTGTCAGTGTGACATTTTGACTTGCCTAGGAGGAAAAACTACATGAATGTATGTCCGGGGTCAAAGAAGGAGGTGATTTGGGGGAGGACATATGACAGACAGGTTGAAGGTGGTTGGATTTTCACCCAGGAGATGAGGTACTGAGTCCATGAAAAAGAAACATAGCTTTCTTTAAAACAAAAAAAAGTGTCCCAACTCTGAGGACTGGGCTGACGAGTGTATTACACACTGGCGTAATACCATATTGCCATGTGGGCAGAGCAGATAGAATACAGTGGCTTTTTACAGTTTACTGTTCTGCTACTGTTGATGAAACTCGATTAAAATGGCAACGGTAAAGACAAAAATTGGAGCAGCTTTAAATGTAAGTTTAAACAATATTATTTGTATTATTAACACTAGAAAGAGAATAAACTGCAAACTGCGTGAGTGTGTTCCTTCTTTATTATTTGGTTTTGTACTGTACTCTATGTGGACTGTATGTATGGGGGGGCATTTGCATTAAACTAAAAGGTTTACTTTTATTTATTCTAACTGATGTCCATTTATGTTGTCTCAACACTTCCAATTATAATAAAAATGCTTTTTTTTTCTCTCTGTTATGCTGTTTACACACAGACATGAAAGCCATTTCTGACCCTAAATAACCGCTGCAGCTGTGCTTCCAGAATAAAGGCAAAAAAGGATGCTGCCTTAGGTGGCTTCAATATGGGTGAAAGCCGGCTACTTCATTAACTCATTGCCCTTTGGTTATGTCCCACTTTTACAATTCCAGCCTCACTAAATAGATTGCCATTGAACTAACTGTTGTTGGCCATGTATCATTACCTCAATATGTAAAATTATGATTATGCCTCCGCAGTGGAGATGGTGAATCTACACGGAAAGCATAGTAGCATGATATAATATGTCTAAAGCTCATTGACTAATTCTTTCTTATTTGGGTCCAGGACTGAAGAGGTTTAGGAGACCCTGATCAGATAGAAATATACTTAGGGTATTAAACTGGGGCAGGGGGTTCTCAGAACTTTTACCACACAGGATTAAAATTGAGTTCCTTTAATCTCTCCCTGGGACTCAGGGATACTCGTAAAGTTCTTTTTGTACAGGGACCCACCACAAACAACCAAAACTTCATTTTCGACCCACTTTTAGACACTGCGGGTCTGGCTGAATTAAAATGTAGAGTGGGACATCAGGTTTGCATGTTGGTGAAGTAAGTTGTTTTTTTGAGTTTCTTTATTTTTCACCCGTTGCCTTTCTTTATTTGCTTGACTGTTGCCAGTTAAAATGATATAAAGTGGTTACTAACTGTGCACTGTATAATAAAATGTGTAATGCCCTTCAAAAGTAACAAACACAATACAAATTTGGTCACAATGAAAATAAGTTAGGCAGCGTTTGTTAATTTGCCTCTTTGTTTTCCCTGCCTGGGTTGCCAGATATGCAGATTTCAGGCAGCATTTTTGGCCAGCAGGCAGATAATCTTGTTAGGAAAAATGTACTCCGTTCAGTTGTATTGTTGAATGTAAACTAAATCCCTCACACAGAAGCATTCAAAACAGCACCTGGCTCAAGCAACAGCCTGAACAAAGAAAATGTCAGTGAGGATCAAGACTTCTGTGCTGAAGTTGGATAATAACAGTTAAACTCATTTGAAACATTAACCAGTATGAATTGCCTTCTTAAGAAAAAAATCTAATTCAAAATCAGAGAAGACTGGAATCTAATGTGCATTTCTCAATGTTGGGTTAGATTTCTTCATAACCCTGCCCCCTGCCACAGTTTGTACAAGATAATAATGACATAATTTATCAATGCTTATAGATCTAATAGAATAAAAGAAACTATTGCTCATTCACAAAAAGAGAATGCTGTGACTATTGTTTGAATGTCCGTTAAGTTACTTTTAAAATAGTAACTCTTGTTGCGTTTGCTCTGTAACTTTTTGCCACAATATCTCATCTGAGATGAACACTTAAACAGAAATAGAAATCCATAAACCCAAATCATATGTTTTTAGTTCGGATTCCATTAGCATTATTTATAAGTCTGACTAATTATGCACATGTCGACAACCGCTTGTTGTTAAGCCAAACATACAATAAGTGCCCACCCTCTAGTAGGTTACCTTTATTGTCTAGGTTCACACAGTCCAATGAGTGTGAGATATATATATATATCTATATATAGATATATATATAGATATATATATATAAATTAATACTGAAATGAATGCACAGTTTGGAAGAAGCATTCAAAATAATGAGTTTTGTTAAACAAAAGGAACAAAAGTACAAGCTCTTCTAATCAGTGGTTCTTTTTAAAGATGGACACGAGAAAAACGGTAAGTTCTGGACCTAAAAATGGGTTCCACTCTGCTGTAAATGCAGAGGAACTAGGGAAAGTACAGTACATTTGCAAAACCCCTAATAAGATCAGATAGAAGACGTATGCTTGCGATACACAGAGTTGGCCAATACCTCTGAGGACGGCACATACTCCAACACTCAGAAACTGAAGAACTCGGCAATAACAATAGTTAAGCCTGCCTCCATGAGTGTAGCTTATTGAATATGACATCTTTCTAATAGGTAGTCTGGCCACTGGAGGGATGAAACCAAATGCAGAGTGTGCAGATGTTAAAGGTGTGACATAAGTAATTGTAAATACAGCTATAATAAGGGCTTTCCCTTGTTTTGTTTTTACCCGTGGAAAACGTTGGTGGAATTTAAAAAAAAAAAAAAAAAAAGGCAGCAGGAGAAGCTCTCTGAACTTTCTGACATTCACTTGAAATTATAGAACAAAACAAGACCAACCCAAAAAATATTTTTGGAAATAAAAGATTTCAGCAAGACCAAATCATTAAGTCACACTGGTATCTACGTCAATTATGATCAAAGAGATAGAAAACATGATGCCATGGCAGCGAGTGTACTACACAACAGCCACATTTGTTGAGACCTAATAGATCTTTTCATCTAAGAATTAGCATCTAGGTTGAGGAGTGTTGTGAATCAATGTCACAGCTCAATGCCTGAACTCAAAATAATAATAATAATAATAATGAATAATAATACATAATCAAATGAAACTCAAAAGTCACTCCCAAGCTTTACTAATTATAGGTCCCATAAAATAAAAACTTTTGTCATTATCTTACGTCATAAGGTCTTTGCAAGGCCATGTTTTGTTCATTACTAATCACAGCCACACAGGGACGATAAAATGTTATTAACTTAGAGTGATAAATACAAATTTTAGGGCAACGTAGCCAGAATTTTTAACTTTGAGACAAACATTTTAGCCCTGTGCTTGACTCTGTATTCAAAGACAAAGAAACATGGTTTGGACATGCAGAAAGGTTTCCTCCCTGCCTTGGCAAGATGAATGAGGGTGCTAATCTCAGAACTTCTTTCCCAGCTGAATATGACAGTTCAATCAGTCAAACTCCACATAATTACCGTGTACATGTTCTTAGGTCATGCAGGGTCAGAATATTTCTATATGATGAAGCTTTTACCGAATCATTGGGAAATTTGAGATGCTTTTCTTACACTTTTGACCACAGCTGCAGTTGAGGTGTGAATTTCAGACAGCTGCCGGAGGCGGGGGAAGGTATTTCTGAATGTTTATGTCATCATTGTCAGTTTTTCATGACTGTCAGTGGGGCAGCTCCAGGTGACTGTAATGAAATCTGAGTAAGGCTCTACCAGCTATGACAAGTTCTGTGGAAACCGGGCTAATCAGTAACCCTGCCTTTGGGTCTGTTCGGTCACAGAGAGGAAACCCCATCACTCCAGCCTCACATCTGCTGTAATGAGAAAATTCAGCCTACATTTATAAACCGTACTTGTATGGCTAACACATAGTAGTTTGCAGATCAGAGTTCACTTACATTAAATGGCCCATTCCAATGCTGCCACTTTGAAAAATCAAGAAACAAGTACCAGGAATTTTTTTTTTTAACTTTTACAAAACCATTAAGACATCTGAATTTACAAACAACTAGTCTGCTAGGGACATTTTGTTTGGCTTGTAACTTTTGCTTAAAATGTCAGACCGTCTACCTCCATATTCTTGCGATCCCTTTGTTTCTAATATGATTTATGCTGTGTCATAGGGGGAATACATGTCAGCACCGTAGGTAACATTTACTATTGATTTTCTAATAGCTACACTCAAACTTTTGACATTTAGAGCCTTTTTAATAGCTTGTATCATTTTCTTTATAGTGATGTATGATACTGTACAAAAGCGGAAGAAAAAACTCAAATCCTCAATGACGCACAACTTAAAAGGAATTTTGATGCTCTTACAGTGTTAAAAAAAAAAAAATCTTACATTTCAAAATAAAAGACAGCACAGACACAGACACAGAAGCATTGGGGAGATTGTGACCAAAAAGTAGTTCATAATTGTGAACCTTGGGGCCCAAGTTAGCTACTGTTTACCTGCCAGGTAGTCAGCTTAAATTTCCTGAAAATAAAGAAACCCTGTTTTAAGAACTGCCACAATAAAAGGACAAAAGAAAAATGGCACATGTAAAGGCCTAGTTTGCAGGATATATTAGTATAGTGGTAAAGTTGCAGAATGCAACGAACTGAACAGTCTTTATCTCACTTTCCCCTTTAAGCATGTAAGAGAATCTATGGTGCCCGCGAAACTCACAAAAGTAGAAAGTAGAAACATGGCAATGCAACATGGTGTGCACTGTGGAAAAGAACCCCATCTCTACGTAATTATGGAGGGCTCATTCAAAGTTAACATAAAAGCAACAGCTCCTCGTTTCAGGTGATTATAAACTAATGAAAACATAATTTCAACAAAATGATACCATTTTCCCTGATTAATCCCCTTGAAACCTACACACTGGTATTTTAAAATGATAATCCCTCACTTTGGAAACACACAAATCAGCAATGATTCATCTGTTTGACAGCATAGTTTCTGTTGATTAAATTACAAAATACTCTGGGTGACTTTGAAACAAAGCACTTTTTCCCCATAAAGTGTTTGGGACACGTGTTTGTACAAAAATATGGAAGATTGAAGTGGGCACTGTCAGATAATGAAATGTCTTTGAACTTTTTCCAAACCTCATAAGAAGAGTTTTACAAAATTGAATGACGACTACTCAACAGAATAAGTTGAATGTAGAGTCATTAAAGTACTTGAAAAAGGACACTTTTAGTCAGAGCAAGACTTATTGGTTGAAAAGATCTCAGGAACAATCATATGGTTTGCTTAATCCTCTACATATTTGCACTACTTGATATGTGTTGATTTTTTTTCCAGGCAATCACAATCGGTGCAAGATTCTATATGATCACAGTCAACTAACATTACAGAGTGCAAGTTCTATCATAAATACTCCCAAACCCAGAAATATTTGTTTGGAAAAACATAAGAATATATATATATATATATTTGGTATAAAGCAAGGAAATAAAGAGGCTTTGCTTCAAGGAAGGTGGCTCTGCCTCATAACTAACAAAAAAAAAAAAAAAAAGTTCCAACCACAGTAAGACATCACTTTATAGAAAATCTCCCATTCAAAGGCAAGGACTAAGCTGCAGTTATTTAAATTGAAGTCCTGGTGCTTCTGTCATCCAGCGTGACTAACAGGATTTGACATGGTGAGGAGTGGACGGGTCCCAGGTTCACAAAACACATTCTGTCTGTCTGACCCCCCTCTACGCACGCACGCACACACACACACACACACACACACACACACACACACACACACACACACACACACACACACACACACACACACACACACACACACACACAGGTAGAAAGCAATGTCACATATTCCACTGGGTATGCTCCCTTGGACACAGTCTCTGGCTGTGCTTCTTCATAACACACACAAAGCAGCAGCATATCTGTCTGTCATTAATGATTATTTAGCACTAAATAGCTCTTCCTGTGTGTACAAGCCACTTTCAGACATGACTGAGCAAACCTCACTTTGCATAAAGGTCCATATGTTGATTTACAGTCCTTGATTAAATCCGTAATAAAAGCACACTATTGTAAAAGCACCAGAATCAAGAAAGAAAAAGGAGAGGAAACATCAACATCTTTTACCTGTTACACATCATTTACATCACCTCCACCTCCTGTCACCTTTGACTTTCTCCCCTTGACTTTCTGCTCTGTATTGAGGAGGCGACAGCTTGCCGTAATTTAAAGTAATCGGATGACTCTCTCTCTCTCTACCTCTCTCTCTCTCTCTCTCTTCATAATCCGAGACACACAGGCTGCTGTGAGGTAACCTGCTTTTGACGGGACCACTGCATGCCTGTCAGACAGACCATATACCCCCTAGCGTGGAGGCTCTCACTGTCTACTTGTTGAAAATAAACCACACTCCCGGCATGCCGGATGAGACGGCAGTGACAAGGGAGTGTGGGGGAAAGGGCAATAATGATTTACAGAGCACATGGCTAGAATTGGTTTTAACCTTTTGTAGTAAGACCACCGGAAATACAACTTAATTCAGTTTATCCACCTTAATCACACGAAAAACCGTCTATCAAGCCGGGATGCATAAAAAGCACCGAAGTTCATGTCTAATCGATCCCTATCATAATGATCACAGTGCATCAGTGATCATCAATAGCTAGAGGAGATGTGAAATAAATTAAAGCTGCGCATTTCCAATAAATCCGCTGACTCGTCTTGAATTAATTCAAGTCGACGTCAATTTACTAAACCAGTACCAATAATCCCATCAGGCGGGTTCAGGACCACGGAGAGCGAATTCTCTCCCATTTGGCCCAAAATCTATAAGCGGCAGCTCCAACTATCCAAAGTACTGTACTCAATACAGTCATGAAGAAAGCCAGAGTTTTTCAAAGCATGTGTCAGCAGTCTGCCATCAGGGCTATCTGTCTTGTCTCTATTTTAGTCACAGGAGCAGCGTTTTCTCTGCACACACGCAAACTGCTTAATTTGTATTTATTTATTTGATCAAAAACAATATAAAACACCGAGGAATATCAACTGTGTACAGGGTGACAGAAGATGAAGCCGGAAGAAGATCAAGATATAACGTTAAAAAAAAAAACATGGTGCCTTTAGGTCACTAAAGTCACCATCGAGTAACACAAACACACACACACACACACACACACACACACACACACACACACACACACACACACACACACACACACACACACACACACACACACACACACACACACACACACCATAAATCAGAATATAGATGTTTCATTAAGGAATACGGGCTCAAGAGGGATACACTGGAAGACTTACCGTGTTATCCTCGTTGAAGCCATATGTTTAACATTCAAAGCTACTTTTCCACACACTGTTGCTGTCTCTGGGCCGCGGTAAAACACAGGCCGAGGGGAAAATCCAGGAAATAACATCCACACAACTCATCCACCCGCCCGCCTGGCCACAAAAAAAAAAAAAAAAAAATGACCCCACTTTTTTGTGGGTGAGGAGGAAGGGGAGAAATTCTGCTGCCCGCGTCTTTAAAGCGAGGAAAAACGCCGGGTAGTTTGTTTTCAAGTCACAAAAAGAGATGTGGCCTTGATATGCTTCCTCTCCTCCAGTCTTCTTTAGTTCAAGTCTCCAGTGTGGGACTTGCAAGGTAACTACGAGCTCTGTAGGAGAGAGACAGAGTAACAGTATATGTGCTCTAGTGTTCCCCCTTGCTTTCCCAACCACAGAGAGACGGAGAGGGAGGGGGAGGCAGAGAGACCCAGCGACATCAGCTCAGGGAAGAGAGAGCGAGAGAGAGAGGCGATGCGCAGTCAGAAAGGGAGGTTTTGTCTTAAGGTAGCCTTGCATTTACCGCAGGAGCTGCAAGCAGCAGAGACGGTGTGTGATCGGTGCACCATAATCGAATTATCTCCACGGCAAAAGGCGCACGGATTACCGGGTGGTTGCTCTGCTGTGTTCCGCTCTGCTCCGGTCTTTGCGCCCCATGGCGGAGAGCGAGGCAAAGGAGCACTGTTTGGAGTGTATTATCAGATTTTAACTCGTCAGTGTGTCCTCCACACTCACGTTTGTCAAAACAAAAGTCCAATGAGGTGAGTAGCATCAAAGACAAAAGACGAATATCTTCCCCTGAAGTGAAACACATTTTTCTCTGCAAAAGTTTGCAATGCACAATAAACGGCACCAAAAAACAAACAAAAAAAGAAGCAAAGACGACCTGATTATCTTATATTTTCCCTTCGCGTTGTAGCCGATACGCTGCTACAGGTGTAAGAGAGGAGCAACACCAAGTGAATTTTAATTCCCGATCATTTTTGAAAAAGGGCACTGTGCAATTAACACTTGGATTCCATGCGTGTTTGGAGCTGTAAAGTATCCCTATTTATTCAGGATTAACAGTTCATGTGTGTTTCTTCCACGATTCAAATTCACGCCAGGAGTCGGACTCTTTGGCAGCAAGGAATGGAATGTCTTGGTCATTTCCCTTCAACAGTCCTTATTCATTATTTTCCTCACTGCCAAAAGTGGACATGCAACTGTGATGCTGTACATATCCTAATAACAGCATTAACATTTCATACAATAAACATCAAATAAATTACTAAAAAGATAAATAAATGGGATACAAGAACTTGCAATACTGATATCCTATTGGAAGTTTACTGTTGAGAATCAAAAAGTCAGTACATTTACAAGAGGGTAAGATCTATTCATGTATCCATGGAGAGTACAACCTAAGGGGCGGAGTCTATGGTGAAATAACTCCTCTGATCCTTTACTTATAATTAAAAGTAAAGGAAATGAACAACACAATACAAAATAAGAACAGAATTTCAAACTTTACTCAAGTACACAAGTGCACATCAGCGAAATGTACTTTAAGAAAACTTCAAAAGTAAACATATATATTATACATTAAACAGAAATGATATTTCCGTTTGATGTTACTGATGCTAGGATTTTAGATGCTGTATCTTGTGGAGCTTGAGCCAATTTGATTTATTATACAATATAGTAGACCAAACTATGGCAAAGGGTTGAAGAATCTTAAACTATAAGAAACCATGTAGGCTAAAAGGGAAATAAATGTAGTTATAGATTCAAAAGTTCCTGCAGAAAGTACCTCAAATTTGTACTTAAAAGAGTTCTCCATCGATTTATCGTCATATTTCGATAAAAATATCAGTCATGATATACAGTTTAAAAAAAAGGATCAAAATTGATGCAACAGAACCAGAAACATATAGGCTGTGTTCCAGGGCATACTGACGTACTACCACTCACTATTCTGAGTGCATTCACACCGTCAAGAATGGTGTACTCTTGGTACCCAGATGGTGACCTCAAAACAGCCCAAAAATTGGGTGTGAAACGCTGGACCCTTTTCACAATCCGCAGTCACCATTTTGGCCACGTAGAGGAAAAAAGAGGGACCTGAACCTGAAGTATTTTCAAACTGCAGTGGCAAAGGAAGCTGCGCCTGTCATTGAGTACCACACAGAAGTTTTATTTTACTACCACCATACTTCGATAGAAGACATCAGTGTGTTTATAGCGTGCGTTACCCAGAGGTCATGGCAACGCGTTGATTTCTGGGTAAAATAATGAAAGCCGGCAGATATGTTGGCAGGCGATGCATTCAAATGTTGCAGTTATTTTTGGCAACACAGGTTAAGTGTACTGACATGTAAGAGCACTATATGCGAGTGTACTGAGGAAATTGCATCATTTGGAAAACAGACATTGTCTTCCTTATTCCATGTATTCTTGCCCATGACAATACACAATAGTCCATCTACTACTGAACTACTTGCTTAATCATCCTGAATACAAGTTTTTGCATAACTTCCTAATAGTCTACAACACACACACAGCGTTTCAAAAAATAATTCTGAAGCTGTAATCATTCTATTTGCTCAGTGGGCGATGCAGAATACACGCTGGCTACAGTAGCATCACAGCTAGCAACTTTTAAAATAATGATTATGAATATGTAGATTTAAGGAGCAAAACCGACCTCCTGCAAAAGAGTTGATTGTACGTCTTCAGTGTGGTTTAATCGATCTCTAAAGTCTCCGTCGAAAACTTTTGTGTAATCCTGCAGCTCTCACCATCATAAAGGTTTTTCTTAGCCTGCTGATCGGCTCGCTGTTTGTTTTTGAAAAGAGATTACTTTCGAAGCAATTTCAAAGAGATATTTATTTCGTGAGTAACTGAACTTTCCAAAACGACATATTTGCACTTAAAAAAAGAAAATATATCAACACAGCAGTAGAAATAAGCAACCAGAAGACAAGATCAGTAAACATGGAGCTAATTTACACAAAGTCAATTCTGTTGGTTTGTCTGCACAGAGAAGTACAGCAAACTGAAGTAAGGGGATCTAAGATGGAGTAATCCTTTTCTCTCTTTGTCAGAGTCAACTAATCCTGCTTTACTGCCACATCTATTTGACTGTAGAAGCTTGAAGTATTTACGAAGCAGTAGCTGTGACCAAACTGCAAACAATGCATAGGACACAAGTCCTCGTTTGAGACAAATCTGGCAGCAAAAGGACTTTAAATTGATTACAATTGGCTAAACTTGTCAACAAACAATTTTAATGCAACTTCCTCAAATCTTAATTTCTCATTTACTGAGCAATCTGGAAGGGTATGTGTTAGATAAGACCGAACAAATGCCATCTTTGTGTCTCTTGTTCAATATAAAAGTTGAATGTTGTTGCACTGTAACACAAAAGGTAAACAACAGCACAGAGTAGTTTATCTCCAGTCATTTAAAGGCATAGCAGCAACTTGTTTTGGTATAAAGAGGTTCGATTTTGGATACCAGGAGTCGTTGCAAGTACAGTCACCATGTTAGAGCAGAAACACAATGCTGCTACTTTCTTCTTAAACCAAGATGTTTCATCTGCAATTAAGAAAAAAGAATTTGTATTGTTATCATTATTATCGTGAGAAACTTTTGGCATTAAATATCCAAAAAGATGCACAATCCCAAAGTGCTGTGCTGCACGGAGCAGACTACTGTAGCTGTGACAGTGCAGCTCAACCACAACTGATGTGATCCATGGCTTTATATTTTTCTAATAATTTATGTGATAGGAAGAGTGATAGCTTTAAGATAGCCATGTGCTCAATTATATTACAGTGCATCTTGTAATGACTTGCTTTATTTTCTAATTTGATGACACAGATATGATGGGTGTAGTGTACCTGCCTGGTGCTCCAGTATGACTGTAGACCGACCTGTCTGTCCATCTGCTCTGCAGGATTACTATGTAAAGTAAAAGGATTTCTAAATTAATTGTCCCCGTTGGTTATACATTGTAATGGTCATTGAAAGCAAAAAAAAAAAAAAAGTAACTTTAATTTGAAATCCGATTACATAATTAAAAGGTTGAAATGACTACCAGTAAAAGGGGTTTGCAGGCAGAGGGCCAGGCCAATTATAGCCTACACTACTGTGATCTTACCTGTGTGTCCATCTGCTTTGCTCTGCTCTGTGGGATTACACCAAATCCTATTGAGCTCAGGGGACAGCAGCCAAGATCAGTAGGCCTGAACCAATCATGGCAAACCCCCAGTACAAGGGAAGTTTGTCTTGTCCAACAAAGCACAGGATGAATCAAAAAGGAGCTGTCATTCACTGGGTATTGACGCTCCTCTGAGTCTGTACAATTAGCAGGTGTCACACTGAATATCTGCTGTTATGGATATAATAAGTGGAGCAGCATGAGGCGCCGAGCAGGAGAGTCGGTTGGGCAGAGATAGCATCATATCACTGAGGGAACACAGTTGATTTTATATTGCTGATCCGTAAAGGTGAAATTCGCTGTCCATCAGTCTGTAGAGACACCGCAATGCAGACCTAAGTTACACAAGCAGGCATAGAGATGAGTTTTAAATGAATTACTTAATCCTAAATGAAACTGATATTTAGAGAATATGCCGCTTTTTAATTCATCCCTGCTTTTTTTTAACCACATATATTTACACAGACTCCTCATCTCAGCCCATCTCCATCTTTCTCCCTTTTTCTTTTAAACGGGCATTTTCTTCAGTCTGTAGGGTCTAACTTTTACTTATTCAAATTATTTTCCTTTAAATTAATGTGACTTGACAGTAATTTCATGTATGGATGTGCTTTCCTCTGCATTGATACTAATGCAAGCCAAAGGTGAAAACAAAGTTTGAACACTGAATAATCTTCATTTTGACGTAAATCTGTTTCAATAAAATGTTCTGCCATTTCTGCAGTAGTAGCAGAGTACACTTAAAGGTTCCCAGTGGAGTATTTGACCAATAGTAGCGCTGTCCACCTTTTGTTTGTACTGAGCATGCACGAGGAGGCAGGTGAACATGCATGGGGCAAATTCTGCTGATCAGCAGTTTCCAGTGGTAAATAGCAAGGAAAGAGTGGGGGACAAAAAAAACAACAAAAAAAAGGCAACAGAGATGATTGAAAGCTGGTAACCAGGGATGTAAACAATGTATGATTTAAAGTATCGAGAGAGAAAAATGCCTTTGTAAGTGTTCTATGAAGAAAGAAACTTAACATGTTTGTCAGACCAAGTCAAGTTTTTTGGGTAACTTATTTTCCTATCTCACCTGACTTCCTCTGCTCCAGTCAAGATTACTACGGCCACTCGATGTCAGAATAAATGTAAATATGGGTCGTAGTTAGCCGATTCACCAGATGACCTATATGGCAGTAAAATCTATATAGGTTTTAGGGGGACATTCTGGGGTTATTAAAAGTAGTTAATCTGCTGGCCAATTAGTGTTCAGTTTAAGTTGGACTCGAAGTATGTATGTAAACTTCTCATAAATGTTACAATGCAGGTGGTAAAAGCAAAGTTAGCATGAGTCATAGTCTTGAGGTATTAAAAAAATGCGTTATTTTCTTTAAAATGTGCCATGTAATTACACCCTCTGAAGAGCCTTGTTCTGGAGAATGTGCAGTGTTTCAGTCTCAGTGGCTGAGTGTCTGCCATTAATCTTTTAAAGAATGTGGAAGAAACACAGAGGAAATTAAACTCACCACAGCTTTTATAACTTACACCCTCTCTGATAAGAGAAGCAGCAAAGGATGCCTTTTTTTCAACAACAAAAAAAAAATCAAACAAAAAGTGTTAAGCAAGAGCAGCAGATGTTAGGACAATTATAAAGACTGAAAGCAACATAAACACACACAGTGAGGAGAGAGAGAAGCAGAGAAAATAGGAAAAGGGAAGAACAACATGAAAGAGAAGACTATATTTATTCTGCCTGCCACCGTTAAATCCATCTAATGCTGGAGCTCTTCCTAGTTCATTTGATAGAGCAGATGTTAATAGCTTAACAGGGCTAGGTGGTAAGTGTTTAATTAGGTCTGGGGAAAAATGATTTATTAAACACATCTGGACCCATAAAATAACACTCTCTGGACTGTGTCCTTTATGACTCCCTTGCTGGATTCTCTCCCAAACCTGAAAATATAACTGTCTGGTGTAGCTCGAGCTTTTAGTCTTGACAAACAGAATCCCTTTTAAACACTGTCTGTGTCCTGTAGTGATGTCATATCTCCCGAAGGGAGCGGGGAACAACAGCACCAAGTGGGAGGAGAGGCACAGCAGGGGGTGTGTCAGCAACGATCAAGCAGCGCAGTACAATTTTAGTGTCGAGGATTACTGGGATTTGTGCATGTCGTCTGCCTGCTCAGACCACATCAAAGCCGCGTGGTGCTAGGTGCAGCTCTGCTCCGTCCTTTTAAGAATGATAGCTTTGACTTTGATATTTCCCTCACACAGGAGTAAAGACACCTTCTTTTTTTTTTTTATCTAACAATACACATGTGGGGCTGTGCTGAGAGTGACCACACAGTGAAAGACCACTTATCCAGGACAGTGATGTGTGGCTCGTAATGGTAGCCATTTACTTTATACATATTGGCTGATTAAAAGTGGATGCCTTCCTCCCACTGGTTACAACTCCTGTGTGGCTCTCACCTGGCGACGGGTTCCTCTCAGACAGGAAGACCACATGTTCAATTCAATTTAAGGTCATGTGTGTTTGCCGAAGCTATTTTTGCGCCCCCCCCCCCCCCCGCACAAAGACATTATGTTTTTGCCAGACATTTTTGTGCTCTGCTTTGCACCACACAGGTGTCAAACAGCCACAGCACACACTGTGTTGTTTTGAAAGGACAGAAAAGCATGGAAGTTGATTGGCTGGGGCTTACTCCAAGCTGCTACACACCTACTGATGATGCGTTTTAAAACTCAGTAGTGCAGTTGAGCCATGATATCTGGTCAAAACATTTCCATCAGTCACTTTGGTGTGCTCCCACTGTTCACCTTTTGAATGTGGTATGCATCTTGTGGCAGTGGTTAAGCTGGTGACTCAGGTGTCACAATAGTATTTGGTTTCTTCTTTTTTGTCTCACATTCAGACCATGTTCAAGCTGTCAGGCAATTCACTTAGTTCACTGAATGTTAAATGCTGGATATCCTTTTTTTTTTTTTCCTGATCTGACACAGTTAATGAGATAAAAAAAAAAAAAAAAAAAAAAAAAAACTCACCAAATTAGCTCTTTTCAGAAGAAAAGCAGCCATCTGGAGAGGGATGTTAAAAATTATAGAACTAATAGATCATATATTTATATAAACAGTATGCTGAATGACGTACAAGAAAATATGCCTAAGAATAACAGTGAAAACAAGTGTGGCTTTGGTGGAAATCATGAAGGTTTCTCAGTGGTTAGATACTTGTCATTTGAATCGTTTTCCAATGAAAAGTTCCACTTCACAGTTGGTCTGCTTGCTCTCTACCACTGATAAAACAAAAGGTAACAAATTATTGAGTAAGCGAAGGTTAACTTCAGCCAAAAGCCAGATCATCTCGTCTGGAGAAATACAGGTGGCACATTTAAAATCCCTCTTCTGGTATTGATTTAACCCGTAAAAACGTTTGTTGATTAAAAATACTGTTGTTTTTTTTCTCCAAATAATATCCATAAGATGGCCTAAAGAAGCCTGACACCAGTGCCTTTATTCAGTAAGCACAGATCTATGCCCACCTCTATCTCCACCCTCTAAAACATAGTGCTTAATGTATTTTACTTCTGTTAGCCTACATACAAAGTACATCTAAGATATTAACAAAAAAAGTGACATGCATGTACAGTCGGCGGTCAAAATCTATAAAGTGCAAGTGTTTCCTCAAGCAGTGTACAAAGCGGGCCATCCTACCGAGAGCAGCTGCCATCCTGACTGAAAGATATTCATTGATCTTGGCTTCACTGCACAGTTTGACACATGGTCTAAGTGCTGTTTCAAAAGAACCATGTAAGTGCATGTTTCAAAGGAAACTGAAACACTGACGTACAGAATTACTTCACACATGGATCAGTTTCAGGGTTTAATTCCACAGGGTCGAAATGAACCTCCAAATAATGTAATTATTATTGGTGTCAGTGGTCAACTTTTGTGTGGCATGTTCTAGATGCTGATTCAGGGACTTCCCCATTGCACCAATTAAACACAGATACGGTGATGCTGCACCAAACGCAGCCTGCTGGGCAGCCAGTTAATTCAGCCTCAGGGCTGATATATGGTGTACATTTCTTCTCTAACATGACCAGACGGCAATAGCAGAGACCCTAAGCTGTTTATAATGTAAACTGAATATATCACATCTGTACTTTTGTTGTGTGTGCGCGTGTGCCTGTAAATCGAGTTCTAATTACATTGAAGCAGAACCCATCCTCCATCCACATTACATGTACACTACACTACACACACACACACACACACACACACTGTGGTCACATAGTACAAAACATAGAAGTTGTTTAAAGTGACAATTAAAAAGTAAGTAAAAGTATGTTAAACTAAATCAATTTTACAAACAATTGAACAACAAACAAAATGTTTATTTTCCAACTATAAGTGTGTGTCACCTAATAAACTAAACCTACACCTTCTATTGTCTAAAAATATGAATAGGGAGTTACAGTTATTATATCATTATGTTGTTGAGTCAATGGCCTTTTATACCATAATGTATCTACACTAACAAAAATAAGTAGCTCACCAGCCAAAGGTGAGAGTAGATTTAGTTGACGGCTCGACGAAGCTTTCGGACTCCAAACCATTAAATACAGCAAGCGTTACTGGCATCTTTTAATACAGTGATTCCCACACTGTGGTGCCGCAGTTCGGGAGTTACTCTACCAGTGGGTACATATGAGCCTTGCTGTAAGGCCTAACATTTGAACTACAGACTTACAGACTAAACTCAGTGAATTTTATAATATGAAAAAAATTGTTGGCATGTGCAGTATTGGTAGTTACTTGAAAAATGTGATTTGGTACAAAGTGGTACAAGGTCTGAAAAGTTGGGGACCGCTGATTTAATGAATCAGTTTGGGAAAAAAAAAAAATACATACGAGTATTAGATTTGTGAGAAAGAATCATTTATTCAAAAATAACGACTTAAAGAACTGTTAAAAGTCATGGGCATATGTGGGACAGTAACGCCGAATTTTTGCCAAGGCGCGCTCATTTCGGGTGACAGAACTGAAGTCCATCTTCTTCAACTTAGGCAATGCAGAAATCGCATAACTTCTAAACACACACAAATACACACAGACCACAAACAGATAGAGATCACATGCACACATTTTAGGTCAACATTGATCCTCTATGGAACCTTTATGTGCTTCCATACAATGAAGTCACACTACATGTTGAATAAGGAAGATGCCTTTCAGTCAGTGCTAAGTAGACCTTGTTTGTACTTTCTAAATATTGCACACGAATGATAATATGAAATGAGATATACATTAAATCAAGTAGCTAAATGCCTGTACTGCAGCTACACTTTAGAAGTACTTCTTCTTTACTTGAATATTTTCAGGTTTTGCAACTTAATGTGTCTATTCCACTCCATTTAAGAAGATAAAATGACACTTTTTATTCTACTACATTTATTTGACAGTTCTTTTCACTAGTTATAGCTTAGATTTTCCTTTTAAAGCATAGAAAAGCATAATGAGGTTATTAAACATGATGTATTTTAGTTGTCTAGGATCAAATCAGTGGTTCCCAGTCTTTATGGATTGTGACCCTCTTACAAAAAGACACCGTCTTGTCACATTTCATATATCTATGAATGTCAACTGTTCCATAAGAGATATTTTCCCTCTAAACTCCTCAAATTTCAATAACTGTTCAAGGCCCAAAAGAAGAAAAACTGTTCCACCCGACAAATTATCTCATGTTCCTCCAGAGTTATTTTGTGACTCTTGTTGACAGTTTGTGACCCACTATTGCATATGTAAAGGTAAAACTATATCAAACTCTACCAGCGACAAACAGTAAAATACTGCGTGGACATTGATGCATCAGTAAAAAGACATATTACTGATCAGCACTGTTTGATATCAACAACCTAATAATGCCATTTAATTTATCTATCACAGGATGGGTTCAGCAAACAAGTAGTCTTACTTGTGGTATTGGAAGTGCATTAAGATGGCAATACATCTGTATTAGTTTTACTTGTAATGAAGTACTTTTAAAATGTTGTATTAGTTATAGTTATACATCTTCAACCACTTTCTTTCAACACACACAAGCCACACTATACGAGAAAGCTGTGAAACTTTATACACTTTATCTGATGCAGTGGAAGTAACAACCATTCGCAATGAACAATGACGGACAGGGATTGCTTCTGCCGCAGAAAAAGTTATAAAATACCAATCAAGACTTGAGATCCCGAGCATCATTGTGATCTATAAGTACCATAGTTACGAAACTGTAAGAACATAAAATGAGGTTGTCACCTGTAGTTTTGGGTGTGTTCGATGGGATTTCCATGCAGCGTAATGGTGTGTAGATGCTGCAGTGCTCCCAGCTTGTCAATAGCTGACTGGTTCCAAATGCGGTTGCCATGAAGGTACAACACATGCAGCTCTTGCAGGTTGCACAAAACCTGAAACACAGACACACTCATACAGCTAAATTGTAAATTAAAATCCAACATGTAGATGCATAAATATTACTAGCAGGAATAAAGAAGATTCATTTGTAAAGAAATCTGAAATGACAACATCCTTGAAAGAGAAACTTTACCATTAAATACTGATTAAATATATACGGTTTCAATTCATAACATTGAGGGAATAAAATAAACACAAATGGTGCATTTTTAATCTTCGTTAATGACAATACGAACAAAGAAGACTTCATAATTGTGTAATCATAGGTCCAAAAGCAAAAACAAATACAAGACATGATCAAACAAATGGAGAGAGCTCAGAAACTGAAGACGCCAAGAAGCAAACACAAAGCCATGAGAGAAGTCTCACAGAGTCTATGCTTTTGAGTTTGTTGAAGGACAGGTCCAGCCATCCGATCTTTGATGGTCGAGCCAGAAGGAGGCCGAGGGTGTACTCGAGGCCGTCGAGGTCAGCAAGGTTGTTGTTACTGAGACGCAAAACGCGGCTCATATACATCCCCTGTACGTTTCTGTTTAAAGGGCGCTGGCCTTCTCGGGGTATCTCCGACAGCACACCTGAACCACAAATGAAGCAATTACAGTCAGTAAAGCATGTTGTTTTTTTTCTTGAATGCTGGCATTTACATTTCTGTTGGCAAAAGATAAATGAGGAGTCTTCTCAGATTCTTTGGATTCACACAGTTTTAGGGCTGGGTATTGTTCAAAATTGTTCAACACCAGTACAGATACCTTGGCTTTGATACCTGTTCCTGAACAATACATTTTTCAAAAACAATTTGAATATATCACAGTTTTCATGAATTTCGGAAAAACCCAGGTGATTTTCTGTACTCCCCGTGACCCTGTTCAGGATAAAGCGGGTATAGATAATGGATGGATGGATTTTTTTTTTTTTGTACCTACAATTACCAGACTATAATGCCTCACATGCCAATTCTTGCTGGACGCTTACTGGAACTTACTGATGTTCCCTAAACGCCTCACATGTTATCAGTAAATGCCAGCTCGCTGGCTGCGCACAGAGAAGATTTAAGTCACTTTAGTGCATGCAACTCAGACAGATATGTTGATACAAATTACTTTGAAAAGAGTAAAATAAGGCATTTTAATGTGAGATTTACTTTAGTTGAAACAGAGTGACTTTATCTCTGTGGGCGGACTTAAAGTAAACGTTGTTGCTCACTGACGCTAATGAGTTTTACTCTTGCATAAACGTAATAAAATGATAACATGTTTAATGTAGCTTAGCTATCAAAATTTAGTATCAAATGACAGGGCATGTTTTGATGGTATAGAGTATTTAAGTAGTTCGGTCAGTGCCATGAAAGTATCAAATTTCGGTCCCCAACCCTAAACGGTATATTTACTATACTGCAAATGCTCAGACATTGTCATCTATTTTTGAGTGTTCTATTCATTACAACATTGAGCCTTGATTATGATAGCATGTGGACGAGATAGTAGATATTTCCTAGCACTTTGATCACAGTACTGAAAATGTGATAAAAAAAAATATATATAAAAAAACAACAACATATGGTCACCTAATGTAAGGTTAACTAGTTAGAGAAATATGATACTACCTGTAACATGGCAGAGATCTTTAAATGACATATCCACTGGAGGGCCATACATGTTCACACACTTCTCATCTTCAGATTAAACCTACAGCAGCAACTGAACACGACTGTTCCGCAGAATTACATTCAAGCACAAACAAATACATTGAAAACAAAATATTTAAAACAGTTTCCTAGTGATGCAATTCTAAAATGGACACTCATTACTTCTTTTACTTACAATTTTAATATCATTATGAATTTAAAGTAACAAGCAAATAACTACCATTACCAATTTGCCTCTATTTCTTTCTCTCTTTTAAACACAAACAATTGTGAAGTTTCATGGAGTGATTTATGAACAAAGTTGTTCTTTTAGGAGCATTTTGAATTATTAAAATACTTTACAAATACAGATATACCATGGAAAAGTTTGGGCATTCCTGGGAAAATTTCATATTTTGATGAACTTTGAAGAGAAAACAGGTAAAAATACACCCTGTAGTGAATACACTATTAAAAAGTTTGGGCACCCTACTTGGTAACCTGCTCTTGTTGCAGATTTCACAGCTTGCAAAAATCTTTTGTAGGGAGTCAAGAGTCTTTCAATTCTTGATTTAGGACTTTTCACACTCTTCCTTGCAGATCACTTCTGAATGAGCTTTAAGCTGTCTTGCATACATGACATGTTTAAGATGATCTACCCACAGATTTTCAATGATGTGAGGTGGACAGTGAGGTGCCATTCCAAGAGGTTCAGCATGTTTCCCCTGAAACAGTTCACTGGATTTTTGAAGTATGCAGCGGATCATTGTTCTATTGTGGAACCCAGCCTGTTTTCAGTGTCAGTTTCTGGATTGACTATGTGACATCTGCAGCCAGAATGAAGAATGAAGAGTCCACTCTTCCCTCTGTCCATGCAGTGTTTGTTGTGCCACTGGCTGTCACACAACCCAAAAGCAGAATATTTCCACATCAGTGTTTAACAGTTAGCCAAGTGTTCTTTTATCAAATTTACCCTTGACGATCACGGCTGAGGAGCTCATATTGAACTTCATCTGGCCAAAGCATTTGTTACCAAAACTCTCGGGCTTATCCAGATGCTGCTTTGCATACTTCGGACGTTGATGTTTGCGATGAGGTTGCCTGTAAGGTCTCTAAGGTCTCTGCATGTAGACCCTTCTCCACCACTCGTGTGCCAGCTTCCTTGGTTGTGAAGTGTTACCACAAGGGCTAAAGAGTCAGAGAATTGATCAGCCCTGGAACTGTCATCAGCTGACAATTCCTATTGACAATTATTGTCCTGCCTTACGACTAAATACACAATTACGAGTTAATGAAGAGCTGACGCGAAATAGCAACAAAGTAACGGGGCCTTAACGCTTGGGGAAAGGCTCATTTTTAATATCTGTTTGCTGCAGAGGCTGTTTGTACTTCTTTTAACTGGTGTAATCTTTACTACGCCAACTAACAGGAGATGAGCCAGTCTCAAGACCTGGAGATTTGGCTGTCAGTCATCCAGGCTTGAACCACACCCATCCTTACTTTAAACAAAAGTTGACAATAATACACATGCAGATCCATTTAGTGCATACACGTGCAATATATGTACACATGCAGAGATACACATGCATGTTTCTTTACTTGTATGCGCATTGCGTGCACGATGGGTGTTTCCTCACATCGTCCAAAGACATGGAGGTCAGATGAACTGCTGAATCAATGTTGGCCAAAGACTTAAATGTTAATGTGTTTGTCTGAACGTGACCCCCCTATGAACGAGCTGTCCAGACGACCACCAAATTGTGCTGGCAGATTGAAAATGAGAGTATTCTCCTGGACATGAGTCCGAGAGGGCAAATGGAGGACGAGTTTCCGAAAGAGGGCTGAGAGATGGAAGGAAAAGGTGATGATGGAAAATTATATCCATCAGCCGGAGTTTTTCCTCACCTTGTCACTCACTCAAGATGTCGGTGTGTATTAGTGGTTTTGCCTCGCTAATAGCATAACAACGTCTTATTGAAGCAGTAAGGGCAGTACTTCAATAAGATGGAAGAAAAACAGAGAGACAGGGAAGGAGTCGGAGTCAAGGACACAGAACCAGCGGCTAGTACTTTTTACGGTGTCCGTGAAATAGTCATGGAGTGTGTGTTTATAAGGCACATGCTCAGGCTTGCTTCCATGCTGCTTCTCAATTTAAAATGCTGTTAATAAAAATAGACTAGAAACTGAATATTAACATGAGGAAACTCAGTAGAGCACGTTGGAGGTGTGTGTGTGTGTGTGTGTGTGTGTGTGTGTGTGTGTGTGTGTGTGTGTGTGTGTGTGTGTGTGTGTGTGTCTGAATCTCTTAAGATCATAGATCAGGAAACAGGGTCATTTTAACTGAATAAAACATCAAGCAGGAGACCAGATGGGAAGCTATGGCCCTGCGAGTGTGTAGCCCTCTCTCCTTCCTCTGCAAGTCCCAATGAGTCCATTCAGCTGCAAACACAATGAAGCTTAAGATGCTGAGTAGCAAGAGTGGTAAGGTATTTTATTGTACCAAATATGCATAAATATGCATGATAGTACAGTGACACTAGAGGTTGAAGGCCTCAAGATAATCAGCACATGAAATAAAGAAAAAAGACGCAAGTCGCTCATCTAGCTTCCTTCTGACTGGATACAATCCAAACTTAATGGAAGTCACACCTTTAACTTAGCACACTATGTCCCCAAACTGAATTATGTATTGAAGTTGTTGTCAGTGGGGAAAAGGAGTTCTCTCCTTGTTTGTTTGCTGAATGGATAATTGGTGAAACAGAGCTCTGGCTCTTTGATTGAGGCGACCTGACACCGAAACCTGCAATTTACGGACACCCTAACTCCACTCTGGCAATGGCACTGATATCTTGGTGTGAATAACCTTGTTCCAAATACACCATCAATTAAGAAAATAGATTCACGGTGCATTCTAACTAGCTGTGTTTTACAGACTTCTATGCTGGATTTATCTGGTCTCACACCACGTTCCCTCTGATCATATCCCTGCCTTTGTACTGCCAGTCAAAAGTTGGCCTTTCAAGGACATTTGAGTTTCACCACCTGCCACAGACTTTGCCACAATGGATCAGGAATATGTGTACAATTTGACCAGTCCATTATGCTTCAGAATTAGAGTCATATTGGATGAAAGGCACAGCATAAATCCAGGATCAGCACACATCAGCACTCCCGTGCAGCGCAAGGGGCTTTTTTTCACATCAGGTTTAGGTGCATGGCAGCTGTTGTCATACAGACCTGCATGTGAAAATATTTTCACAGCTTCAGTGAGGAAGAGTGAACATGAATAGACATATCCGAAATCCCACAGACAGATCTGGTGTTGTCCTACGTATAACTTACAATTCAGTTAATCATATAAAAATCAAGCTGAGTTTTGACTGTTGAAGTAAATGTGAACCAGGCAGTTGGCATGCGTCATGACGTAGCAGCTAATCCGAGCCAAAAAAAATACAACATAAAGCGGAAACAATTCAAAAGCCTTTTCATCGACTCGTCAGGTTTAGTTTTGGCAGCCTTGAAAGATCGAAAGGTAAAATGAATGTACTCACTTTTGTGGCAAATTCGTGATGAAGTAGGTCAATGATTCAGTGATTGCGTCATACAGACTTGCACTAGCTATGTATTATTTTCTTGTCTTCCCCATTTATTGGTTTATTTAAAGTATATGTATTTTTTAACAAGATATTAATATTTCACTGTGCCTGCGTGGGTTTTCTCCGGGTACTCTGGCTTCCTCCCACCGTCCAAAGACATGCATGTCAGGTTAATTGGTGATTCTACAAATTGCCCTTAGGGGCGAAAGAGCGCGTGAATGGGCTTTGTTTCTGTCTGTCTCTGTTTGTTGGCCCTGTGATAGGCTGGCGACCTGTCCACAGTGGAACCTGCCTTTGCCCAAAAGTGAGCTGGGATAGGCTCCTTTTTTTTTGTCTTAATTTTCCTGCAAGTTCAGATGAAAGTTGAGAAAGGGTGATATGTGTCAGTGTTTTATTTGAAACATTTATACATATCCTGCATCCTCAGCTTCCCCACGCCCCTCCTCTCTGCTAAAAATGTGCAACTCTTTCTGTAATGCCACGAGAGGATCCAATACTAGACATCATCGCTTACGCCCTCTAGGAAACTCTGTTGCCCAGGGGGACAAGGACACACGCACACTGTGAATGTCTGCAGGTACCCACTTACTGTAAAAATACAAAGACCCCGACACACAACTCCATTAACACAAACACCAAAATGAGACCCCAGATACAATCCATACCCTGTGTTGCCCGAAGGGACATGGAGGCAATCTTTCTCCATCGTACACCTACATGAAATTCTTCTGCCACAGAGCTCAGGCTTTGTCCTCATCTTACCTCTTTTCCTTCCTTCACTCTCTAGCACACTTCGATATCGAGAAGTACTGATCTTCTCCATTTTACTTTCTCGTTTTCTCTTTCTGTCTGTGTCCCATCAATCTTTACTTTTTGTCCTCTTATACTGGTGAGTGGCCCTTTGTGTCAGATCCAGCACTTCAAAACAAATCTGTGTTCTTGCCACAATTTTTTCCAATATTTGTTTTTCCCCTTCATTTTCTTCTGTATATATATATATATATATATATATATATATATATAAAACCCGTCTTCTTCTCTTCACTTGCCCTTGCCTTCTCTATGTCACCTCTCCCTCTCTCTATCCCTCGCCTCCTCTCCTTTTAGGAGGTCATGGTATTAGCCCACCAGTCACTCAGCCTTCTCATGGTATGGACATGCATGGCTGCTTACATAGTATTAAAGAGTATACTGACTGTCCACCAGCTGCCCTCGCAGACAGTCTCTCTCAGATACTCAGATGTTTAGTCAGTCAGCGAGCTAGTCAATCAGCCAGTTAGCTGCTCTGTCAGATGGCCGTTCAACCAGCCACACAAAGCATCAGTCATGTCAGTCAATATGACAAGCAGTGTTTCAGTCCATTAGTGAGGAAGTTAGGCTTCTGATGCTTTACAGTGATGCTACTAATTAGTTACTCACTCAGTTGTACAGCTTTGGTTGAAGACGTAGAGAAAAATGTCATCTTTATTATTTTCTCATTCTGCTTTTAAAGGCATTGTGTGTGAAGTTAAGAGAAAACTGTGTTGATTTGACTAAAATGACTTCAATAGATGAAAACTGAATTTAAAAGTTAAAAAACTATTTAATTTAATGTAATCTAAAACACCTAATTTATAACACAACACAATCTCAAGCGAAGCCATGCTGGCACAGTGTAGCTGGAGGGATGGGCAATGTCAGTTAGTCGATCTCCCACTTAAGCCACACAGTCCCCAGAGGAAGAGGCCTACTACTTTATAACCTTGCACCACCAGCTGGTTACTTACTCTGTGTGACATCTCATCATCTACCGACATTCAGGGTTCAGATTACTCAGCTTCAAGTTGCCAAGTGATGATTGATTCATAGATGAATTTATGAACATCGTTAAAATATGATGTTATCAATGTGCTACGAGGGCCAGTCAAAAAGTTCCTGGTACTACACCTGTTGTGTGTGTAAGCAGTGCAGCCCTGTAACTTACATGGAGCTGGGGGAAGCAGTAACTTTTATGAGAAAGTATTTTAAGTTACGTCACTTGATCAACACCAACACCTGACACAACGTCTCTCTGTATCCCAAAAATTGAACACAAACTTTGATGTGTGCTCTTTACCTCCACAGGTCCATGTCAAAATCGCAGATGAGCCCGACAAATTGGTCACAAAAACTAACTCGGGTGCTAATGTTGATCGAGCAACATGACTTACTTACTGATGAAGGTTACAGCTTTTCCCTGCTCTGTGCACGTCACAGTGCCACGCTACATTTGCGCGCAATAGGAGCAGTCGCTGAAGTTTCTGTTTGCCCCTCAAATGGCAGTAGAAAAAAATAATAACACAAAATGAAGCATTAGAGAATTATTATTTTTAAATGACCAGTAAACACCATTTTATCCTGGTATAAATATGAATACATACAAATATGTATAAATATTATATTATATATTTTTGTTAAGGAAACACAAAGGAGTAGCTTTACATTAACCGATACGCCCAGTGATAAGTGACACGGAAGAGCAAAAAGCAAAGTGGCACCGGGACTCTAGTTAAAAATCAAGCCTTTATTCCAAACTTAGCACCTAAGAAAGATTCACAACTGAAAGGCTGCACAGTCTCATCATCCACTCTTTTTTTCAAACATTTTGTTAGCTAAAGACCACTGGGAACTCTTTTGCTACCACCCGTTTCACCTTCATTCAATTACTCAGTGACTTCAGGGACTTGCTCAATACAGCCACAGTGCAGCTCAGCTGTAGCAGGTGAGGTTAAGTGATTTTGTCAAGGGCGCCACCAGAGAGGTTTGCTGGTAAAAATGAGAGAACGTTGCTCAAACTCCTCTGGCAAAGAGTTGAGGAGGGGTACTCCAGTCACACGCCAAAATCTTCATAGCTTGATCACTTAAACGCAAGAGCCAAATAAATTTCACAGATTTGTTCTCATTTTAGGATTAAAATATACCTAAAAAAAAAATCATGGTGCTGGTGTGCAGGAAAATCAGTCATACCACACTGATCCTGTTTGGTGCCTCTTTTGATGTTTTAGCATGGCTGGTTGAAGAAGCAGTAAGAATTCAATTAATAAATGTGCTTGTTGCCAAGCAAGATCAGAGAGTGCACCAACTGCACCAGTTGACATAACGTCCTTTTTTTTTTATTTAAAAAATGAATTTGCAAAAAACAAATGATGTCCGACTTTTAAAAAAAGTATACCTTCTAAAGATCAGCATGTGTTAGCATTGCCATTATAAACACACTTCTATGCAGACCTCAACATTTACCGAAAAGCAATTATTAGCCTCAGTACAGCCTCAGAGATCCACTAGCATGGCTGTATTAGTCTTGTTTTAACTTTACAGATCACAGCTCATCCTTAAATAATATCATCTTCCAGTGTAATTGGCTATATTTCTTGCAGCAGCAGCCGGCAGAGCTCTTTCTCTCAATCAGGCAGTTTGGCTATCAGACAAAAATCTAACATGTACAGTATACTGTAGAGTTGAGTTAAAGGTTACAAACTGCAATCCATTATTCAAAAAGGGATTATTTAAGGACACAGAAATAATTTTGCAATATGTTTCTACCATATTAAGTAGTGTAAATTCCGAGGATTTAATTACATATGGGTAGAAGTTTGGTTTAATTTATTTGCAAAAGACTACTGAGGCTAAGCATGTTCAAATAATTTTATTTGAGTCTACACTTGAGATTGAATTGCCTAAAAAGACTCATGTTGAGAAACCAAACTCAATCTCAACATATGTGACATTACCAATATATATACTAGAGTACTTACATTATATTCCCAAGATTCCCCATTAAGAATCCAATAAAATGGGAAGCTTTACCAGCTGTTACTTAAGAATTTTTCCTACTTACAAATAAAATATGGAGTTATGACTGCTGACATTTAAAACTATTGTTATGGAGAGGACTTGTGATACATACTGCACAGTCTGGCTGGTATAAGAGAAAAAGTGAATACAAGTTTATGATAAACTTCAAAAGAATGCATCCCAGAAGTAAAACAAAGTTTCTGTGGCTGAAAGGTTTAAAATTCACCTGGAATTTCATCTTCAAAATTAGTTCTTAATTATAAAAACACAACCTCATGAAAAGTAAAAGTCTTGATTCCCAGGAGTAAAAATGAAACACTGTATATGCTGGGATGCTTATACAAATTAGGAAAAACCTGACAGATCTGTTGCTCTGTTCTGCTCTCTTCCTAAATATATCTTTGTTAAGAGAAGAACATAAAACCTTGCTGTGCAGTCCCTGGAGTAAAACGGAAACCTGACAAGAGGGTGGAAGGATCTGGTACAAAACATTCAAACAGGAAACCAACGAGTGTGAGTGAGTCATTATGCCAAAACTAAAACTAAAGTCTTTTATGGATGGATCACAGAAAAGAAAACACAAATATGTGCATTCCCTGGAGTAAAATGAACTGAACTGAAATGATGTTTCTGAGGTCATGAGAGTTTGATGGGAAATAAGAACAGAATTCAAGGAAGCTCTGCAGTCACAATTATTTTTTATTTTTTTAATTTGACCACAAATTGAGGATATTACAACAGAATCCCAAATGATATGCATAACAAATTAAGAAATTAAGGAATTTAATTACATAAACTGAACTTGAGTCACAGAAATTGAGAAGCGAGAGTATGGCTTTGAATTAGTTGAAGTCTGCATGACTCAGTAAGTGAGGTTTATAAGGAAGCAGACTGCAAAAATGTTTTACAGTGTGCCTAATGTTATTGTCAGTGTCACTAAAGTCCCTCTCCCGGCATTGATTAAACCCCTTACAAACTCATCACATGGTTATTTAGATTTTTTTTGTTAAATACAAAATTCCCCAAATACCTTAAAGTGGATTAGATGTAACTTGAAACCTTTGCCTTCATTCAGCATGCACAGATCTATCAATATACAAATAGTTCAGGATTTTTTTTTTTTTTTTTGTCACATTGCTGGCATTTGAAAAAACAATGGTACTTCCATTAAAATAATTAAAGAAAATACGCTGCGCTCAGGGAAAAAAACGCTTTGATCGACACGGGCTTTGGGTAGTTGATGCTTTGACAGAGTGTGGGCCCAAGGACTATGACCAGTAGGATGGAACGACTGCAAACGATTCCCTATGGAGCCCCTATGGAGTTAAAACATGGGTCTGGGAACAGTAGGGGAATTTTAGAGGCTTTAGTCTGGTATTTTGGCTGTTGCCATCTTGTTTTTTGGACCATATTTGAATGAGATAGGGAGGACTGAGGGATGGATCTGACTGAGATCATCACTCACCTATACTGGCAGCCTGACTACCTTTCAGGCATGTCAATCAAACCTGCCATGCTCCTAAATTTACATCTCTTTAAGGACTAACATCTAATCAATTATGGAATTGTTTTCAGAGGAACCCCCTGAACACTGATCATAACATAATTGCGGGTGTGTGTGGGAGTCTGTACTTCCAGAGAGAAATTGACCGTTTTTTAATGGAAGTCTAGTGGAGCCAATTATTTCTCAGAGCCCGTTCTTAGTGGCCCTTAGTGGTATTGCATTTTAAGGCTTCTCTGCACTGGTTTAAATTTTCAAACCTATTGACTGTCCATTTTTATACAGTCTATGGTCTGAACCTGTGGTTTTAAGACTGCCAAACTATCGATGCAGTTCTAAAACAGAAATGCTCAGCCATGGCATTGATTGCTTACTTCATTCATAGCTTATTAAAAAAAAACAAGGTTAAAAAATAGATTTTCACTGCATGGGGTCTTTAATGTTCAAAGATGTGTGTTGCATTCATGTTTAAACATCACATTTGAACATTTTTAAATGCATGAACCAATTTCAAGCCATTAGATTCAGAATTTATGCAGAGTTCAGAAGACTCTTATCAAGTTAGAATAGGATAAGTTCACTGTTAACATATTATATATAATTAAGTGATGAAAGTGACACAGCAAAGATTTTAAATACACATTCAATGTTAAAACAACTTTCATTCTTGTGACATTATGACCAGCTCAAAGACTTGAGGAAAATATAAATCCATTTTGATTGACTTTATAAAGGTCATATGATTAAGAAGGTAATGGGAAGATATATATCTTTATGGCCTGTCAAATGAACACTTGACATCAGCAGATTACACACACACACACACACACACACACACACACACACACACACACACACACACACACACACACACACACACACACACACACACACACACACACACAATCATAGACAAAGTCATTTAAATGTGCTTTGCCCCCCTGAGAATGTAATATGTGCATGTGTGTGTTTGCAGAGAAAACCATAATTCATTATTATCTTCCACACACAGTGACCTCTTAGCATTAGAGGAATAAGTGATGGAGAGAGAATGTGCATGTCTACACGTGTGAAGAAAGAAATGATGAATGAGAATGTGTTGTATGTCTGAGGTTTTTTTTTCTTAGTGCAAAGCTAGAAGGAGGTTAAATATATTCTGAGGACACACAGTAGCTGTTTGACACCGCATAAAAAAAAGTGTTTGTGTCAGCAGCTGATTCTGTGAGGGCATGCTTGTTTATATGTGTTTCTTTCACGTGTGTGTGTGTGTGTGTGTGTGTGTGTGTGTGTGTGTGTGTGTGTGTGTGTGTGTGTGTGTGTGTGTGTGTGTGTGTGTGTGTGTGTGTGTGTGTGTGTATGTATATATTCTGCATTTTTGTGAAGATAATAGTGACTAATGTCGGTCCATGGTGCAGGAAAAGAGGACGTTACTGAAGGGTTTAATTAGCTGTCACACAACAGGCAATAGAGAGAAAAACAATACTTAACACACCCAACAGTGAATGTGTGTATGTGTGTGTGAATGTGTGAGAAAAAAGATGATAGTGCTTGTAGATGCACTGCTTGCATGCTTCTCTGCATGTGTATGAATGTCTGTGGTATTGTGTGCGAGATGGCCTACAGAGAGCATCTTTAAAAACTCAGAAGAGTGTTTGGCCATTGGCCCGTTTGTGTGGTGGATTTATATCGAAGGCAGTAGACGGTTAAATGATAAGCTGGCGCAGAGAACCGTTTGAAAAGTGCATGTAGATGAAGCGGCAACCAACAGTGACGTCACGCATTGATTTGTGAATAGTCGTTATGAGGCCTCGAGGTCGGATGTTGGCCGTCACCATCTTGCCAGTTCGTAGCGGTTTGGAGCTGGAAGTCGCCATATTTGGATGATGTGGGAGGGAGCAAGTGGTGAATCTGACTCGATCTGATTAGAAATCCGACAATATTACGTCCCGCCAACCAATGATTGAAACCTGGCTGCACCATAGGCGGGTCAATAAATCAGACACGCTGCCTAAAACACGGCTTTATGAGGCTTATTTTCTCATTAATGTGGGGATTATTTTCAGATGGAATGCCCGAAAATGTACAAGAAGGAGTGACTTTAACTGACAACACCCATATGACTGGGGGTTAAAAAAAAATTATTGACGTGGTATTTCATGAGACTAGTGGAAAGGGAGTCTATGGAAGTGGAGTCTTTTTGGAGCCAACTTCTAGTGGCACTCGGTGGTATTGCAGCTTAAGGCACTTCTGCATCAGCTTTTCAGACCAGGAAGTTCAGTCCACTTTTATATACAGTCAATGGTGTAAACCGAAGAAGCTTATCAGGATTTTATCCATAGCTTCTAATTTTTTTTTGTCAAAGACAGACTAGCTCACCTATATGTTATGTTTGTATTTGAACCTTGTTGTTTATGAGTTCAATCAATGAAGCAGTTTTTACTTACAGTCCAAATTCTCCATGAAACATGGTCCTACACTTTACAATTAAAGACAGTCAAATTATAGATAACAAAAAAAAAACAACATCAATGTTAAGGAACATTTTAAAATAGTAGCAACAGAGCACAAACAGAGCAATACTAAAGGAATGTTCAGGGTCATCTGAGCCATCCCTAATTACACATTTTATCAAAAAGGAGAGTTTTAAGCCTAATTCTAAAAGTATAGAGGGTGTTGGCCTTCTGAACTCAATCATCTTTTTTGTTGTTTTGAAGGTGCAGTTTGAATACAGATCAGCATTTTCATTACTTTAGGTTCATGTTTAAAATTTTGGGTTATTTTGTATATTTTCTCATATGCTTGTACATATTCCAAAGTTGAACTACTAATACATCCATCTGCTGTTCCTAAACAGTTCAATCTGTATAATTGATGTCACTATAAATAATTACATCTATCTGCTACAGGATGTGAGTGCAGATGATTTCCCCTGATCAATCAGACAGTCCAAAGCAGTTTAAACTGCACTGTTATGTCTGTATCCCCTGTGTACTCTGTCAGTTCATTAAGTCTATTAAAAATACAGAGTCATCCCACAGTAAACATCGCAGAGTATTGCTGTGCAAGACGCTTGCTAGTCTTTACCCGTTTGTCATTATTCATAACAGGTGGTCGATGCGCAGCCTGCAGTAATAACCTACTTATAATGTGCATAATCAGCTGTTGTATTGTGAGTAATTTGTGCTGCCAGAGAACATAAATATACACATATGACACATTAAGGTGAAGACTAATCTGTTGTCAGTCAAAGTCAGTGTGAATATGAGTCAGACCAGAACTCAAATGCAGCAATGTGTCAGTTTTTTTTTTTCATGGACTGGATCAAATGAACCAAACTACACATTTTTAAATGCCCTAACATACCAGGCAATAACAACCAAAAGTTAAAAGGCAGAACCAAAAAGTTGTTTCAAAATATACCACCAGTATTTCATTCAGCTATAAAAGAGACTAATCAGGGAACCCAAGGTGATAACCACAAACCCAAAGTGATTTCAGTTGCTGAATCAATTTCCTTATTTAGGGAGACAAAATGCCAGGTAAAAATCTAAAAGAAGAATTCAGACATGGATTCTGAAGATGTGCAATGGAACAACAATCTATGTCAAAAATTGATATCATATATTCATAAAACTCTCTTGGAAGTATAAGAACAGATCTGACTGATATTCTGAACTTCCTTTCCAGCAACCCAAATATATCTGTCCTCATTTCATTAGATAGTCCCAAACTCTTGAATCACTTCAAATATCATCAACTGTAAAGGTCAGCATTAGTCCTCAGCCTCAAATGTGAAATGCCTAGGGAGCTTTGGCTGGGCACTAATCCAAAGTGTTTCTTAAATGTGATCAATAACATTTTAAAAATCAATCCTAAACTGCAAAGTGGAGCCACTGAAGTTGAGCTAAAATGGGAGTAATATGCGGTTTTCTTAATTTGCAATTCTGGGAGTCTGACTGCAGCAGTTTAGACCAGCCATGCTTTGCTGGGCATTGTAGAAATTGCATTACAGACAGCTGTAAAAACTGATCCAGGCAGCTGTTAAGCTAAAAAAAATCTAATCTGGATAGGTTTGCAGTTTTTTTGAGTAGCTGACAGCCTTAGTAAGTTGTTACAGCAACAAAATGACCGACCATTCTGTGATTCTAATATATTGTATATTCTAGTGTCTTAAATAAGATTTGCATCGGACTGATAAATACTTAATTTTACAATTGGTATGATCAACCAAACCATTAACACATTAAACGTGTAATAGATCCATTAGTCCACTAGAGAATACTAGGAGAAGTAAGGTGCCTTAAGCTTAGCCATCAAGAACTCGGGGGGTAAGGGTTACAACCATGTGGTTAGGATTATGAAAAGATCGTGGTTTGGGTTCAAATTTGTGATTTTACTGAAGTAACGTAACATACGTTAAATTACGTAATGCATGCTATGCAAGTTCAATGCATTACAGTATGTAATTACCTTACTCAAAAGATATCCATGTTTCTTTCTCGCGAACTTGATCCCTGGTCCCCTGTGTGAGAGTCCTGGGTTTGATCCATTCGACCACCCTTGACCTACCCTGGTCATACATGCCTAGGCGAGGCAAAACGTGACACTGACAGTCTCCTCTTGTGGACTCAAAGGTGTTTTATACGCTTTGTTGTGATACTGAGCTGTATTAAAGGGTACACAAAAAATGTATGTTTTTTTTTACAAGGTTTGTTTCTTTAGCTGCTACACATACAGCCCAAACACTTCAGGATCACTATTTGTGTGAGAAATCCCCCATTAAACACTAATCATTTATTGTATTCCCTTCATGGTCATTATTAGACCTGAACATGGAAAAGATGAACTCGTGCACAATATCTGTGAGGCGCCAGTTAGCTTCATCAGTGAGTTTTGTTTAAGTGCGACATGTGAACTGTCACTAATTTAGAAATGACTGATGGCTCCATCAACAGACTGGCTTTTCCCTTGACGATGATTGTAATGGCTTGCTTTGCTTTGTACTCTCAGAAAGCTTTGTTTCCACTAAAAAGCACAATCAACATAATTATTAGCTTGAAAACTTTATTCTCCCAGTGGTGTTGTGCACAGAGGCTTTAGGCCACGGTGATTTCCGTCTATTCACTGAGCTTTAATTAAGACAACAAGGATTTAGCTTCCTCCACTGACATCACCCACGAGACTAATTCTACCTCATTTGCTCCCCATGACTCTCTGACTAAATAAAACGGTCCAAAACTGTACAGTTTGGGGACTGAAATAAATTGAGCATATCTTATTGATTGTATTTTTTTTTAGCATAGTGGGACATTGAGCTCCACATGCCAATTTGTGTTGTATTTTTCTGGCGTACAATGTAATACAGCGGAAAGATCATGTGAAAACCACCAAAAAAAGTTACAAAAAAAAAAAAAAAACGTTCCTATTTCTGCAAAGTAAACATACCTTCAGATTGACAGCAGTACATTTTTCAAATCATCAACAAAGAAAATTATAGGCCCTTGGGTCATGAAAGTTAAACACAAAAGACCATCAACTTTTTCTTCAAGTGAAACAGACACACACATACACACCTAAATGTTTGGAGTCGAGAGGATTCTTCACGATGGCAGGAATACGGCTCGCAGCCCTGCCTTTGATCATAGCCTACACAACTTCAAAGGCACAAAAAGAGAATTTCATTTAACATTTAATGGAGCATTTTTAGGAGGAGTACACAAGTCCTACCTGAATTCACCTTGCTTTACCTTTCTCTGAAAACCAAAACAGAGAAGCATGTTTGAGGTGTCATGATAGTGATATATTTGCTAATCACTGTGGCTCTCTTGGGATCTCCGTTAATCGACCTTGATTGTGATCTGCGATAAGTGACTAAATAAATGACTACCCATATTTTCTAACAATTACAGTATGTATGTAAAAAAAAAAAAAAAAAAAAAAAAAAAACAGTCAGACATGACTTTGGCGGTGGGGTCAAGAATGGGGACATCATTCCCCAGTGAAAAATAAACTCATCCATGGAAACGGCAATAAAAGCGATGTGTAGATCGGCTGTTGTACATCAATGTATAAAAATAACACTTCTTAAATCAGCATACATTTTTTTTTTCCTGATATGAAAGTGTGTTGGGCACCATCACCCAACTAATTAGCTTTAAAATGTATCTTGTGCACAAAATCTATCTTCAAAGCAAAAGATTTACTTTCATTGCATTACATATATAGTCAATCATGGATTTGGACCCCAAGCAACACCAGTTTAACAGTCAATCGTAACAACAGTGTTTTTTTTGTTGATTAAAATCTAGTCCTCTCCTGACCAAAATGTTTCCAACTGGGCATCTTTGAGAGTAATTTTGTTTTTATGTCATTTTAACTGGTTCAGACCCCTGCCAAGCATTTGCTGAAATACAAATCAAAACTTCACATCTTATGTTACTTTAGAAAATCAAAAATTAAATTACATAAATACTGCAGGCCCTCGCAATTCCCCAAAAGGTGCTTACCAAATTAAAGTTTTAGCGTATTTAGCAAGCACCTGTGTAATGCACTGCTGTGTCTGAAGTCCCCAGGTTAGGAAAGTGATTTTCCGCTATTACCTTTTTGTTAGACATGCACTCAGCGTATTCTCTGACATGGTTGCGTTTGGGATTCAGGAAATAAATTGGTTGTGTGTACCTTTGGAGCAGCAACTATATTTCCTTGTGTATTTGCATTTCCTGTATCGTGGTTCTTTTCTGTTCTTTATGGAAGATAAAATGTTTCCACACAACAAACACAGCTTTAACTTCAACTTTATTTCTGACAGATCATCCTAATCTGCACCCATGACTGGGTTAGGGTTGGCTAACCCTCCAGCTGGTTTTATAGCTGTCCTCATCTGTCCAACATCGATTAAAACCTGCTTGCTGCTAATAGGAGGGAGCATGTCATCCACGTCTTGTGTGGTCATGTACGTGGGAAGATAAGTAAAGATCACGAGCACATGCAAACTGACAGAGTTTAGTTGTTTGCTAATAAGATTGGCCTTCATTTTTTGTTGAATTTACAGGCAATTTATTTATTAAATTTACTTGATTAATGACCTGCTCGAACATGAAATGTTAAGTGCGCAAAGCAGGCACAACTGCATCATCTGCTCTCTCAATCATTGTGATTGATTGTAAAACTAAAAAGAAAATGAAGTTTAAAATACCATTATTTTGAACAGATACCATCATGGTATCAATCAGATACCATCAGCTGTCCCATTACTGAATCAACTTTTATGTATTAGTCTTTTCAATTTTCCTTTTAATGGCATTTTAATTAAATACTTTGATGTGTTGAACTGTTTTTTGAGTTTTAAAAGGTGCCATACAAATAACCCTGCCTTATAATTTGCATTCTAACATCAGAGTTGAGCTAATGCATTGAATTTCATGTAGAAAAAAGACCTGTTTAATGCCATAACAAATCATGTATTTCTATCTGGACGCTATCTCCTATGAAGAATGAGACACAGATTCCACTTTCAAAATGTTACCAAGAAAAACAAGGAGAAAAGCTGAAAGAAAACCGTGAACCATAATTCAACACAGCCTTCTAGCTGGTTTCAGCTCAAAATGGGTTGCAGACCTACTTTTGGTGCCTCCATATACGTCTCCCACGAAAGATCAGTTAGGATTGATTACTCATTTACTGTCGTCTATTTTATATAGTGGACAGATTGTTAGAAGTGCAACACATCACTTTAGATTTGTCTTTGTCAGAGGCACAATCTGAACTGCATCTGGGAAACTCTTTAAAACAAACTTCATCTTGTTCCAGTTTAGATTTTAAACACCGATACCTGCAAGAACGCTGACAGCAAGGACGACGGCAACAAGGACGATGACAACAAGGCGGCTAAGCTAATGAAGCGTGCGATCGGATGAGAGCGGGAGGCCACATTTGTGTCAAAGTAAATGTGACAAAGATTCAGTAAAGATAAAACTTTAAGTGCGTCTGTGTGTCTGTGTGTACAGTAGCAGTGTCAGCAGTGAGACAGCGTTAGCGAGGGCAGGGGAAATGTCAGCCCATCCGTCAACATGACATCTGAAATCTCGCCTCCTCTCTATCTGCTACGTTCTCATTCACTTCGTTGCACTATTCAGGACTCAAGGACTCTTTCTAACTTCTCTAACGATACTTTTCTCACGTGCTTTCTGTCTGGGGTTTCTATCACCACTCTGAATCTCCTGCTGCTCTATCTCTCGACATATCTACACTCATTTCCACTGTTATGCTCTATCCACATGTTTTCCACTCCCTCCAGTTTAATAGAGACATCTATCTCACTCGCGTGTCCCAGAACAGAGGAGACGCTGTGCGACTTTTTTTTTTTTTTCCTCCCTCGTGTGTTTGCGTGTGTGTGTGTATCTTTTGGTTTATGCATAACAAAACAATGGAAAAACTCAGACTGCAGCTGCCCTTTAAAAAGCTCTGTGCCAAGCTGCTTTTTCTGGCTGAGGAGAGTGCCACCAAAAGTTGAAAACAACTGACCTTTTTCGTAAAAGCACGTAGGACATCAACTGCTGTTTTTATCAACTGGCCAATCCTGACAAAAAAAAACAACCAAGGATGGCAGTTTCCTATAACAATCGAGAAAAACTTGCAAAAGTACCCTTTGAAGTATCAGGAAGAGCTACTTAAATGGAAAAATCCAGGGATCAATCTATCTAGTGTTATTTATTGTGCTTATTCAACACAGTTACAGTTTGCAACAAATGCTGTAATAGCATCATCGGTTGATAAATGTTCCAGGTTTGACATGACATTTTTGAATCGAGTCCAGAAAAAGAATCTAAAATTCAAAATGAAAATGTGTAATTTCTGTAAAGTAATGCAATGATTAAATGTTATGCCAGTTAAGCTAAATCACAGTAGAAATATCATGTTGGAAAATTAGAAAAGATGCCAAAATGTCCTGTATTCCACACTTAAATGACTGAAAACTATGAAGCAGCACAGTGTATACAATTGCTGTTGCATCAATGGTGCATAAACAAATGGGACTGGAGCAGTCTCACGCTTAGAAGCAGATCTGATTGTCAATCAGTGAGATCAAGTTATTTTGGCTACAATCCCAAACTGGATCCTTTATCACTGGGAGTTGGTTGAGACAGAGTCCAATCCAATACTTACATTTATCTACATATTGATTAAACATGTAGGTGATACATTGAAATAACAATCGTATCCAACAAATCATACACACCTTATTTTTCACAATCTAGTTGATACAAATGCTGAGGGTCTAGTTCAAAACTCTAAAGTTATCCCATCTGAAATTATCAAAATGAACAATAACAATAACTAAGAGAATGCAACTCCTGGGACTCAAGTGTTGCAATCAGTACTGCTCTGTCTACTCGTGATTGTCATGTTACAGAGTAATGCTTCTTTGACTTCATAAACAATCTTTGGCTGAGTACAGACAAAATACATTACAAATATGAAAGAGCCTAAATTCTGTGACAGGAAACAAATCTCTACTTTTCGATGCTGCTTCCATTGAGGTATTATATTCTATCTCAACCTGTATTTTCCCCTCATTTCAGCACAAAGGCTGCTCTTGGAAAGGCCATCGGCAAAAGGAGCAAAGTTCAAACTGACTGAACTTTGTATGAAGTGCCTCGAGCACTCCTCTGAAATGGTGCTCCTCGCTGAGGGTTGCAGATCTCCTTACATTAGAACAAGAGCCTGGGCAATGGTGAGGGACTTTACTGCTTAGCGTGTTTCTATGGTACTGCTCCAGTTACTGCTGCCCGGCTGATGTCAGAAAGTAACCTGGATTTCCCACCACGGACGGGTCTGTCACGTCTGTTCTGTCCTGTTCACCGATTCATGATGCGGCGGGAGCATTTCAGAAGCAGAGTTTTGTCCTCGTGTTTTTTTTATGCTTCCTAATTTGGTCATTTTTGATATTTGTACCTCATGTGAAGTAGTTGTTAATCGGTTTCTTTTTTTGTTCATTTTGTGTTTATTGTTGTTATTTCCTTTAACAACAAAAATCAGCCTACAAAGTTACTTAAGTTTGCTTTGTTTTAGTTGTTAAAAAAAACATTCATACTCATAATTATTTTGTAACTATTTCACATACAGTGCCTGTAGCAGAAGGAGAACACATTTCTTGGTCTACTTTAAAGACCAGGGAGGTTGAAATTGATTAAGTGGTGTGATTAAGTGGGGTGCTATATGAAAATAGCCTCAAGAGGACATCTGCAAAATACACAACAAATAGTCCACACACAAAAGGTTTTGCGTGATGTTAACGTAAGTTTGTGTAAATAAATAAATGTAGGCTAAAATATTGAAACCTGCAGTCACTCTGTGCCTCGTAAAAACATTCAAATGCTTTTGAGCAAATGAACAACAGAGCTGGCAGGTCACATTGATGTGTAAATTAGTTAGTCTACTAATGCAGAACATTTACCTGACTGACAACATATACACCCAACATTGTCTCTTTTCAAAACCACTTTGTTTTGTAGGATAAAGGATGGTACATACTTGTCTTAAAAGGAAACCCAAAGGGTAAAATCACATTCTCCTCTACCCTTTAGATCTCCGACTTGAAAGACAAATGTGCTATTGAGTTTCACACGTGTTGTTCACAGTAGATGTGCTCAAACATAGAAATATGCAATACATGCTCTCACACACACACACACACACACACACACACACACACACACACACACACACACACACACACACACACACACACACACACACACACACACACACACACACACACACACGCACGCACAGAGAGACGCAACCCCACAGACTCAAACCAACTGTGATTTGAGTGTGCAGGGTTGTAGGTTTCAGTGAGTTGTCACATTCTGGCCGAAAGTCAATTTTACACTTACTTAGCCCCATAATAAGAAGTCATGTTGACAAGCGCACAATACATTTTTCCTTGTGGGGGGTGGAAGAGAAAGAAAAACAAGGAATCGTGCAGAGGGCGACTGTGGGAGGTTGAGCAGCATGTGGGGTAGTTGATAAAGAGACGCAGGGGGGGGGGGGGGAGAGAATCAGTGACGAAAAGAACAAAGACAGAGAAATTAGTATTCATGCAGTTGTGGCCAGAGGTTGGACAGGAATTTTTAAATACTTCATCACTTTAGCTTTTTTTTTTATATTTATATTACTGACAAATAAGAGAGAGTCATTCAATGTGTTTACACTCATGCACTACCTTTCTGCCCAGTGCTGTATTTTCAGCCCATTCTCTAACATGGTACTTTCATCCAAGAGACAATGTTGGAGTCTGTCAGAAAGCAAACGTCAATGTGGATTTTTTTAAGTAACATCAGTAAGTTACTTACACGTAACGTACTTCAAGTAACACACGTGACAAACATAATGTTACTTTTGTAAATATAAAAATTTTAACCCAAATCATGATTTAGTTTTGGTGCTTAAACCTAATCAAACTGCGACTCAACAACGATCATTTCATAATCCTAACCACGTGTTTTTTCATGCCTAAACCCAAGGGCCCTTGGGTGTATCTCATACCAGCGGGCTGAGAAAAAGCAGCACAATTTGACACCCTCGAATAAGAACAGTTCAGTCGTTTCCCTTGTTAATTGCAGAGTCTGTCAATGCTGCATTTTGTAATGAAAGGAAATGAGGCATGTAACCAATTTAATTAATTTCAACAGCTGGTAACCCACTGGTTAACGTGTTTATTTACACTGTATCACAGTGATATTAATTTGCTCCAAATACAAGTTTACTGCAATCAATCAATTAATGTTTTTTTGATAGTTGATCATTTTCCATTTTAGAAAGTAACAGAACAACATGGAGCAGCCACAGTGAGCTGATCTCCACAGAAGGTAACAAATTTCACTGTACCCCACTGTTCTGGGACACTATTAGCACCTTCTGCAGCAATAAATTAGGTCACCGTTGAAATTATCATTGACAGATTTCTTCAGTAAAGCCATGCATTTGTTTAATTGCAATGTAAACTGACGCACAAGTTGCTTTTCTCATGTATTTCTGACAAAGTAGCCGTGTTTGTGGTTGTATTTTTACTGCACTTGCTTTCACCACGGGAACCATGGGTGTCACCAAATAAAACTCGGACTGAAATGTGAAACAACACCGTTGATCAATCAGTGTAACATGCATGCTAAATGAGGGCTCTAAAAAGAAGTGACAGTAAAAACTCATCTTTTCCTCCCTGTGGATAAAATACAATACATTCAGTCATGCATCAAAATTTCTACAGCATGAAACTGTGTTGTTTTTATAAAGCCAGTGATTGATAGAACTAATATGGGGATTTGAACTGTAACAAGACTTTATTTATTTTCTTGTTGGGTATTGTCGTGGTGCATTCAATGTTATGTTTGCACATTTGTCAGGCAAGCAGAAAAACTCAGACAGGAACGTTAGCGTTCTTAAATAGTCGCTACAGGCGCTGAGCTTGTTTTTCTTGTTGACAAGGTAAACACACTTCTTTAGCTGGCTTGGCTGGGAGCATTTAACTCCAAATGTCATTCTGTGTGAAAGAGAGAGATTTTGCAAGCAATACCGTTGAAAATAAAAGTTGTAACTCTGCTTTAGCAGGGGGAAAAAAATGCTTGTGGTTTTGCGTTATTTGTCAAATCAATACAGCCAAGATGCAGGTTTGACCTAATACCATATCAATGGTGGCAAACTGTTCCTTTGAACAGACTTCAAAAAGTTAACTGCCAAACACAAACTTTTATTTTCCCGTTATGCTTTTGTTCATCCATATTTGTGTATGTGATCTTCCTTTTTTTTAACTAAGCATCAAAGGAGTGTGTGACATCAAACAACCAATCCATGATACAACTTGTCGTTATCATCTGTCAATCACGTCCTGAAATAATAAGTTGCACTTCATCTCGGCAGCATCAAACATGGTAACTTTGTCTCTGGATGCATTATTCATGCATTTGTATTCCGAGTCTGTTTCAGAGAGCACAATAAGATATGCTAAAATGGTGACCTTCATTCCAGAGCAGTAATTTCGCAACAGACATAATTTACACTGGTCTGTTTGTCTGCCTCACAGACGCACTAACACAAACACAAAGAGCCCAGTTTGTGATAACCATCATCCCCTTTCCCAGTGTGTTGGTCAGTCTGGATGCTTGTATGTTTACGTCTCTCTGTATAAACAGATAATGCCAACACACTGGGATGTAAACTGTCTTTCACTCTGCCCCCACTCCGCCAACGCCTAAAATGATGGTGGATCTCCTGTGCTGCATTTGATCAGGTTTTATTGAGAGAAATACTCGAGGACACCCCCCCCCCCCCCCCCCCCCCCCCCCCCCCCCCCCCCCGCCCCCCCCCCCCCCCCCCCCACAATTTGCCACCACAGAGAGACTAAAGAGCTGTCCTTTAGAGAGAGGAGGAAGAGAAGGAAGAATATATATTCCTCATCTGTTGCGATGGATTAATGGCTATGGCTAATCATCTGACAATGGGCCTCAGGAAGAAGGTGAAGAAAACACTTCTCCAAAGGGTCATCGAAGGTTTCTAGTGTGTTCCATGATCAAACTCCACATTTTAGGAGTGGTCTTTTATTGTGAACAGTCCGAGGCACGCGTGCAACAATCATGCTGTCTAATTAGCATTTGAATGTGCACAGCCCGGCACCAACATTGCGTGTGTTGATTTTAGTGGCCAAACTGCATTACTACAACTTCCACTTTCACCACATGCTGCACGCTGTCCCAAAACATCTTTCCCATACACAATCACTGAAAAAGGTGCAATATATTTCCTGGGTGACACAAACCTCACAAAATGTCCTTTTTGTTATAATTTGATCCATTCTGTCATTAAATTTGGAAAGTCTACAAACAATGTGTTTTTTTCCTATTCAAGTTTATGTAGAGCCAACAGGAAGTCATCCACCTCAGCAGCCACATGCATATTCATATGAATGAAACATGTGCTGTGTTCCAAATGGCGTACTTGCGTACTAACATGCAACGTTCGCCATCTTGGCTACGTTGAAGAAAGGGAGGGACCACAGGCGTAAAGAATTTTTAAGTTAAGGCTTCTAATGAAGCTGCAGCACTGAATAAAAGTACTACCATACTGTAGTTGGATTGAGGCCATCAGTGTTTATTGTGTGTTAAATAGAGGGGAACGAAAACACGTTAATGGCTGTGTAAAATATGTTAAACTCAGCAGATATGTTGGCAAGTGATGCACGAACTGCACAACAGCAGTGTCTAGTTTGAGAAAACGGCAACCTGTCAATATTCAAGTACTACACAAGTAAAAATGCTAACTTGTAAAAGCACTATTTGTTAGTGTACAAAGTATGCCACTTGGGACACAGCCTTGGTATACTACTCTCTCTGGAACATCCATGCTGTCAGCACATTCTGACTGAAATGATGCTGAATCCTGATTGGTGCATGGAACTGGATGCTGTACCATGCTGATTGGCAAAGTATGTTTTTAGGGCCTTTAACCCTTTCCAAATGATTGCATTATAAAATCAGTGAATATTAAAATCTGACTTGGCAGTTTACTTAAGGTACAACATCGCCCATTGGCTCATATTGGCCGAGTTTCTCAGGGCAGCAAAATTCTAGTTTGACCTCTGCAAATGTCATATATTGACATTTTATGCGTTGATGGTAATTGTTGTAATATTGACTTGTGAGAGTTAGAGGTTAAGCTAAGAATGCTCCAATCATCGACTCAGGAAGGCAACACACAAACACACACACACACACACACACACACACACACACACACACACACACACACACACACACACGGGCAAACAGGCACACGCAGCTACAAACAAATAAATAGTAAATATGCTTTACGTGCATATACCAAGCACCAATGGATATTTCACATAACACAAGAAAATTGACCAGCTGTTTGCTTTCTATATAACAAGTTAATATCCAGCCACAGAAAACATGATTCGACTTGAAGGACTTTGTTCTAGAGCACATTGCAAGTAAGAAAAAAAGCCTACTTATGCGCTATACTTCAAAGGAAAACTTATGCTGTTCCTATAATCTTGGACAGCATTGCTTTGATTTGCGACATGAACAAATCTCTTCCTAAAGCCTGAAGCAAGAAAGCTCCGATTTGTCGCTGAACAACAGAGCTGGTTTCCAGGTTGAGACGCCGTCTGACAGAGAGGTTTACATGCAGAGAAATGCATTAAATGATCCACAATCAAGATAAATTACACGGCTTTCTCCATCTGAGTTGGTTTGTGTGTCTCTGACGCACTGCTTTGTCTGTAACATAATCATTAACCCTTGTTAAAGCTAAATCAAAGCCTTTTTAATTAAAGCAGTGCCCTCGGAGCACATGCCCACGTTTGGCAGGCTACATATAGAGTGCATACACACAAACAAGCGCGCCTCTGGTGTGATGAAATGTTGACTGAAGCAAAGATGCAGTCCACTCACAAACATCTATTTATAATTATCAAGAAATAACACTCTTCTTCAAAGCTGCTTCTTCAAACCTTAAGTGCTTGACAGACGCTTCCAAGAATCCTTCGAACAATCAAAGCCTTTGTTTTGTCATCACTTCCTTTCACCCCCAACCCCCCAAAAAAGATATTTTCTCTCCAAGAAGATAAGTCTTTGAAAGCCAGATAAGGATGTGGCAAATGGTCTTCCAGGACGCTTGACAGAAAGAAGAGAAAACCTCATTTTGTTCTCACTTTACAAGATGATTTGTTCATTTGCTTGATATGATAAGATGATACTGGAATATTTTTCTTCTGAATAAAAGTAATCTCACTCATGAAATGACCACCTTATACCACCACAGTTATATACATAAATGACATGCTTACATCCTGACATGTCAAAGTCAGGACATAATGTATACCAGTTTCTGTAGAAAAGCTCTCTCCTCGGGAACCAGCCCAGATTGTTGGTTCGTCATTAACTATCGCAATGATTTTTGTCAAATTTGGTGGCCATGGGACAAGGTTCAAGTTAAAAAATAATCTGATGGACACATTACCATCAGGGCCCAGATCTAAGCAGTGTGTGCAGACAAATTAATAAAACATTTTTTATGCATAAAAATTGAAATAAGCATTATTTCCAGATTCATAAAGCTGAATGTACACAGTGCTCCGTTTTATAAATCTAATTTATTGAGGAACTGTGCAAACATGCATGAACCTCAAGTCACATTTAGATATACTGTATATGAACCTGTTCGACTTGTCAATGAAAAGAAGGAAGAAAGTAAAGTTCTCCACCAATACCAGACAACAGACAACACGTGCACCATTATACGCAGCTTGGATTACTACAGAATTAGAGAAGTGGATCTTGTGTGATTACGTTGTGTCACTGCATCAATACATAACCGTTCTCATCCACATCACGATAAATCTTTGAACCGAGAAATTCTCACGCCTACTACGTAAAGCAATCAATAATCAGCATCCTCATGAACTGTCAAACATAATGATTTAGTTTATATCAATATGAAAACAGACTTTCAACAGGGCTTTACTAAAGAGCATACAATTAAAAACCATTAAATTATGCCTTCCATTAAAACAATGATGATAAAACAATGAAAAACATACAACACAGGATAGTTTATGTGCCATTGATTGAAATTTCACCACTTTTCCATAAATACCACTTTATGTGGGGGAATTGGTGTATGTATTGTTTTTCTAGGTATATCTCCTGTACTGTCACTTGCACTGAAGTATAACTTGAATGTAGAGAGTCGGCGGCATAGAACCACCGAACAAGATGTTTGATGATGTGATGCGTTCTTTTAATTGGTTGTCCAACTCTGTGATCTGCAGTGTGTGAAGAGACACAACAAATTTGTCAAAGCATATTCATTCTCAGAAATGCTGCCAAAATTTGATTTCACACTTCACTGATCATGAATGAGGCTACCTTGAAATTTTGTACAATTCATCTCTCACATTCTCAGAGAATTTCAGGCAATCTTCAAAAATTACAACCCATTATCTAATCAGAATTACCGTCCTTCACCAGATGCAGATCGTGATCCAGATAACACATTTGTAAGTTTTGCATGTTTTGACCTCATCTCTGTTGCACACTGTTGTACAACTGCATATGTTTGGGTTTCAGACTCATATTACGATGTCACCTTTAACTCCTTTGAGAAAACAGGGTGGACTTTTTCACTATTTTCTTTATACCATTTATAGACCAAAATTATTTTTCACATAATTATTCAGACGAATGGCAGATTAATATATTGTAAAGCTATTATTAATCATACCTAAATTAGCTGTACAAAACAAGTCTATGCATACCAACTATTACTGCAGGGAATACTGGGTTAGTGTAATGACAGCACTTATGATGGGTGGAGGAGAAAGGATAGAATGAATGCATTTAGGATGACGTCAGTGGCAGTTAAAGCAAAATATAAAATTTTTGGCCGTCATCTTAGATCAAGACTGACTCAAAATGACTCTGCAAGTGTATATTCAGCATCTTGCTCAAGGACATGTTGACAGGACACACGGGTGTTGATGCGCACACTGCCTGCCTCTGAGATTGAATCTGTAACCTTACAATAATGGGATGGTCTCACTAACCACTAATCTGCTCTGCCACCTGAGAAAGAGGGACAGAGAAATGGATAGACAGAGAAATATGAGAGTGTGGATAAAAAGGAAAAGGGAGATGAGTAGAGAAAAGAAGAAAAGGACGGCAGAATAGATGATAATAGAGACGGGACAGAGACGGTAGAGACACAAACAAAGTGTGAGTGATGGTGAAGAGGCAGTAAATGAATACCAAAAAGGGGAGTGATTGAGACGAGCGAAAGCAAGATAGTGAAATAGGGAGGAAGAGAGGAAGACCCGAATTAAGGCAGAGATAAATGTGCAGGAAAGCAAAGTGGATAAAGATAAACGAATATAAAAAAGACAGCGGTCACATTCAGAACTGAGTGTTTCAGATTTTGTCTTCTCTGTCTGTAAGTATATTCCAAATATTCATCAGGCATTGGTCGGGCAGGAGGAAGTTGAAAGCAGGGAACCCTGTAACCCTTCATTTCCTCAATGACAAATTCAGGTGTCCTTCGAATCCACTTCCTCTCCGTCTCACTTACCGCCAGCGCTGTCACATATTCTCATTAGTCACCGTGGCAGCTGAGATATGTGTGTGTGTGTGTGTGTGTGTGTGTGTGTGTGTGTGTGTGTGTGTGTGTGTGTGTGTGTGTGTGTGTGTGTGTGTGTGTGTGTGTGTGTGTGTGTGTGTGTGTATTTTGGGGAGAGAAATAGAAACAGAGAGGGAGTCACAGAATAAGTGTGCGAGATAGAGAGAGGGATTAAAAAATTAAATGATGCATGAATGTGTGAATGCGCAAGAGTAATAATGCAGGAGGGCATAACAAAGTTTGTGTTTGGATGATGTGTGTATGTGTCCAACTGAGGGAGTGTCTTTCAACTTATGTGTACTTGTACCCGTGTATGTTTGTTTGTACATCTCGTATAACCTCTTATCATTTGTTTTTAAGGGAAAACGAGTCAGATGTTGTGTTATAGGTTCTGCAAGTGTAGTGTCTATGTTACACAGTAGATTTCCTGTGTTTTAGTTTAGGACTGTCTTTAGGTCGCTCTGGGAGTGAATGAAACACGGCAAATGTTTGCAGTTTAAAACAAGGAACTGAACTGCAATTTATTATAGATTTTTAACACACAAAATCAAGGGAACAACATAAAAGAAAAATAACAAATTCAAATAATAACCCCAATACCGGTATTTCTCTCACAGTCAGTCAGTTTCAGTCTCTTGTCTTTCAGTCTACTACCCGGGTAGTTTAAGTCTGGAGGCTCTCAGCCGAACTCTTATCTGAATCTTCTTGCTTGTTGGTGCTCCGGCAGGAGAATCCAAGAAGCCCAAATGTAGCTTCACCCACGGAGAAGATGATCGGGGATCACAGGGTCACTCAGCTCCAGCTCTGTGGAGGTTTCTGGGGATCGCTGTCTCCATCACAGATCCATACAAAAAAAACCAATCGGAGATTCTTCTCAAGACGTAAAGAAACTTTTTCCTTCGGAGTCGGTCTGGTTAACGATCAAATAAATAAAGATCCTCAAAAGCAGTGAGCAAAAATCAACCAAATGAGATTCTTCATGGTGTCGCTCATGACGCTGCTGTTTCATTCAAGGCATAAAGGGTCGTCTCCCGGGAGAAGGCTTTGATCTCCCGACGTGCACCACAGCGCCCCTCTGGTGAACGTCGGTATTGCATGTTTGAGTTAACCCTTTAGTTGCTGGTAAAACTAATGTGGGTTACACAAGGATGAGCTAAATGTTAGCATGTTAATGTTGTGTGCGTCATGTTAACAATGTTCACCCTCTTATTTTAGGGAGACAGCACACCAACATTACTCGTGACAAATTTGGAAAAGTATGTCAGTTTAGCAATACATCAATTAACTGATTAGTTTGCTGACAGAAAATTAAAAAAGCAACATTTTATAATCAAATAGTTTTTTTCAAATTTTCTATAATTTCACAAATTTGCTGATGCCTGGTTCGCAGACCTAAGAATTTTTCTACTTTTTTCTCTCATATGATCATTAAAACTCAATACCGTTGGAGTTTTTTGGACTGTTGCTTAGACAAAAGAAGACATCTGAGGTCATCACTGTGGGATCTTTGAAATTGCAATGACAAAAAGTCATCAAAATATTTTACCGTGAGGTAGACATTGTTTTAACCAAATTTCAAGACATGAAACCACAAATGGTCGACCTCTTGGAGGTGCTTTCGATAAAGTAGGGAGCTCAGCGCCAATCCATGGAGTCGATGTTGAGATGTAAACAGCGGTGAACAGACCGACAGACTGACATTGCTATACCCAGGGCGATGCCATAAAAATGACACTTCATGATTAATTTATCCCCCAAATCGTCCACACTCGCTCTATTGCAGATAAGACATCTAAGTTAGACCTACAGTCATAACAAAGAGCACAAACGCATACATTTTTCTTTCCTTTTTTCACTTTGGGTAGACTCTGGCTTTTCCTTTATGTCTCCTCGTTTTCTCTCTGGGTTCTTGGGACAGTAAATACTTTAATTATTCTCGTGGCGTAGAGAATATATTTGTTGATCAGGATCAAAACTCTACATTATTTCAATGTGTGAATGACAGAGATTTCAAGTTTAAAGTCCTTTTAAAGTTGACACTAAAATAATGAAAAATCAACAGTCATGTGCACCTTACTCTCGACTGAGCGTTTTATTATACCTTCCTCCAAACTGGCAGGTTGTTCTCAGAAGCATTACAGCACTGACAGCTTACACAGAGCCTAGACTGAGTTCAAACAGTCTGGACTGTGCATCTGTGCAGATTATGGTACGCCACATTGAAAATCGTGACTGTAAGCCACTGCCAATCCAGTTGGAGAAGAGACTCATCTACCTTCACATAGCCACAATGTTGTCCACCAGGAGGAGAGACTCTGGGAACAGATTGGATTGTGCAGATGGTGGAGAGCCAGGCGAGATCCTTTTTCCCAGTTCTTTCACCGTGAAGGACTCATTCCATGATGAGTCTGACTGCAACCAAACAGGACTGTTCACAACAAGGAGCAAATGAAACCATCAGCTGCACTGGACATGTATTATTAATGTCAGCTCTGAACATTCAGACTAAACCTGGCTGGCAAATGTTTATACACGATGGCCTGCTGTCTTTTCCTAATATGCCTCATGCTTCAGCTTGGTCAATGAATTAGTGTATGGTGGATAACCGAACGAGTGATTGAATGGTTTGAATCCTCAAAAATGTATTCGCTTCGATGAGTGAAATGTATGCCGAAACCAAGTCAACTCAACCCATACAACCATAAAGGTGGTTTGTTCCTACCTTCAAATGCAACCAACAGATTTTTCCTAAATCAGCTTCCCCGCATAGGTTTAGGCACAAAAAACACTTGAAAAGTACTTGAGCAATACAATGGTTTGTGTGAAAATATTGTGCACTAAAGTTAGTGCCTCTTTAAATTTTGCAACCTTTGTCACAATAGCAACAGTAGGCGCAGTTTCAAAAAACTGTCCCAAGTTGTAGTTGGATAAGGGAAGCGAAGAGCGTTCTTCTGCATCCAGCATTATTAAACCGTTGTCGTCATGGAGACAGAAACTAGCGGTTTTAAAAAACTGTCCCAACACGTGGTTAGAAATGGAAAGTGAACGGCGTTCTCCTCAACCAACCACCCTTGACATCATTAGTTTGTGAACTGCCGTTCTAGAGCCTGAAATTTGGCATTTTGGAGGTCTTGCTATTTTGGAGCCAGAAGTGACCATAATTGGACAAGCTGGGGAGGAGCAGGAGGTGAATTCGACTCAACCTTATTGGGAACCCAAGGACATTGCACCTGGCCACCTATTGCAAAAACCTGACTGCACCACAGACCTGTTAATCAAACAGACAGAGAACCGGACTACTGCTCACAAAAGTATGTGTAACTCTTTGATCAAGTGACAAAACTTGGAGTGCTTACTCACGCAGGTTACAGGTTATTATTATTATTTTTTTTAGCTCCGTTCAAATCACAGTGCTGCACAACGTTCAAGCACAAAAATGGCAGTCACAGAGCTTTCAGACCCACCCTCATATTCTTATTTTCTGCCTCTGCAAAATGGCTGATTCAGTCTCCAAAAGATTTAGGTCAACATGAGTCTGGACTCTCGCATACAAGAAAAAGATTCTCAGCTGAATTCCAGCCAACAATGTCCCGAAAAGTTAAACAGCCCCCTTAGACATGCAATGAAAAAGAACCATTTCTATTCTGTGACACGCACATACGCAATTTCTCAATCGCTGTGATAATGAGACAGCGGAGGTCAACGATAAAGGGAGAGCAATGGAGAGATAACACGCACACATATAGACTGACTATGTGTGTGGGCGTAAGAGAATGGGTAGCTACTGTAAATGTGCTGTATTTATGCACGTTAAGGCATCAGATTAATGTCCAGTGAAAGAAAACCTCTAAAAAAAAAAAAAACATTGTAGTTCACTACTATGGTAAGGTCAGTCAAGTCAATTTGTAATATGGCATGATGTCTTCATTGATGTTTAAGAGGGAAGAATGTCAGGATATGTGAACCATTTAAATGATGACAGAGTACCAGACACCCCGTGACCCCTTAGATCAGCTCTTGATTTGGAGTAACCTTGTATACAAAGAGTTTCAAAGGGTGTATATGTGAAAAGAAAGTTTAGTGGTGCGTGGTAGTGCTCCATTTCCATTTCAAGGTTTTCATTATTGTGTAGGCGGCCTGCCCCAGCAAGAAATGAATAGACTTCCAAGTGTGAAACCTTAGAGACTTTCGGGGGGGAAAGGGCAGAGGTGGACGCTACTGTATTTCACACAGTAAAGGTCATGTGTTTATTATGTCAGCAGACAGTAAAGTAATGAGCATTTCTTTTTTTTCCAAAGAAGGTCAGGAGCAGTGGGTCACATTTTCCACCTCCATTTAACAAAGTCCTGATCAGAGCAATGCATTTAACTCTCACTAATAAGACTTCTTAGAAAAAGGTTGTGTAACTGTAACAGGAATTCTGGGAATGTTCAAGTTTTTTTTTTGTAATGTTTCACCCATTAAACTTCAAATAGGTTTGTATGGATTTGTAAAGAAATTATATGACCTTTTTCTGTCTTCGAGTTTCCCTTAATCATCTTTTCTCCTTCTCTACCTGTCTCTTCTCTTGTCAATCACCTGTATCACAGTGCCTCTGTCAATCTGCCGTATCTCCGTTTTCAGTTCCCGATCCATCCATCGTCCTCCTCGTCTCATTTCTCACTCTCAGCCTTCCTTCACTTTCATCTTTGTCCTGCCCTCTACCTTTCATGTGTTCCTCTCTCTCTCTCTCTCTCTCTTTGTGTTTTAGTTTACGTGATGTTTTCAACAAATGAGGAGACGTGTTGGGTGTTCTCCGTGTTCAAACACGGATGCAGCTTTTAATTCATTTTGTGTAAGTGTCTCTCCCTGTTCCAGCTCTCTGCCCCTCTACTCCAGTGCTCCTTTGTGTAAACTATAAGTCTTATTTCCATCACATATTCCATAGGTGGGCCTTCACGCACCTGTCAGAGCTGGCAAAAGAGGACCATGTGAAAATTAAATGTCCATGGTCTATTAAAAGATTCTGTTAAAAGTTTTTTTTAAAATACACAGAAAAATAATCACATTTGTATTTGAAGCCCCAGAACATAATTGCTCAACAGTATGAGATCCCGGGTCCTATCTGTTTGTTCTGACAGGCATGGCACTGTTTTTAAAATACAGAATATATATATATATATTATTTTTTTTAGCAGCATTTAACACCGTTTCCCAGAAGTTCTCAAGCCTGATGGCGTCAAGTTATTGCGTAACAGGAAAAAGGAGCCATTAGGACTTTAGTAGAGGAGATGGCAAAAATAAAGGCTGACTGGCAGCCACGTACATGTACCGGAAAAATAATAGGTAATCAAAAGGATGGCGAGAATAACAACGAGCAACATGAAAAGCATGAATGATGTGACAATCTGGCCACTGACTGGAGGACAGCTGGAGGTGGGAGTCGGATGAGTGGACAGATGAGAAAGTCATCTGGTGAGGATAATTGACAAATTGGGGCAACAAAAAAAAAAAAAAAACTACAACTTGGGTCAGGAATCATGACAGATGGGTTAAAGGTCAAAAGCAGAAGGAGCCAGGTCCAAAGAATCATGTCCTTTTCGAGTCAAGTCAATTTCATCCAGTCTTTTTTTATGGTAGAGAGCCGTATTTCTCACCGTTTCAGGTCTGCCGGCACTGATTACTGCAAAACTTGAATCAATATAATCAGAATTAAGACTGGGATGTTTTAAAATAGAAGCACAACCAGCAAAACAATTTATAAGTATAAAGATCACAAATAGCAAACTCTGGCTGCAGTAAATCAAAAAAATGTTCCCAAGACCTCAAACCAAGTCTACATTCAGGTCAACTCCTTTTTCCACGGCATAGCCATCTGCCTTGCTGTGCAAATTCAAACCAGAGAACCAACCAAAAACAAGGCTAAAAATTTAAAGAGCAAAATGCCGAGACGTAAACAAAAGGCACTCTTGCACGGCGAAAAGAGGCAAAGGAACCGAATGAATATCCCCAACACCGCTACTCGCCGGATTTGTCTCCCCGTGACTTCTTTCTGTTCCCAAAAAGTTGGACACAAACTTTGAAGTGCGCTCTCTGCTCAACCTTCCTTTTTATGGCAGGAAGGTCATAACTTCTTCCTGGTCTGAGCACGACACAGTGAGCCATCTCTGAACTTTTTGAGCCATCCTGCAAATTAAATGCAGACTGTACATTCCTCCCTCTCTGCACAGAGGGGGCTCACCATATATTGTTATTGCAGTGGGCAGGAATGACTTCCTGTGGTGGCCTTTATTACAGTGGAGCCATCAGCTGACAACACTCAGCTGTCTGACATGTAAGTCGTGCAGGGGGTGTAAAGTGTTGTTCATTATGTAAAGAAGTTTGTCCAACATCTTCCAACCATCTTTTGGCGCTCCCGAGCTGCAGTCCCCAACACATAGACAGCCTTCTTCATCAGCTTGCTATTCATGTTATGCTATGTTACACCTGAAGTGTCTCGGCAGCCCTTTCTTGCTGTTTTAGATCATTTTTTTTTTGCAAAGGTGAACTTGTTATGTTACTCCCAGTGTTTACCCTGCGCATAGAGGTCGTAGCACAGGGCTTAGCTCAAATGTAACTATTATCACGACAAAACGGAGAGGCCAGAAAGGTCTAAATGTTTTTATAGAGTGGAGATTACAGATGAAGGCAGAAATGACTTTTGATGGCAATAAAATAAGGAAGAAAGCAAGTTTCAGTCGCTGCTTTCTGTAAGCCAACCAAAAAGTTGTACAATGTTAAGTCGCAGTGGTTTCAACTTTTAATGGCAAATGGTGTCATTTATCTCAAACATGGATGGAAAGCACAGACTATGCTTCACTTTTTCAGGAAGACTGATGATACTTCAACGAAAGACCAGCTCGTTAGCAGCGTCAATCTTTCTATAGGCTACAACCCTTTAGCATGTGCAACAAGGGGCGCACCGTTTACTCGTTAATAGTTTCGGTGTGAAATGTTTCGAAACTTACTTCTCCTCGCTGATTTGCCTTTAATTTCTTCCCTCCATTTTGACTTCACGCCGTCATTGCGTGACATTGGCTCTTAATTACGCTGCACACATTTTAAAATGTTGCAAAGCAAACAAAGCTTTGTCATATTACAGCAGACGTTATTGTTACATTTTTACAAACACATTTTACTCAGTAATAGTGGTGACTGAACTGTGTCACCGAATAACATTTTGCCCTCAGCTGCTTAACTGCTACTGTAGAAACAAAGTGTGCTCTTTGTGCAGTATGTCACGTATGTCACACACCATCCACCCAGTGTCAACCTTTACTGTTTGAAGCTGTCTCCACGCGTGCACGTGCACGCAAACGCACGCACGCACGCACACACACACACACACACACACACACACACACACACACACACACACACACACACACACACACACACACACACCCATTCACAACAAGATCAATCAGCCAGTCAGACATGTACTAACTTCCTTAACACCCATCACTTGGTGTTACAGCCTTGTATGGTAGAGTGTGTGTGTGTGTGTGTGTGTGTGTGTGTGTGTGTGTGTGTGTGTGTGTGTGTGTGTGTGTGTGTGTGCGCGCGCGCGCCAAGCTAAACTGAATATATCAGTGTGTGTGCAGATGTTCTTGAAAACCTTGTGCTGTTCATCCATACTTGTGTATCTTTATCTATTTGCATTGTATTTGCAAAAAGAACTTGTTTCTAAGCGTCCAAGAGAAATTTACAAAGAGGGAGGTGAAGATTACAAGACGGAGGCAGAGAGAGAAGGACAAAGGGAGGAGGGGAGGCATACTGCAGGGAGGGAGAGAAGGAGATTAAGCCACTCTGAAAGAAAGACAAATCATTAAATTCATACCCTGGCTGAGAGGGAGATGGTAAATGAAGCTAGTGAAGGTGAAATTGTAATTGAGGGCGATACAAAATTCAATTATCTCCATTAGTTCACTTTATTATCTTGGCTTAGGTGTTCTAATGGTGTTATGTTATCGTCGGTACACAGGGCCACTCTGTTGGATTCATCTGTTTTGTTTTCTGTTATGCTCTTGTTTGTGGGTGTTGTTTTCCCCTGGTAAATTATTGTAAATGAAAAGAAGAGGACAAGCTTTCCTCCTGGTTCACAACAAATGAGGATCTTTTTTCAAACCTCTCAGATCAGATAGTATTGTTCGACAGTTGCATTAACAAACTGATGGAAATTCATATTTTTCACAAGATGGGGACTTTAGTCAAAAGGCCAAGCAGTGTTGCATTTTGGCTCCGACAAGGCCACCGGTGCTTATTGCTGCCATTCGAGACGACGCTTCTGATTCCTCTACGCAACTGACAAAACAATTGTTGGATAGAGTGTCATCCATAAAACTCCAGTTCCGACATTCACATCTCCCTCAGGATTGGTTGTAATAACTTTGGTGGTCCCCATAGGGCGGCACGGTGGTGCAGTGGTTAGCACTGTCACCTCACAGCAAAAAAGGTTCCGGGTTCGAATCCGGTCCTGGGCCTTTCTGTGCGGAGTTTGCATGTTCTCCCTGTGCTTGCGTGGGTTCTCTCCGGGTTCTCCGGCTTCCTCCCATCATCCAAAAACATGCACCTCAGGTCAGGTTACCTGGCGCCGCGCTAGTGGCAGCCTGCTGCAGCATCTCCCCCCTGAGAGCCCCCCTGCTGTAGTGAAGAAATTTTCCCTCGGGGATTAATAAAGTGTATAAAATTTAAAATAAAAAAAAATAGCGTTTCGTCTAACACTATTAGCGTGTCATAATTTTCATTTGTCACAGACTTTGGTTCATGTAATTTAGTATGTGTCTGAAAAACCTAATTTGCGTCAGCCTCACGTGTACTTGGTGTTGTACTTGTATATTGAATGATAGCGAGCTGTAATGCTAAACTAAGGTTTTAAACATGGTAGAAATGACTGTACCTGCTAAAAATCAGCATGTTAGCAAACAGACATAGACTGACTTAGACTTACAGACCTGCTGTCCTCATGTAGACAACTGTAGAATCTTAGCATTTACGAGTTATCCAGGCAAAACAAAATGAGCAAACCTGCTCCTCTATCAGCGCTCACCTCACTTAGCCTCTGAATTGACCAGTCTTTAGTTTCCACTAAAGGCCACAGATCTGTAGAAGTGGATCTCAATGATACTCATCTAAGAAAAGTCCACCAAAAGAGGACCATGACCCTTCTCCGGTTCTGAGATTTAAAGTGCAGACTTAGACCGAAACACGACCCATTACCTATACGGAAATAAAAAACACAATTAATCATACAGAGGAGAAGTGTCAGTTCAAAGACATTAAAAAGACTGGAGACCCCGGCACTGCTCAAAGGACACTTCAGCCTGGCAAACAATGTCTGTTAACCAAGGTTAAACCCTTAACCTTCCAGTTAAAGATCAATCTCTTTGCCTTACTAGGCCACATCACTGCCTCTCCACACAATTCCACATCTTTTTTACGACGATAATTTCATAAAATAACATCTCAATTACGTTGGTTGTCTCCCTCCATAATTAAGTTATTGTTGTATGAATGAGAGAGGCCCAGTCCAATTATGCGGCAAGGTCTGTGCTTATTGATTTACCATTCATCTGTTGTTGAGGTCATTACCAGCATGGTAGCTGTGGCGATAATCCTGATTATGGATAGATAGTTTAAGTAGTGTTATAAAGGAGAGGAACATGGGGAGAAGGAAGGAAGTAAAGCAGAAATGTGAGGGGCTGGAAAACAAAGAGAAGAGGTAGATAAGGAGAAAAGAAAAAACACATGAATTAATGCATGAGTTAATTTAAAAAACTTTCAAGCCAATATTTTCCTTCGTCATTCAGCAAAGTCATGGAGAGAAAAAAGGAGTGACGAGTATAAAAGAGTAACAGTAAAAGGACAAGAGGAAAAGGAAACTTGAAATATCAGCCATAAGTTTTGAACTTTACCAGAATGATATTTGTAATGATCATTAGCCTACAGAGAGAGACAGCTACATGCTGGAGGAAGACTATGATCAAACTCTCTAAAATATGAATGTCCATCTCATCCTTTTCTGACCAAATTTGTTCACCAACCACCTTAATTGAAAACTAATTAATTGATATGAGGAAAAATAATGAAATATTTCTTCTGTTTGAATTGTCTCTATCCGGCACTGAAATTCTCTGGGGTTTCCTCTCTCCATCAGGGCAGGATTGCTTTTCAATTAGAACATTCATTAAAATGCCTCAGAGCAATTCATGAGCTCATTAGATTTAGTAATCATATAATCAGTGCAGGGATAAGACATCAGACTTTGAATTTAAACTAGAACACATCAAACAAACAAATCAACAGCTGAGGTCACTAGGACGGTGTCAATGTGGCAGGCTGAACATCTTCAACAACCTCCTCCCCTTCCTTTCCCTCCTCCCCAGACCAGAAGGGTTAATTTGGCATCCAAACAATTAAAAAGACAGTGTTCTCAAATCACAATTTAGATTTTAGCGCCATTCTTCTAAGGCCTCTGTGATTTTATCAACATCCTGACCTGACACTTTCCAGGAAAAACGTGTCAAAAAGTTCAGCGTGGAACTCCTTTAAAACATGAGTGAAGATGAGGTGCAATGCAATCTCTGCAGGTAAAGCGAGCATATAAATCTACCACATTCATGCCCAATCATAAGAGAGAAAAGCACCAAGAAACAATCCATCCACTGATCAATAATCAATAGCCAGATGAAGTCAGTTTGATGTTGGATGTACAGCACAAATATCAGCCATTATCTCAAATATGAAGGTCAATTTGTTTTCAATTATCAAATGGTATTTTTGCTTGAAATGCCCATTCCTATTTCAGACAAATATATTGAAAAGCAGGCACCTATTGCTGGCAGATGTTATAATCTCTATTTAGCATCCAATTAAGATAATAATAATTAGCTTCATGGGTAGTTAAAAACATTGTCTCCAGCTAATTCTTTCATGTTTTCATGTAGTACTACAAGACTGAGGCTAAGGCTGAATGGACCCAAGCAAAAAGTCAGCATCATCACAACCTGATGATAAATAAAAATAAAGAATTAGCTTTTTTTAAAGACAAGAAAAAAAAGTATTCTTCCCAAAGGAAATTTTTGTGCTAGAGTTTAGTAAAGAGTAGAGAGAGTAAACTTAGGTGGATAAGGAACACTTGTATCTAGCAGGGTAACAAAATAAGTAATGAGTAAATTTAGTAAAGAAAATAAGTAAAAATGGAAATTTATCACAATAAAAAGCAATTTTAACAATGACAGTGAAAAACTAATAAAAAAATGATATTCAAAAGTATTCGTGGACATGATGTTGAAAACGTGTATCATGGTAGAACCATGTAATAAGACAAAAATGAGTTTTGACTTAATTTCTATGAGCCTGTTTTAACAACTGAAACCAGTTAAAGACCCAACGTGCATTGCTCTTTTGAAATTAGCCCAATCAGTTGTGTCAGTATTAATATTTGATTATATTTAGATGTAACTGCCAGTGATGGTGGCCTTGAAGCTGCGTGTTACCAGCGGTTTGTTGACACGTACAGTTATTTTCACATTGAGGAATGTTGCCGCTGTCGGATATCCCTGAGGTCTTTTGGTATCCATGTTTAGTTTTTTTTACTTCTTCTGATCGTTTCATTGTAATTACAGTCAGAACTATATGCACACCACTTAAGCATGTGGAGACAGCCACAGTCTGACAGGCCTGCCAAGCTTGGTTGGTAAGCTATGACTGGACAATTGCTACTTGGACAAGGGAGGGCTGGTAAATGGATAATTAAAGTGGCTGTTATGCAAGCGCAACCATTTTAGCAGGACTTTAATCAGCCTAGGATGTAATAATACAACAAAAACAAAAAACACAATTTTTTTTTGACTGGCATCAGAGGGATTTTAGTGGGCTACTTAAATAAATTCTGTATGGAAATAATTACAGAGATAGTGCTCAGTCTACATGTTTCACAATGTTCATTAAAAAAAAGTGCTGACTGCATATTTCCTGCAGCTCTACTGACAGTGTAATAAAAAGGACACAGACAGAGACAGAGTTAGAAAGTCAGACAGAAAAACAAAGAAATGATTCCAAAGTCTTTGATGCCATCTCAGTACTGCTCACCTTTATGGAGGAGGCATCAGCAAAAACAAAAAATCAATGATAGAACGTCATCAAATATTTAACAATTGAACATCTGACTTTTATCCATCACGAATTACCCCAGAGAGGCGGCTACATGCAAACACTCAAAATAAATGCAAGCGGTGTTGCAAACAGCACATTTATCACGCACCAATATAAAGCACGATAAATAAAAAAAAAAAGAACCAGTTATCCCCAAGGCAAGAGGGAAGTGAATGATGTTTAGCAAATCAGAAATTATGCTTTGCTCTTGGTGTACATTAGTAAGTTGGTGTTTGTGTACGTGACATCGGAGAGGTTTGTGTGTTTGTGAGAGAGGGAGGGAGATGAATGCAGTGGAAGCTGTGTATATGCGTGTCTGCATTTTTATCCGTTATGCCTTCGGAGACTTTGGGAAGTAATAAGAAATATTTAAAACTTGATTTTGCAAATGGAGAGCAAAAAAGAAAGCAGTGAGCGGAGAGTAATAACTACGCAGCATAGCGAGAAAGATTTAACAACCTGCAAGACCGTGCAGCAAGCACAATGCGGCTTGATCAGGCTTCAAATCTCAGGTTTCAATCGTACATGACTGTCATCCTGAGTGCTTTATTATATACAGTTGCCTCACAGACGACATACGAGCCCAGTTTGTGATGGAAGCGTGTGCACTCGGTTGCAAAAAGTGCCTGATTCTGCATCTACTCTGCATTAATGACTTCGAACGCGTCATGAGCGTTTTCATGGCGACACAAAAGGAGCAGTCATTTATCGGTGACATTCCTGTTTGACAGCAGCAGCACAAGCAGCATTTCAGAGAAACACAGAAGGCAGCTCGGTGTTATTGTTGCTAATGGAGCTTTAGGCCAACACTGAGGTAAGGTTGAGTGAGTGTTTCATTCTATGATGAGAGCAGATTATGAGAAAATACAGTCGGTCTCAATATAATCCGTTACTAAATGTGGAAAAATGCTGTCTTGCAATTTACTGCACAAACGTGGGATATAATCCACCAGTAAAGTCTGACATCCTGATTCAAAGTCTTAATCTAAAGATTTGGGATGCGTTTCGAAACGTAAACTCACTATATACTGTTTGCTACATAAAATAGTCACTGGGAGAGAACAGCAGACAGCTGTTGATAGATTTTGGACAATATTTGGATGTTGCACTGCAACATAATTATGCGCAGTATATAGGTCATTTATTTTTCTTAACAAGCACCAGAACATCGCCCCGCATGATGCCAATGTTGCTATTTTTGGATAAGAACACATTGGAAATGTATGTAAATATTCACAATGTTAAAATAAAACTTTATAATAAAGATCTGTGCACATGTAACTTTATTTCAGCATTATTCATTATTTTGCACTCTATCCACCTACTCGGGCATGATGGGAACTACAGCTCTAACCATATTATGATCTACTAATCTTCAATAGAGCCTATTAATTGTGTAATGTTACCCGTGAAAAGCAATCAAACACATTAAATGAACCTCATTTTGTGAAGCACTGGTAGTTTTGTTTAATAGTTTATGAATTAGCTTTTTAGCCAAACAAACAAAACATATCAAGTTTGGACTGATCAACTACATTTCCTTAGATGTGATTCTGAGAGACATTTTCAAAGTATTTTTTTGAAATACCCTGTAATTATGCTCACCGGGCTCTCAATGGAGGGGGAAAAAAAGAAGTCCTATTTTTAGCGCCTAAGCAAGCATTATGCTAATTATTTGAAGGGATATGCCCACATCAAACATATTAGGCTGGACATTGAAATAGAGTGTGGAGACCTTCTGTAATTATTCAGTACTCTGTAATTATTGAGTTGGTTAGAAAAACAGAAGTGCAGCATATTTTTTGCTCAACATTTAACGGCTCTCTTTCGGCAACAACACTCAGGAGACAGGCCACAATGCATGATGGTCTATGTTGATCAATGCAAGGTATACCCTCAGATTTTGGTGTGCCTTGCAACGATTTTTGTAGTGCGCTGTATAGATAATGAAATTTATAGTTCATGAAATTTCTAACAGCACCGCAAAATGGCCGATGCACTTCATATTGAACTATAGTAAGGAAGTGAACCATTTGAACACAGCCTTGGTATGTTGTCGTGAAGTTTACGATAAAGTTCAGCTGTTATAAGATTTTAAATAGCAAGTATGATTGTGTAACGTTACCGCTTGTCACACTGGAGTTTCAAGTCTTCCAGTTTAAGCAGTGGTTTTCTAAAATTGCGAAACAATAAGCAGTGTTGCACTATTGTAACCGCAGGCTTTATCCTGCAGATAATACAGTTTAATAAAACGTTTAGATAGTAGTATTGCACAACATAAACACAGTAAATGAGACAGGAGGTCATTGTGACTCAACAGGGTTGAGGTATGTACTATATAATGAGAAATATAAATTGAACAATTTGTTTTGCTTCATTTTCAATGCACTTTTAATATAACGGTGTCCTAAACTTAGAGGAAGAAAAATAGAGAGGCTGGAATTAAACAGACTTTTGTTTCAATCTTTGACGTTAAAACCTTTTTGCAACTGACAAAATCTGATGTTTTTAAATATCAAGAGTCTATAACCCCACTGGTGGGACACTGAAGCACATCTGCATGCTGACAATTTTAACATGCTAATATTTAGCTCATACCAAAACGTTACCATATTCAATATCTTATTTCAGAACATTTGAATGCAAAAAAACTAAGATGTAAACACGATGTACAGCAGAGGTTTATGGTACTTTCATTAGTTTTTGACAGTACCATGCTGTGAGCTCTACCAGTCTGTTTGACAAGCCAGAAAACACCGAAAAATACCAGGAACTTTACCTTGACTTCGATACTGGCTCAACAAACTTCAAGGCTCAACAAAATCATTGAAATTGATCTTTCAGGGAACATGACTACCAAATTGAACCGCATTCCATCCAACTGTTGTCCCGACATTTCACCGAAAACCTCATGGTGGCAAAAAGTCAGGGGATCTCCATCGTCAGTACATTTTATCTGTCCAAGACCACAAAGTCTGTGCAAAATATAATGGGGCGGCTGTGGCTCCGATGGTGGAGCCGGTTGCCCACTAAACCCTGGCACACACTGCCTGCGTGGCATATGCATGGCAGTTGCAGATTGTCTTGATTTTCATTTTGTGAGCAGGTTACAGCAGCCACACAGTCTCTGTGCGAGACGTGTGTCATGCCTTGCAGCTGTGGTGTGTCAACTAGACATGTGATCTATAAATCACACGTTTACTACATTGTCATAGCAGAAACCCAACGTGGGCTCTTATCATATTATGTCAATAATTAAACAGTTCCTGCAGGTGTGCTCGCCTCCTCTCTAGCTTTCTGTCTCCGAGTCTCGCTCTGAACAACGGTGAACAAAAATGACGTGCCAGATTTTTGGTCACAACAAAATTGGCCGACTTCAAACGTGATTATTGATGGCCATTGTGATCTAGAAATATAGGGCAATGCAGCCGAGATGCTGCCAGTGTGGGCACACACACACACACACACACACACACACACACACACACACACACACACACACACACACACACACACACACACGAGCAAGCTGCAGCAGTATACCGAGGTAGCCGCGACGCACACTCCATGCATGCAGTGCGTCCCAGGCCAAATCGTAAGGTCGGTGGTCCAATTCCAGGGTCCTCCTGTCCAAATGGGGCTAGTAGTATATGTAGCTATTATAGCAAAAAAAAAAATCTGACATTTGTGCAACTATGAACTCCAAAAGTTCTAAGAAAACAAGCTTAGTATATTTGATAAGGCTGTGAAGGACGGGAATGGATGAACCTGCTTCAGCCGCCGCCGTCTGTAAGGGACGCTGTAAGACGTAGAGCAAGTGCGCCCACAAGAAGGCAGTGACGATTTCATTGGTCAGCGTCATACCTGCCCATTCTATTGGTTGGGGAATTTTGACAGGGTCATTTGGGGTCATTTCCCAAAATTCCCGAGAGCGCGAGCTGAGATCCGAGAGCAGAATTTTTGTGAGCGCAATAAAGAGTGCAAGGGGGAACGGTTAAACTGTGTATATTAGCAAAGACATACAGTTTTGAAAGAGAGCTGAGCAAGTCCACGAGGGAGACTTTTGAGAGAATTTTATCATATTTAATTGGGAAAACAATGAATCATGCTCTCAAATTGAAAGCGTATGCTCTTGACTTATGGTAGTACTATACACCCTATAAAATTGGTGTGTAAATGTGTGTGTGAATAGGAAACAAATTTTAAAGCGCTTTAAGACCGCTATGGTAAAAGGGTGCTATATAAGTGCAGACCGTCTACCACTCCATAGCTGCTGAACGTGATCTGCCTTCCTGACGGTCAGTAATGTACAAACCACCTATTAGTGTGGCTAAAAATAACTTGGCATGAGATTAATTAATAGAGCTAAGCCTGTTACAAAGTCATACAGTAATTTGTATATAGGCCTGTGGCTGTAAAGCATATTTTAACTTCACATGAAAGAGCGGTGTTGTTGTTGTTTTGGTTTTTGTTCGGTTGCCTCTCCCTTTTGACAATGTCTGGAAAACTTTAAGAACTACTCGTGTTAGCTTTAGTCCGCTGTGTCGCAACCCTCCTCTTGAATTCATTTCTCAGCATAACTTCTCTCTCACCAACTCCGAAGTAACAGAAGCCCGTATGGGTTTACACATTAGAGAGCCACATACGAGAAGTGTTTGAGCATACAAGAGTCATGCAGAGTCTGTTGTGGTTGTCTTTGACAAACGTCTGCTCGCAAGACTCGAGCCGTCAGTCGGGGTGGGGGGGTGCACGAGCTAAGCCTCTCCCATCTGTCGACCCGCGAGCAGGTGGCCTGGATAATGATGTGGCGTAGCATAGCTCAGACAGGGCACCATTCAACAGAGACGGGCACAGGGACCATATCAATTTTGGACTATGAAAATGATTTATCAAGTGCGAGAGAAAGATAAATGACTTAACCTTTCATGAGCCAAGAGCGGATGAGGGTACGCTTGGTCATTGCACTCACATTGGGGTTGAACCCCTGTAAACCCTCAGATGCACGGATCTCAGCTGCATCCATCTCTGTTCTTGTTTGGGGTGACTAGATAGACCTTTAATTCACACAAAGCCTCTGACCTGAAGCCGACCACTCATCCTAACATTTCTGGTGGTGCAGCTTTGTGACTGACTGATTCTGGCTTATGATGTCACTGTGGGGGTGGATAGGAACACTTGGTGCTGGACTTATCCCGTCTTGATCTGTATTAAGTCAGGAGGCATTGTTACACTTGCTAGATTGCTACCTTCTTCAAACAACATCTGTTATTTATATATTCCACAAGGGAAAGTAATTAACATGTCAACAGGACCATCACCATCAAAACATACGTTTTAAGAGTTCATTAGCTGCAGTAGAACTCTAACAAGCATTCAACTTTTCCCGAGTTGCATGCTTTTTTGACAAGCAGCAAGCAGAATTGTTCTCATGCTCTGCTTACTTGTGCTCTTTTTGTGTCTGTTACCAATCTTATTTCACATTCTGATATAAGGCCCGCACCATTCATTCTCTTAATGGCATCTTGTGCATGCACAGCAGTAATTTCTGAGGACCAACACTGCAGGACAATGCAAGGCTGATCAGCCTCAGCTATTACGTTTTAGAATTCAATGATTTAAGTGTTCCTTACCAGTCAATAATTCATTGACCACTAGTACAATGCACTTCCCAAATTAGCAGCGAAAATCAGAACGACTGTGTCCTCCAATAACTTCAGATGCACTGATTCGGTACCTTGGACAGCAACACAAACACCACACAGGTTGACCTCTCTCTGCAGAGACCCCTGGTGTGTAGACACCAGCATCTACAGTTTATTTTTTTATTTTTATTTTTTTATTGTACTCTATTAATCCCCGAGGGGAAATTATTTCATTACAGCAGCATCCCGAGGGGGAGCTGCTGCAACAGGCTGCCACGACCGCGGCGCCAACCAACCTGAGGTGCATGTTTTTGGGTGATGGGAGGAAGCCGGAGAACCTGGAGAGAACCCTCGCAAGCACAGGGAGAACATGCAAACTCCGCACAGAAAGGCCCAGGACCGGATTTGAACCCGGAACCTTTTTGCTGTGAGGCGACAATGCTAACCACTGCACCACCGTGCCTCCCAATAACATGTGGAATTACATGTGGAAGTAATTGCTTATGAAGCAAAACTTAAGTTCGTGGTATATTAAAGAAGGTGTCAACATTACCAGTAACTATATTCTAAGCCTCGTTTTATTTGTTGCCTTGTAAAAGCTTAGCACTTTGACATTAACCTGAAATTTTATTCCAATGGAAATTGGGAAATGCACAATTTAAATACTTCTTTTTTTTTTTTTTAAACTGTAGTGTATATTCACTGTCCTTCACTCTCACTGAGAGGAATAAATACAATTATTACAATTTAATGTTTTTTTTTTTATCTGGTGAAAAAGGGCCCAAAAGAGCTGTTGCAAGAAGGGGTTAACTGAGGTGTTCAACAGTGACCTTCAGCATGAATGAACTCCAATCATATTTCAAGAAAATGAAAGGCTCAAAGTGAAAGGGGGCGCACACACACACACAGGAAATGACCTAGCTCCAGGATGTTATTGGCATTTGGTTTGTTTTCAGACTTATTTAGAATTTGGTATTTCTATAAACTGGCCAAGTGCAGCCAGTATTTCTGCACTCACTTGATGCTTCTTTCTTGGCTCAGTTTTGTTTAGGTCCGTTTTGGGGTGTCTCAATATACCGGTATAGATGTTAGCCGCGATATTTAAAAAAAATAAATGTTATCATTGCATTAATAAAGTACATGCAATAATATCGTAAAAAGTCCATCACCAACACCTATCCAGTTTACACTCCAACACAGAAGGTGGCGGTATCGCTGCTTTGTGCTGGTTGTCACTTGCCATGCATCTAACAAAAAGGAAATCTGAGCATTGTAAACAGCGGTCCAGTGGCACTACTTCTTTGTAACTTTTGACAATAAAACAATCAAATTCAATTGGATGGACAACCAAATGAATTTTTTTTATTTTTTATTTTTTTTTATAAGACGATCATAAACAGACAATGACACAAAACTGTTCATGTACGATGTGAAAAGGTGGTATACATATACAGTAGCTATAACTATGATTGCTTGTTTGGAACTAGAGGGATCTATCCGAGCCAACCAAATCAGGTTAGAAATTAGTTATTGACCTATTTTCAATATAATTGAATTGATCAAACATAAACAGAATATTGATCATCTTAGATTATGAATTGCTGCCTCACTTAATGTATTTGTTTCATTGTGAGCAGTAATTGAAGGAGCAATACCGCCACCTTTTATCAAGCTTAGAGGATATCCTATGAAGACTGAGCTTAAGACTGTCTCAGACCCTCTATTCCCCTCCTGAACACTCTTCACATGTATGCACTCACACACACACAGTTTATTTCATGGGGGATTATGACTTGGAAAGTCCTACACATGACACAGGCACCAGCATGCATGAGATACAAGAACACACCCACACCCACATTGAGGGATTAATGTACTGATGGCCTCAGACTTGACATTATATGTGACTCTGACTGGGGCATGTGACCATGGCAGCCCTGATGGGGTGCACACACACAAGCGCGCACACACGCACAGACAGACAGACACACACACACACACACACACACACACACACAGAGAGAGAGAGAGAGAGAGAGTGAAACTAGCCCCTCTCTGTCAAATCCTATTAAAGAAGAAGAAATGGTTGTAGGTTCTAATCCCCCCTGCTCAAACCTGAGCTGCACTGCATGACAGACACAGAGATAAACTGGCTGGCAAAGAGACAGAAACAGAAACGCAGACAGATACAGCAGACAGACATACCAAAGTGGAGTGGACACTCTGTGGTACTGTTTTTGAACTAAATGTTTTCAAGTCAAATTTAAGTATCACTTCCAACAGGAAACCATGGGTCCCTGTTGACAGCATCAATTCGAGCACTAATTACTGCACAACTTCCTCCTAGTTATCAAAGCTTTTGCCTCAAAGGAGGCAGGTAGCAATTTCTGGAAACAAAACTCGTGCCACCCTGGCAGCCAGTGATGACTGATGGTTTCATATTGACAAGAGTGTCCATAACTGGAAAACAATTTCACTAAATATAGGCTATCTAACATGCATTTGTATCCGTGTTTACTGATATCTGGTAGTTGTCTTTAAGCTACAAAATGAACCACGCTCACATCAAATATGCCTTCATGATTTATTTATTTCAGTAAGAATTCAGCATTAAAATAAGTCCAGCAAATCCCAACATGCTGTTATGTTGTCCTTTTGGGGGGTTTTGTTTGATTTTATTATGGAACTGTTAAGAGTTCTCCAGAGGTTGTTCCAAAGAAGAAAAGTAATTATTTTTTTAGTACACTTTTAAGCCATTTGAGTATAAAATCGGAGCATCCCATGAAAGCCCTCAAAAAACAAAGCAGGATTTCCTTTCTGAGGCTCGAAACCTGAGTTAAATGGGTTAATTGGGGATCATTCTAATCAGAATCTTGATTTGGCCAAATTAATACCCAATTAGGCAGACTTAAACAGATTTGGAAGATAAAGAAGATAAGAAAGATAATCTCTCATCGGTGCCTTTTCCACTATTTTTCCTCAAAGGCACTGCAGCACACTAGCAGGTTTATAGAGATATTTGACACAGTTCAAATCAGTAGTAAACATGTGGGATGTTTCCCTCTCTAGCTGTATTATAAAAGATTACGATAGTTTGGCGTAGTATTAAAAAAAATATATATATTTCTAGTTATTGACTGATATATGGTTTAGTAATAGTGTTATATCATTTTTCCAAATACATTAAACTAGTTAAACTGTGGGATGATGCAACTAAAACCTAGTGTTTTTTTTTGTCACCTTTCCAAAACCAAAATCACCAGAGAAAAAGTGTATTGCAGAGATTAAATACTGTGTCTGTCTGCTTCAATGCAGACTGCAAAGGTTAGCGTGCGCAGCTAACTAGCTTACCAACAAAAATCCATTCTCTGGAAGTAGTCTAAGTTAACATTATGAGCGCTATCCTGCTGTATAATCGCTTTAGAAAAATCTACAACTCCAGCTACTCCAGTGAAGTTTGTTACCTGATAGCGTTATATTTTCTGGACCAACAAGCTCATACTTATCCTCAAAATAGTTTCTCTTAGGTGCAACATATTGTTTGAAAATCCCAGTAGTAAAAGTATAATGCAGTTCTGTATCTGTGTACTGTCTGTCCAAAGTAGCTTTCATTGGCAGATATTCAAACGGGGATATGCTGGAATCAAAAGCCATTTTAAGTGCAATTAAACAATGATGGTGTGCGATAATACTAAGACTACACCTCAATGCTGCAATGAAAAACTCGTGCGTCTAATTATCTATCTCTTCCATATGGATCATTAACTGCTGAGGATGCCGAGACGGCAACATCCACCTAAACTTGAACACCTGTAGTTGCCTCCATTCTAAAGCCGTGGATCACTGCTGATCTGAGTGATGAAAACAGGCTGCACGGTTGATTGATGGCTGGGGGAGCGAAGGAGGGGCCATATACATGATATAAATCACTGGTGTGGGGCTAGTGTTTTTTGTAAGAGGCACAGAAGGACAGTGAGTGATGATTCCACCCCTGAACCACTTAACGGTATTTATCTGACAGATAGAAGGAGGGATGAAGAGAAGGGGCGAAGAAAAACAGCAAAAGGGAGGAGGGGCAGAAGAAGGGATACGTTTCAAATTTCAAAAGATGAAAAAGTCCACAGTAAAACTGTTTTTTTTCTGATGGAAAACAAAAGCAGTTTACACTCAGCCTGGCATCATTATCTGGAAAATGGACAGTAAGGCTGATCTGATCAATGGAAATTACATAAATTGATTGATTGCTGGAGTGACGGGGTTGGTCAGGCAGATGAGTTGTTAGTGTGAGGTCAGTTTGTCATCATCTAGAGATGATAAGGGCCGATGTGACCTCTGAAACACTCATTATTCGCCTCGGGGAGATTGTCAGATGTCATGAAAGATGATGACAGATTATAGGGGAGAGAGAGAGAGATACGGACAGGGACAGAAATGTATTCTTTCTGGCAACATAAAAAGCAGATTGTTTAATGTGTCACAATGGCCGTGTATCATTTTACAATTTTCCATACCATTGCCTGTGCTTCAACTGTGATTCTGGCTATTGAACGATTTTTTTTTTTTTGGGATACCAATCTTGCAAAATCCAACCAAAAAAAACATGACATTACACTTTAGAGGGGGAGAATGTAACCCAGGTTATTTTCTGTAGCTGCAATTTACAAATCAGCCTTTAACGCCGCAGATGAAAGCAATCAGTAGATGGTACAATTCACCAATGTTCCCTTAAGAAGCTTCCACTGCGGGGTACACAGCTCGGAGAGGTATATAGCCAAAAATTATTATGAATATCGTGAAATAAGTTTTTTTTCCTTTTTTTTTTTTTTTTTTTTTTTAATCTAAGATTGATTTACCTAAGCTAAAACAATGATTTTATTAACGTGGCCAGGCCACTTAAGAAGAACTACAAACGCAGTATTGGATCACGTTTTGGCTTGCGTTTTGTGTGAATATTAAAAATGAAAACGTGTTAGTGTGGATGTAGCCTAAGTATCAAAATTTGGTGCCGAATGAAAAGGCTTCTTTTTTTTTTTTTTTTTTTACTATATAGTAACGAAGTAGTTCGTCTGTGCCATAAAATGATCAAGGTTCGGAACTCAGCTCGATGCTGCACACAAACTGGCAACCATTCACTTTGTTAGAATCGATAAAAAGGTTTGATCAATTATTTAACACGCAGAATCGCATACACGTTGATAGTGATACGAAGAGTAATCAAAGGGGAGACAGACAAACACAGGAAAACAGTTGAGGAGAAATTATGCACAAAGTGACACTTCAGTGACTACTTTCTTTCCTCCATTTGCACCTTTTTTTTTTTTTTTTTACTCTTTTGACACTTATTTCCGACTCTCCGGCTCTGTCTGTCTCTCCCACTGTGCGGCTGTAGGCTATGATTATAGTCAGTGATGGGGTTCAGGAGGGCTTTGTCTTGAACAGTCTGTATAATATGCTTCTTATGAGATATTACTAGTAAATAATTCATACACTCAGTCAAACTGGCACACAAGCACATTTACACATTAGCATGCCCAAACCGTACTAAAGCCGTGCACACACACACGCACACACACACACACACACACGCATGCACACGCGCACACATTGGGGCACAGAATAGTTTTCCAGTTAAAGGGATAATTCTGCAATTTTTCAAAGCAATTATGCATGCACGGAACAGCCTACCGGCAAAACTGCAAACTAAGCTTTATATTTGCAGCTTTAGCCACTTCACTGTCTTCGAGTAGTTTGCATTTGACTGTGTCCATACCTCAATCCAAAGAGGAGAGCACAGAAAACTCCTGTGTGGACTTTTCATACATGGGCATATGAAAATGAGAATGCAAGGTATATTTACATTATATTTACAGCATGCCTCATTTGCATACACAGTCAATTTTACTTTTGTGACGTCTGCTCAAAAAAAAGTTACGACTGCTGTGCTGCTTTATTTTTTTAAACATACTCTGTCAGAGTGAGTGACCTTCACAACATTTTGACTGGGTGGTAATTAAAGGAATTTCACAGGATCTCACTGTCAGTATGATTCATTTGAATTCAGAGGAGACCTTTTCCTTCAATGCCCAGCAGGTCGTCACCCAAGCACACGTGGTATTTTTAAAAGAAGAAATTAGCAACCTTAATGCTTTCTTTCATTCGTTCTGTCTTTTTTTCTCGTGTCTCTGACTTGCTTTATGATTGCACACAGCGTACAGAGAAAACAAGAACGTGGACGCTTCAGCCGTAAACTGAATTAAAACCCATATCGTCATGACTGTGCCGTTGCCGGGCCACCAACGCCATCGTCTCTTAAACCTGCACGAAAAATTTAATTTATCTGTCAGACTCAGCGACGGAAGCTGGCGGTGTTCAAGTGACAAAATAAAAATAAAACGACACAAAATGATGACAGCTTAAATAAAAAAGAAAAAAGCTCTGGAGCCACTGAGTAAAGACAATTATTGTTTTCTTTCTGTGCTGGCTCCTTGTAAAGCACCTGTACATTATCCACTGGACTATGGTAAACAATGTATACTTTAGCTACTGTATGTGAGATGGCACTGCTTCTACACATCACTGACAAAATAAGTTTGGGGAAAAGGAGAATTTTGACACGTTGTTTGCTGTGAAAAGAATGCACGGTAAGTTATACACAGAGCTTAGTCTTTACTACTTGACTTGTTTGTTTGTGACAGCAATTTGATTAGTTTCTTAGCAGTTTTTTTTTTTTTTTACATGACACTTTTCTTATTTTTTCATGAGTTTGCTTCAGGCAACAGATTTGGTGATGTTGTGAATTCTCCTGTGTATTTGTTTGACATATAAGCTGTTTTCCCTTTTGTTGGAGAGTGTTGCACTTTGTGACTTCTGCTATCCAGGACACATCATAACTGTCACAACTGTGGGAGTGTGACGACGACGACGACGTGTGCATGAATGACCCAAGTAAATGTCAGAAGAAAGGAGTCAATTCTTAATTGAAACAACTGGTCAACTAACAGGGGAGTAGATATTCACACATCAAAATCCTGTGTGTGCTCCTGTACTATGCATGTTGTTTAACACAGGAAGTCAACGAATATGAATTTAAGAGAATGATATTCCATAAATTAGATAGGATAGAGTGCTTCTATGTCACATCTGTTCGCTTTGGTTCCAGCATACTCCAATACTTTTGCCAATTCTGTTTATTGGGCTGGTTTGAAAGATGCAAATCAAAATCTGTTGTGGACTGAACAACTGGGCTGAGACAGCCTGAAAAAAGGGGACCACCTTCTGGTATACCTTGGCAAAATTAGGTAATTTAAAAGCCTGATTATGATCTCTAGCCTAGTTTCAGGTGCATAAAAATATCGCCGATGCACCCGGACAACTGTTCACAAAAGCATGTGTAACTCGGCTGCGGATTCTGATCAAGCAACGTGACTTGGAGTACTCATTTAAAAAGGTTGAAGCTTCTCTGTGCTCCGAGCACATCGCCTTGCTGCGCACCATTTGCGGGCAACAGATGCAGACAGGAAACTCTTTGATCTACCCTCATACAACTCCGCCAGTAGTTAAATCCGTACTTAAACCGGCAGCATGGAACATTTGTCTCCACCTTCGGCCAGTGAAAGTACTAACATAATCACTGAAAACGCATGCTTACGTCATCGGCTCTGTCATAGCCTACTCAGTCGCTTCTACTTGGCTGTAAAATGGTAGATAAATTGATCCGAGTGTAACGGCATCCACAAACTGATTTGTTTCACTACAAGAATGTGATCCATTCAGACCTTGAAAAGGTTAGCAGTTGCACAATTTAAATATTTTATTGCCATTCAAGTTAGTATGGGGTTAGCCCTATAGAAGTTTATGGAACTGGATTAGCCAGTGTTAGCCCTTGGTGCACATGTTCTGCCCATAAAGCCTGGGAATGTATCACCAGACACGAGATTTAGAAACTCTGTCTACCGTGAAATACAGAGAGATTTATCAAGTGGCGAGAGGCTAAATAAACATCTCATTTCGTTTGGCTTGAATATAACAAAAATTCGGAACTATAGTTTTGAGAAAAGTATTAGACTAAATTTAATAAGTCACACTTCATCAGATATAAATAAAAGAATAAGGATTATAAATTCACTTGAATTTGTCTTGATTTCCCTACGTAGGGTCCATGAAGAGCTAATGATGAAGGATGACAGTTGTCACAACTGTCCAATCTAAGATTTACCTATCAGTGTAATTATTTTTTCCTAATAGTTTATTACCTAATACAATATACCAGACACGCTTTCTTGAAGAAAATTGTATTTTCTTGATTCTTGTTGTTCTGGGTTTTGTACCCTCATGGTTGAAATGCACTTATTATAAGTCGCTTTGGACAAAAGCGTCAGCTAATTGAAATGTAATGAAATGTTCAATATCTGAACAGGGATTTTGAACAATACCCACTACTATATGTTGTTTTTCCAGCCCAAAGGATAATGCAATCATAGAGCTTTAAGCAACATGTCAGTATTTTATGTCAATTTTATGTGTATAAAAAGGAGAAAGATGTAAATGTATATATAGTCAAGGAAACACGACATTAAAATAACTGATACAGATAAGCACTGTGCAATACAAAATAATGAAAGCAATCTCCTTCCTGTACATTCATACCTGTTCATATTTGCTATCTTTAAGCTGTCTCTCTGAATGCTATTTTACATTAATGTACTGTCCTCTCAGGGGCACTGTAACTCACACTGCTTTGCCAAACCCTGAGGACATTTTTAAATTATTAACCTCAGACTCAGGCACACCCTACCGCACACTGTAACATCCAGACACACTTTCACAGTCACACAGAGTGAGAAGGAGGCAGAGACAGTGAGGCAGCCTTTACATAAGCAATATTATTCGGCCGAAGAAAACCTCTTTTTGCAGAAGGAGGAAAAGGGCATTTTGATGAAGGTTTTAGGTTAAGAAAAAAATGCGCAAAAGAAAATGTATTTAGTGTGAACTCTGTAGCCTAAAAAGATGTGATGATAGGAAGAGAAAGAGTGAGAACATACGCGAGACTACTTGTAGTGTGTGTGAAACACAGTCTGGCATGTGTGAAAGTGCACATTAAATGAAAGTGTGTATTTGTGTGTGTAGTGGCGACCCAACATAGGACACGTTTTCATTAGTGGTTAAAAGGCACATTATATTCTTAAAAATAAAAATTTTGTTTTTTTGCATACAAAGAAGAAGCCGACAATGGTTACATTATGAATCATCTAACCTGCAATCTATGATTTATGTTATGATAATCAGAGGAGAAGCATCATTTAATATAATTCCCATCTCAAAAGTCATGGGGTTCCAGTTCGGTTTTATTGGCCCCATAAAGGCAGATTGCTCCATCTTTAGCAGTTCATGCTGTTCAGAATGCAATTGAAACATTGTTGGAATGAAATTAATTTCATGGAGCATAGGTTGTGGATTTTAATTTATTTCCAAAGCTGAAAGTTTATTGTCAAAACCTTCATTTTAATGGTGTTTTATGTGGGGCTAGGTGACAATGGATTAAGCCAAATAATACTTTAGTTTTGACCAAATACCTTTATATTGATATGGAGACATAATTGTAGGGATGACTATTGGTGCCGTCACAAAATATTTACACAATAATAATTTTAATAAATACTCATCGGTAATGTTTATAAAATGACTAAGTGGATAAAAGGCAAATAATATAACAAACAGAACAGTCTGGTGAGTTCAGAAATTATCACATCACTGCAATGCAGCCTTTAAACCCACAAAATTGAAACATTTATGCCATATCTCAATACTACAGTTTAAAAATATTGAACCTGTCTATTCTCAAATCACAACCTTGATATAATATCAATATATTGCCCAGGACTATTTTGATGACTATATTTCCAGCATATAAAAGGCTCTATACAATTTCTTTTGTTTTGAGCCCTGTGCTGCCTAAAAACTGGATTTGTCTAAACAAAATGTCAAAGAAATAAGGAAAAAAAACATGCACAAAAACTCACATTAATACTTGTATCCAGTAGAATATTCACATAAGTGAGAAAACTATCAAACATTTGCATTCGAGAAGTTTCTTATTATTTTGCTTAAAATTACTTCAAAATAAATTATCAACATTTTTGTTCATTTAACGACAGTATACCATATGGGAAAAAGCATAGAATTGTTAACCATCTTGTTCCAAAATTAATATATTCCTGGAACAAATCTGCAAGGATTTACTTCCATTCTCTCACGAGAGCATTGATGGCGTCAGCCACTGAGGTTGAGCAATAAGGCCTCGCTCTCAGTTGGCGTTCCAATTCATCCTAAAGGAATCGGACACAGTTGTGGTCAGAGCTCTCTGCATCAATCTAAATAAATAAATAAATAGATAAACTAAACTATAAAGATAAACCGAAAGCCAGCCAAATGGGCAGATGTGAGTCCTCCTGGTCCCAGTTGTTCAAGGCACCATCTGCATGCACTCAGGGAGGTCAACAAACACCAAAACAAACACACCCTCCAGACACAATTAAAAACAGTCCCTATCTGAGGGAAATTTTTAATATAGACAGACAGGCCCATGAACCTTCATCTGTTATTCTTGCTTTCCCTCTGAATCAGACACGCATACAGAAAAAACACAGCTTAAAGCCTGTTGTGTTGCCAGTGGTGTAAACAAACAAAGGGCAAGTAATATATGATAAGCTGTGACCAGTTTGCCACTAAATTTACTCACATGGGATTAGAGTGGTACACCAAGAGAGAAAATGTAATGGACTATAAGCCAAACAACATGACTCATTTAATGGACACCTTTTATTAATTAAAACAAAGCTGTAATGCTTACTGATGAGTGTTATTACTTATCATCTAAAAATCATCCTAAAAAAATAGTAATTTTTACCATCAGGTGTTCATGGGATTTGGGCAGCATAGTGTTTATAAAAGAAATCATGACAATGCCTACCGAATTACCATTTGTAACCGTGTTTGACTAATTCTGATATTTCTCACAATGAAAGGCGCATACTGTTGACTTGTTGTCTTCTAAATCCAAGACAGATCTGTCTCTTCCTTTTCACCCATATTCTGTGGAGTACCCCAAGGCTCTATATTAGGCCCTATTTTGTTTATCCTGTATATGCTTCCTTTGAAGTCTATTTTTTTTTCTAAGTATATGAACTCCTATTATTAGGCAGACAACACCCAGTTGCTCCTCACGCTGAGAACTAGATAACTATGCAGTGTTAAGCTTAAAAAAGTGCATCATTTGCCCCGCGTCAACTGTTGCTCCTAGCATTAATCGGATGCGTCACACAGCAATGCAAGAGGACCACATACAACATGTAAAAAAAAAACCAAAAAAAAACCATACTTTGGATAAGTTGCCAATTGTCCAGGTAATAACGGTAGTAGGGGCGCGCAGCTTGGGATATTTCTCGACCATGATAACTAGTCTCTTCTCACCAATTGTGAGAATGCAGCAGAAAGAGGTGAGAAAGTCAAAGTGTCTGAGAACGTAGTGGAAAATAAATGTCTATGGGAGCTGGCAAGTACAAAAATAAATTTTCTCGAGGCTGGAAATAAGATAAGTACTGTGGAGTTTATGTTGGGTGCGCGCATCCGCGACAGGTTATACATAGAAAACCAATAGGAGCGGCTGTGTCTTTTGGCCTTTAAATTCCTTTGGAATTGAATTTGTTTTTATGCTTTGGTTTCCTCTCACCTCGATAACTGTAGTCGTCTCGTTGCAATGACTATTTAGTCAGCCTTGAAAAACATCATATGCTCAGTAGTGGCCTCCCTTCACCTGTTACAATGAGGAACAGAATTGATTTTAGGATTTTTGTATTGGTTTTTAAAGCACAGAATGGACTCTGAACTTCTTGTTCCTATTCCATCTCCAGATCCCTCAGACCTCCCAGCTGACCAATCACTGCACTCCTTTCCAAACACTTAGTTAAAAACCAAAGGTGATGAAGCAGTTTATTTTGTCAGTGCCAAATTGTGGGATAATTTGCTACTTTTTACGAAATCGTTCCACCCCATTGATATCTTTAAGAGCAGTCAATAGAACCATCTCTTTTCACTTTAGCATTTTAAGAGTCATCATTAAGACATCAGTGATCGCAAACTACCTTCTGTTCGTCTTTAGTTGTTTGTGTTGTGTTTATTATCATATCCATACATCATATGATTTATTTAATTTTATTAATTTTCTTAGATCCACTATTTTTATGTTTTTAATTCATAATTCCTCATTTAATTTGATTTTAAACATGAATCAAATAATACAATTTATCCTGTGTATGCAGTTTGGTCAGTGCTGTTTTTAAAATAGGCTCTAGAAATAACTGACTTAATTTGAATATTATCAGTCTGTCAATGAAAGTCCATCATATAAAAAGTGGGATGCAGGTTATTTTTTTTATCAGTTTGTCACTTTGTATTATTAGTTTATGAATCTTAGTTATATCAGTGTTAATCTAAATTCTGAAGAGATACTTCGGACACAGAAGTTTGTTTCACTCTTCCTCAGTCTCTGAGATGTATCTCGGGATCAAACAAGAGACTGTGCACTTGCCTGTCTGTGTATGCTGGTGAGAGTCTTTGTTTTTCCAGAAAATTAGAAACCAAAACTAAGTGTGACACTGATCCATCTTCACCCTGTCGACTTTACTTTGGTACATTCTGTCTTGCGTGAACTCGGGGTGACAACAATAGGCTCATTGTGGTGTGCATTAATTATAAGTGAGCGTACCTAGGTAAATGAACACCGATAAGTGACAGAATTAATCTGCAGAGAAAACAAAGAATTAAATAAATATATACCGCACCCAGAGGCAGATATGACCCCATGTCAACAATTGATTCAGTTATTTTGTTGCAGTTAATGTGACATGAGGGCAACAAGTGTTGTTGGAAATATTTGAATCACAAGTCAAGCACAAATGAGTGCTGCAATCAAGGGTGAATATGTCTCTCATAGTTGTGCTTAAAGGTAAGGTTTTCAAAAAATATTGACGTGGTTCTCCTAAACCTATTTATTCTAATTACGAACTTTTAACTTTAACTCTTCAACACTATTTAAATAGAATTCTCCAATAAAAGAAAATGTTTTTTTTAGCTAAAAACAATTATGGATATTGACAAGTGAATTGAGTTTTAATTCATTCATTATGTGCAGTTTCGACGCAGTGCTCAAGAGGTCAGATGTGTTATACTTGAATGCCTCAGTGACAGAAAAGTAACATTGACCCTAATTTCTCTTGCATAAGATCTGGATACTTACTGTATAAGTTCTGCTCTTGAGGTACGCGTTAAAATCCCAAAAAAGAAGTGTTTGGAAGAAATTGAGAAACATTTACCGGAGTTCAAAAAGGCCAAAGTGTTATATATTATTTAACACTGACTTAAGAGGTTGTTGAATATGTGTATCTATTTTTAATTATCTTCAGTACTATTAGTAAGTTCCCCATTATGTCCTCAAAAATCCCTAAAATATATTTTATGGAACTTTCTTTGCGTACCAAGACTTTAGTTAAATGTTTCATACATTTTTATTCAGATCAGTAGAAGGGCTTGCAGATTAAAGGGGTTCAATAATTTGACCTGTATTTCGAAAATATAACTGACTGATTGTCTCAAATATTTTGTTAGCTCCGATGTTAGCAGCTTTTTTTTTTTTTTTTTTTTTTTTTTTGTGGTGGGGGGAGGTCCTCTAGAAAGGTCCTAGATAGCATTACTTTAAAACTAAAAATTTTGTTCAAATTATTCCTAAACGAAATCTTAATGATTGTCTAAAGTATCTTTTTACCATAGAAAATTAATATCACTGATTTCAAGTATCTCTTCAGGATAGCGTTGGTGTTATGTAGGGAGAGAAATTACACAAATAATAATTTTAACAATAAAATTCTGCGTTGTCATGCTTGCAGAAAATCCCAGGTTATAAATATTAATATCAAATGCTGAAAGTATTGTTTATTATCATTTAAAACAATTATCTGACTCTGTGATAAACGTGTAAAACTAAGTATTTCAGTTTACACAGGAGGAACACTGTGCTGTAGAGCAATTTGCTGTAAAGCAATACCGGTGATGTCAAATCCAAAACGTACTATGTATCGAGGCTGTGTTTAAGGCATGGGAGGTCCAAGATCCTCAACCACAAAAAAATATGTCACGTGATGAGGAATATCCATTTGTGAAAACGTGCTATGGACCCATTCCAGCTGTATGTGTGTGTATGTTTGTGCCTGTACATGAAGGTCATACTGTGATTGCTTATCGATCTGAACTGACGATACACTAATATTTCTTCATAATTATTTAACCAGAGACAGACTGTCTGTGTGTGTTTCTCCGTCTGTGGACGTGCCATGTGTATAAAATAACATTATGTCTTGCACTGCTCTTATTTTTCACTCATAATTATCACCTAAACACATCATATAATGATCCATGATAGAGACAGTGGAGAGGAGAAATGGAAAATGGGAGGTGTGCGTGCAAAAGCAACAGAAAAAAACAAAAAAAAAGCAATATAGCTCTTTGCACCTGGACTTTTAACCCATCTCAAACACAACATAATGATTTTGGAAAAAAAAAAAAAAAAAAAAGACAGACACTAAGTACTCAGATGCACCATCGTGCCCTGCAGAGGGAACCTTTATGTCGAGGTGTATTGTGTGTCTTTGTATTCTAGCTTCCTGTATAAAAACTAAACTAAAATGTGGGTGTTTAAAAGACAGATGTTCTCCAAACAGATTTTTTTTGTTTATGCATTTAAAGAAACACTCCTTGCAAAAACAGAAGACGCATCCCTCAAGTCAATTATGTCTATTCCTCACTTGGACTCTTATAATAGGGGTATTTTAAATGCACTAAACGCAAGATTTCTAGAGTTTGAAGTCTTAACAAATACTTTAATATTTTCTTGCAGTGAGTCAGATAAAATTATCCCAAATCTGCACAGTAAATTTCAAGCTACAGCCAGGGTCCTGTTTGCCTGGATTAGCACAAAGAATGAATACAGCTAGCCTGGCTGTTTAAAAAAAATAAAAAAATAAAAAAAAATCCGCCAACCAGAACCTGTGAAATTACCCAATTAAATTAATTGGAAGTGCTGGTATGCAAAAAAATTCTGTTTAATTTCCACTGACCTGTTTCTACTCTTTATGCTAAGCTAAGTTCACAAGCGCCTGCTCCAATTAAATATTTACTGTACAGACAGAAGAGTGATTGATCTTTTCATAAGAGAGCAAAGTATGTCCCAAAGTGTGGTCCTGGTCCTTTACGGTAAAGGTTGTTCTGCCTTATCCGTCTCCTCTTTCATTCAAGTGTACAAGACTGTGCAAGCAATTTAAAAGCTTGCTTGATGTTCTTGTATCATTAGTGTGACATGTAGTAATAGAGTAGTGTACATCATATCTTGCAAGATGCAACATATACTTGTCACTTGGCTCATTCTACACAGTTCAGTTTGCTTCTGATAAGTAGCTCAATTTCTTTCATTTCCTGGTAGCAAAATACCTAAATTTGCAGGTGATTTTTGTTTTTTGTTTATACACCAAAATATAAACACGATTATGAATATTCTATTCAGCTTTTGTCACTACAGTCCCCTTAATCCTATAATACTTTATGACTCTACATCCTTTATGACCATCAGAGTGGTAGAAAAGTTGAGCTACAGTAGCAGATCTTTTCATGTGTATTTCAGGAGAACCTCCCTGTTAAACTTTCATGCATGTCATATATTAATATTTTATATATTATAATATAATATAATATATTAATATTATTTTAAGCGTATTAACTCATTAATTCTGAAATAGTGACCTGCTTAGAGGTGATTAAAAATCTTTGATTTAAATTGATTTAGTTACAGCTTTAGGTACTGACAAATATGTATGAAATAACTATATACAGTGTGAGAATTCTCCTACTCCCAGATCACGTTGCAGTTATTGATTGTAATAATCTCAGATTGGTGATCTAAATCTATCCACCAAGTATGTGGCCCAAAAGTCTCCTTTACACACGTACTGTTACTTCTTTGTTAACGCCATTCCATACCGAGGATGCAGTGTCTTACCCAAAAAGAAAACATTTTACTGAAAAGCCATAAGTGTATTTCATAAATTCTGCCTGAACCCAGAGAATTTTGGTGCATCTTTGCTAAACCTAACATCGGTTCTTCTGTCACCGTTATACTATTCATTTCTAAAAACGTCTGTTATCGTTTAACAGAGAAGATGAGTTGGGAACAAATTGACATACTTTTGTCAATCTGCCAAAAAACAGATTAGACAGAATAGAAGGACCAGAGAAAAAAACAAAACAAAACAAAAAAAAATCAGTCACTCATCAAACCAAAGTGTAAACCATTTTACAAATAATACTGCCAACCCAACCTCAAGTCAATTTCAGACAATAAGAAAATATCTATTACAAAAAACAAAAAACATTTTGGCAAAGATCAAACTATTAAAAAATATCTAAAAATACAGTAATGGACTCATGCAAAAGAGACAGGTGTCAAATTGTGACAAGACAAATTTTGCACACACATGTTTGCAGAACAGAACACGACAAAACAAAGCATAGTGTTGGATATTAAGTGGATTATTCGGTATTCAGGAGAACACATCAAATTAGTGTGCAAGCAAGTGAAAAGATAGGACGAGTTGTTCCTGTCATATGAAGTCTGCTGACATATTCTACACGTGCAAATGCTGACATCAAACAATTTTTTTTTTTTTTTTTTAAATTGGGGTGTAACCTGCTGATAATTAATTTTCAAAATGAAGAAATTAAGCACACACAATGTCAAACACACCTCATCATACAGTCATATCACACAATACATTTAGAGTCCTACAGTACCTGAGGTTGACCAAAACAAAAATGTCCATGAACTAACTCATACTTAAGATTGTCAAGTAGCTCAGTTTTAAACAGCTTGATGGAAAAACAAATCCAGACTAGATCACCATGTATTTACCTGATACACACCGAACCTACATCAAACAAGTCACAATAACTATATTATCACGACATCTATTCAAAAATATTCATATTATTATCAGGAGAGTTGTCATGTTATATCTGTTTACAATGTTATGCTCAGATTTCCTTTTCGTTAGCTGCATTGCAAGTGACAACCAGCACAAAGCAGCGATACCGCCACCTTCTGTGTTGGAGTGTAAACTGGATAGGTGTTGGTGATGGACTTTTTACAATATTATTGCATGTACTTTATTAATGCAATAATAACATTTTTTTTTTTTTTAAATATCGCGGCTAACATCGATGCCGGTATACTGAGACACCCCTAAACGGACCTAAACAAAACTGAGCCAAGAAAGAAGCATCGAGTGAGTCCAAAAAGACTGGCTGTACTTGGCCAGTTTATAGAAATGCCAAATTCTAAATAAGTCTGAAAACAAACCACATGCCAATAACATCCTGGAGCTAGGTCATTTCCAGTGTGTGTGTGTGCGTGCATGTAGACACTTTCACACATTTGCATCTCGTTTGCTTGTATTTTGTGTGTCTGTTCTCATTTTCTGCAGTAGCAGGTGCACAAGAGCCTTTGGGTGTATACAAGAGCGCACTTCCAATCAGCTTGTATTAGGTCTGCGTGTGTGTGTGTGTGTGTGTACCAACCTAATTATCAGTGTGTCTGTGATGCCAGATGAAAGAGCTGAATTATATACTCATACCTGACACTTGACAGACAAGACGCACACGTACGCACATGCATTCGAGATTACCTGGAAAAAAGAGGGCCTTCGGCGGAGGTTTAGTTTGCTTTAAGCCCCATTTAGAATCTTTTGTTTGTGCAAATGAGAAATGTGAGGAGGGAATCTGAAAAACAAACTCCAAATAGCTTGTAGACCGTTAAACCGCAACGCGATTGCGTAAAATAAATCCAATTTAGGCCCTTTCTAACAAAACACTGGGGAAATGAAAAACAGAGCACCTGGGCAAGAAACGGTCAAAACTACATATACATCTAAAGGGTAACAAATATATTATTAACTTGGACTGTCAATAAAAACCAAAAATATATTTTTTTTATATATATAAAATGTAGACATGATGGGCTCGACTGCCTCGCACTGGTCACGTTCCACCTTATCCTTTCGATATCAGTGTTTGCTCATTTGCCTCTTAACACACTCGTTTCAGGCCGACACGGTTGTCATTTCCCCGTCCAGCACCCAAGCTGTTAAAATAGCAAATGTACTTTGTTGTTGGTGCATTGCTATCTTGAGGCAGGAAGGAAAACCTAGTTTGAAACCAGTGGCACTATTTTAATGTTGTTTCAAGGGGCGCCTCATTAAGATAGCAATATGTGCCAACAGGCAGGTGCACAGCGTGTGCACCGCTTGTTACTAAGAGGCACATTTTTGATGAGCAATTGATGATGACATTTTTTTCACTGAGTGCAAACAATACATGTTCAGACTTGTCACTAAGCTGATAACGTTTTTCCATGGTAAATGAGATGCATTTGTACTAATAAAAGGTAAATGGTCCATTTACTGTGACGCGAGATATTTTCAAAAGCATTCCAAGGACCTTGCCTTTGTCACCAAAGCTCATAAAACAGTATATTTTGCAGTAAGTGTTTTCCTGATGACTGTTTCTGTGCTTTTTTACAATTTGTTCAACCTAATTCACAAATGTGACAGGTTTATTTCAGAAAACTTGTATTGAAGTCTTACTGAAGCAACAACTCCAACTGTAGAGTTGACATCCCATGACGCTGCTGACCTCTGGTTTTCATTACCTCGGTGTGTGTGTGTGTGTGTGTGTGGGGGGGGGGGGTTTAAACTCGTGCAACATATGATGTAGAACGCATGCACAGTGAAAGTGCAGTAAAATAAAAATGTTTTGCCATGGCTTCTTTAAATTTCATGGTGATACTGTTTTTCCTGGAGTTAATCGGTCCCACACACCCGAGGTCCACCCACATTGTTGTTTAATTAGACCCGTTACCAGGACTATCGGCTTCAGCCTCAGCAGAGGGCTTATAAACCTGAATGATTAAAACGAAAAAGAGTGTGGGATCTTGTTTGTTAAATCAATGTATTTATAGCCACCATTTGACTCCAAATTGTACTAATCACAGAACTGCTGGACAAAGGTTCAACACAAAGAAGATTTGACCACCTTTACCCTAATATTTAAACATCCCCATAAATATTTAATCTCACATTCTTCCTCTTTACCCACTGTTTGTCACTGACTCTTTGTACTCAACAAGACATCTGTTTGCAGACATAAGCCAGTGTTTGCCAACACAAACAAACATGCTCTACGTTAGCCAATAATGTTTTAGCAAACTGATGACGAAACACGTTTGGAGTTCAAATGTGTGTGCGTCTGGCCATCATATTAATACTAAACTGAGGATTGTCATTCATATTACCATGTTCAACACGGGGTTTGTTTTTTTTAACATATGAAAGAACTGACGATTACAAACTGCAAATTTTACTGTACACATGTCGATTTTTTTTAAATCGATCGATTTTCTGTTCCTTCCCACAAAGAAAGAGCAAAGGACCAAACAAACATGTTTTGAAGATCATTTTTCTCACGAGTGGGGTTGCAGGGAAACTTAGTGGTAAACAGCAGATTGCTGGAGGCCTGTTCAATTCAGTGAGCCTGAAAAACAAAATCTAAATCTGCTCCTTACAGGCTCCTGGGTTTGGAAGAATACAAGAAACAAGCAGGGGAGCAAAAAAGAAGGGAAAAACAGATAGATGGATGGACAGACGGACGGATGGACGGACGGACGGACGGACGGACTGTTTTGCAATAAAACTTGGCGATAAACTTAAGATTGCTGCAGGACTGTTCAATTCACTGATCCTGAAAACAAGAAAAACAATCTGTTTTTATCCTCCAGCCATACCAGTAGTCCAGACCTCATACCTTTCTTTTCCTCTTTTTTACAGGGCTATTTCTACCCCCCCCCCCCCCCCCCAACCCACCTCTCAAAATCAATTTTTCTTGACTCGTCCATCTCCACCAGCTCATCTCTCCCTCTACGTTTCTTTTTCTCTACGTCTCCCCTGTTTTTTCCAGAATCTTTTTTTCCTCCCCTCCCACTCTCCCTCGTTCTGTTCCGTTGGGAAATCAAAGAACTTGAATAAGTTTCATATCACCACGGGAACAAAACCTCATATGGTCGTCATGGGAACACACTCATCCCGACACCACAGGAACCATTTCATTCAGTAGCCAGGGGAAACGGGACGATTTCATGTTCTTGGTCCCTTTGATTGGCTTGCCAAAAGGAAACGCCAATTAAATATTGCTCCGAGCTTGTTGAAGTTCAGCGGCTTCTGAGGAAGAGAAGACGGATTCAGAGAGAGATGGAGAAAGAGATGGAGGCAACAGATAGATTAAAAGGAGACATGCTCGCATAAAACCAACAGACCTGTGGATCGACAGGCGGAACTAGAGCAGGCAGCAATGATGAAGACGGAACAACAAGCATAAAATCTCTACAAGAAACACCAAACAACTTCACATAAAGAAGGACCTTGGATATAATTAAAGGATAGGTTTCAATATTTTAAGTAAATCCTATTGCAACAGTAACTTGCTAAATTGCCTCAAAAGTTATATTCAGGTATTGGTAACCATTCCCACTCTTATGATTAGTCGACTTTTAGCTTCAACTTGAAATGTGAATTTTGTTCACCAATTCTCTGATTTAGGTTGTTTTTTTTTACTACAGCAACTTAAAAACCTAAAACTCAACGGGTGGCAATTACCGCACTGCAATGAGTGTTTAGTGTACCGGAGGAGTTCTAATTCAGACCTCCATGTAGACTCTGAATGTGTTGCAGAATCGTACTCCTTCAATTAAGTTTAACAGTCGTGTTGGGATTGTGTGGGTATTTTGAAAATCATGCAATGTTTCGAGTAGAGGTGTGACTCTTTACTGACCTCACAATTTGATTAAATTAAGGTGAACATACTTAACGGCCACGGCGGGAGCCAACCAGCATTATGAGCCAACGTTATGAACCTTTGCTTCATCAGCCTAAACAAGATAGCGTTTGGCTTTGTGAACGTTGTGTCACCGTTTACTGTTAAACATGTCCTTTGTCATGATTTACCGTTACATCCTTAAGTGGTTAATGATGCAGTTATATAAAGCCAATGTACGCGTTTCAAAAAGAAGAAGAAAGAAAAAAAAAGAAACTCACACCGTGATGTGATGGCGGTTCCAGTGAACATCTGCTTGACTGTAGAAGTGACGCATCAATTCTCCGAGTACATTTTTACCCATAAAGCTGCTTGATAGACATCCTTCAAGTTGCTCCTGTGACGCAACAAATGTGCCTCCTCTTCTTTTCTTTTCATCTCATTATGTGTCGACCTACGACAAATATGTGCGCCCACGTGCGCATGCCCCCGGCCACGTGTTGCTCTGTCTTTCAATGTGTCTGTAATTATCAGGCTGATAATTAGTACTGCACATAAATGAGTACTGAAAAGTCTGGTGTCAGAAAGAGCTGCTGACCTCGCCGCGAACCCTTCGACACACAAACAAGTATCTAAATCGGACTGCTCCCGGTGACACGCGCAACACTCCTGTGTACCAATAACTAACACACACACACACACACACACACAATTAGTTTGATTAATAGACATCATTTCTGCTTCAGTGGTTCCACCACCACATGTCTCTACTGCATGTGTTTGTTGTGATAACCAGAAAAACAGGAAGATGGGCATAGAAGTAATGTAATGCTGGAAGTAATTACTGACATTTAGATTATTAATTTAACATTTTGAGTAACATGTTTTTAATTTTAGAGGGTGAGATTAACAATAATTTAGTTTCTCGTTCGTTTAGATCTTTAGAAAGGAAAAGCTTTTTTTTAAATTTGCATGACCTCGTATTTAATTGTTGGATTTACGTGAACAAGTAGAAAAAAATATATAAAAGAAATCTGCAGGCAGCCCATCAAAATCCGCCCAAGAAAGAATCAAGTGGAAGAGTGAAATATTCTACAAACGGTTCAAGATTAGTCAACTTTGATGCAGCAATTTGACCTCTCTGGAGTCATGTTTGACCTCTGTTGGCTTTTTTGCCAAATTCCACCTTCTCACAAAGCAAAAAAACGTTTTTAGACTTTTTTTTATTTTTTTATTTTTTACTCCAGTGACTTCTAGGCTCAGTTGAGACCAAAGAACCACAGCGAGATGATTGAAACTCACAATTTTACAGTCTGCAACTTTCTGAAATCTACCAGTTTACTCCGAACCCACTTAACCAGACAGTGCGTCATTTCAACAGTGACCTTTGTTATAACTACCAGCTTTTCAAGGCTTTTTCAGAACTGGATAGAATTTTCAACGTCTCAAAACATTATTGAGGATCGAGCTACTAGCCACAGTTGCATTTTTAGTATTGATTAATTGCCTAAAACATTAAAAAAAAAAAAAAAAAAAAATTGTTTAAAAAGCCCTACTTCTGAGTAAATGGGAAGAAAAAGAATAGTACATGTGAATGTATTAGTTGTTATTTCTTTGGGATTTGTGTAGCTGCAGTCAACATGTGTTTATATGGACGTGAGTGTATCCGTGTTGTTGATGAGGCGAATCTTAATTCTCTCTGACAGCGATTACGACCGTCCCACAGAGACGCTCATGTACTGGTGTTGCAGACTTCACAGGTGATTCATTACTTAACAGATGGCATTGAGAGACGACAAACAAAAACAGACGCGCACAAACACAGGATACCTCCAGCCTCCAAAACATGCACACATTTCCAAAACCCAAATCTCCCTGTTGTCCTTGGCCACCCTGCGAAATGAATTAAACATTTAACACGCACGCGCGCGCGCACACACACACACACACACACACACCTTAACCCAAGATCCCTTTGTCCTGAGATAACCTGGCATAATTTATGAATTTCTCACAAACACGGTAAATGTGGAAAGGTTTCATTTAACTGACAGAAATGCATACACGTAGATGGCCATGTTTCCAATCAATACTTAATTAACTTTTAAAAATGAATGAAACATTTTTAACAGCACTTATGGACGGTCAGCAAATACATCTGTGATTCCTTCTGGCTCACCAACCGTTTACACCACATGTCCCTCTGCTTTGTATATTTCAAATTATTAACTGTAATTAATCAATGAATAATTCATACTTTTTTTTTTTTTTTTTTACTGAACATGTGTTCAAGGTCTACAGTTAAGGCAGCAGTTTTTGTTAAATTTTTCTTTTGTAGAACCAGAATAACTGTCACTTTCTGTCAAGGCTCATTCACATTTCAGTTAACACGCAGTACTCGAGTCAGTAAGGTTACCAGCAAAAAAAAAAAAAAAAACAGTTAGCATTCAGCCTCTAACTGATGCCAAGGCTTTCCAGCAGATATCCGACTATTTTGTCTAAAGCGAGAGTACAATAAAAAAGTTAATATATTTAACAGTTAAGTGTTTGATTGATTCATTTGGGTAATTTAATACTCTGCCTTTCACCTGGAGCAAGAACAGCATTGGGTAGAAACGCAGAGAGGAGGAGTATTGGTTCGTTTTGTTTTTTGCCATTTATATTTCTGCATTTGGCCTTTCTACTTCTCTCTGTTTTGCTTTATAAGACTCCGAGACATTGCATGCGTGTGCGTTTGTGTGGCAATCCTAATGTGTCTCCCCTGGCTGTATGCGTTTGCCTACTGTACAGCCCCATGCTGTGAATACAAAAACTGTCACAAAAAACATCCCTCCCAAGCAGCACAAAGCCATGGAACAAAAGGCAGGGATATCACACACGCACACACACACACACATACAAAAATGAGCACAACCGCTGAGAGCTTAGTCAAAGTGTACAGGCTTCCAATATTTGTTAAAAAATAGAACATGCCAACACAAATATTATTTGTCTGGTTGGTCAACACGGTAGGAGCAGCCTGTAGTGAGTGTGTTTTGAGTTTATTAACGGATTATATTAGAAAACTTTAATACCTGTAATGGGGCAATTTGTATGGTGCACGATGAACATGAACAGGCTGTCAGTCACCCCGTCTCTCTCCCCACCCACCCCCCCCCCCCAATGACTTGTCCATTATTATGTGTGGTCCTGCTACTTAACATTTTGTCAAAGCTTGAGCGACTGGGGTTTTGTTCTACGGGAGTGGAGGGATGTCAGACGTCCCGGTCAGTTGTGGATTCTTTTTCAAGGATACTGCAGCAGGTCTTGCATCCAGTTCGGAGTTTGAAACGTTTCACATGAATTATATCTAACATGCGCATCAGTTTCCCATTAGTAAGTCATTGTGTATTGACAGTGCCATTTTTATAATTATTGTAAAGTTCACTTAAGAGTCTGCAAGATTCTTGGCATCTTTAATTGTATACTATATATTAGGAATGGGTTATAATTTTTTTATTAATTGAATAGTCCTTAAATGATAACAACAACAAAAAATGGATCCATCTTTCTTTATTTCCCCGTTTTTACTGGCGTCTGTTTGTAATGCGTTAATCCTTTCAGAAGGTGGCGTTAATGCACCTACACAAGCTGTCTGCCAGCCTCTAAACAATATAGGGAGAAGAAGTACACATTACTTTGAGGGTCCGGCGCTTTGCAAGGAAAAACTGTGGCGCTGTGAGATTAGATACCACGGTGCGAACAAGAGAAACATGCAAAGACGACAACAGCTGTGGTCGTAATATAATATATAATAATAGTCGAAATAATAGTCAAATAGTTCCAAGCGATCATTGTGCTCGAAATGCCCACCCCTACGATATACATTTGACATTGTGAAAATTCCAAATCAAGGACTGTTGTTATACAAACTCCAAATTTTTTTTTTTTTTAATTAAAGCAAGAACTTGCAGATGCTTAAAAGTTACTTGAAGTAATCCATCGCATTAACTATTTTTTCCGTTATTGTATTTTTTCCTAAGTTAAATTCTCCTGGAGTGATTGTTGAGCATCATGCGTGCAGAGACTCATCTAAAAAGTTGAAGAGAATCTTTTTAAAGCATTAAAATGACAAAACATCCATTTTTACAAATTTGGGGTTCAGGGTTGGGTTTTCTAACAATGTAGTGCAGCTTGAAATGGAGTAAGGGTAAGTGTTTTTGCCCTTACCTGTTGGGAACATGATGTCCCGCACAGAATGAGACTTCCTTGGCTCAGTACGCCCTGTGATCCAGACAATTACTGTCAAAGTAGTCTATTATAAGTATACATATTTACTTGCACTGCCAAAACACAAATTCTAGAGCACAGCCAGAACCTGCGACTTCACTGTACGACCCGTACCACGACCATGTGGAGCTCACTGAAAGTAACTATGAAGCCCATGATCAATTTTGTACTAAAATTTAAAAAAAATTGCTGTCCTCAACGTTGACAAAAAGAGAGTAAGACACCATAAAGCTGAAATCTTACTGATGGGAGGCTTTAATGGTTAATTTTATCTTGAATATGTTGCACTTGTCTCAAAGGACATTTGTTATTTTATCTATTTTCCGCCTGGGAGTACACAGGTCAATCTTAAAATTAAGCATTGCTGATATTTTTGTTTGTTTATTTGTGTAATATATGGGTTGTCGGAGCATTGTCATAATCACTCCCGTTTGTAGCTGTATTACCACATGACAATGAGAGAACAAATAAATGTTTTGAACGAAGAAATGATTGGAAACTATAAGCACTGTAGATGAGAAGACTCCCATTTCTCAGGTACAGATAAAGCCACCCGCCAGTTAGCGTAGCTTAGCTTAGACAGGGAAACGGGAGGAAATAGCTTTCGGGCAGAAGGTCAAAACTGCATCAATTACAGAAAAAAGAAGAACAAAAAAGAAAATCAAGCCATTTGAGAAACTCTGATACGTGTTTTCTTTTTTCCAAGGTAATAACGTCTTTGCGCGAATAAGCCATTGAGACTGAGTGGCAAGCTGTATATTCATCACTGTGGCTGATTGCCAATAGGCTCTTTTAGACTTCTGTCGTATTGATTTTTAGACATTTTGTGACCACAGTAACACTAAAGGAGATTGATGTGTAACACCAAATAGTAAAAGGGTGCTGTTCTTCGAGTGTAAAATGGAGCCAAAGCTTTCACAGGTTCTCACCATGACAGATGGTGGAAGGAGTGAAATAAAATAATTTACTTCCAACATGTTTATATATATATCCCCAGGAAAGAGAGAGAGAGAGAGAGAGAGAGAGAGAGAGAGAGAGAGAGAGAGAATTGGTAAGGCCGAACAAGAACTTTTGCTCCTGACAGTAAGATTCAGGATTTATGGGAGCTGAATTTGATGACAAGCACAAGTAATAATTCATTCTAATGATGAATTTTTGACAGTGATGGACTGTAATTACTTTCACAATAGTAGACAGCTAAATAGCAACAGAGACTTATTGTTATTACAGAGAGTTTTACCCAATATTTATGCATCAAATGTGGCGTTTTGTGTTTTTCTTCTTATTCATGATGACACTGACCCTATAATCGTCATACAGGAAAAAAAAAAAAAAAACAGCCAAGAATTGAAAGCGGCGTAATGTAATTTACCTGGAAAAGCTTGGTCCCTTGTGGATATCTTTTCTATTTCCTCATTTTATGATACGCATTTGTCCTTTTTGTACACAACAGCGCAAATGTGGAAAAAAAAAAAGAAGTTTTTGTTCTGCCTGTTTCCTGATTCATAAACAAACCTGTGACCCTGGTGAACTCTCCCTCCTTTCTTGTTCAGAGTGTAAAGACGAGGGTTTTTTTTTTCAGTTCACTATTAGGAGGCTGTGACATGATTAGTTTACTTGAATTATTTTTACTTGTGCCTTTGTATTAAAGTATAAATTGAATCATTTATATTTCTGCACCACAGCATTTTGTTCTGACAACTGTTATTCAGAGGAGTGCTTGACTTTTTTGGTTGTTTTATTTTTGTTTTTTTTAATTGGAATTCGTCCTATTTAAGTTGTTGAGAAAGAAATAAGAAATGGATGCCAATGATGACAAAACCAATCAATATTACTTATAAGGATCTGTGCTCCACTCAAGTGTGTGCTGTCAGTACGAGTTATCAATTTGGCAATTCAACTTCATTCATAGGGAGGAAGGAAGTGGGTATGTAGTGATGTTCTATTCACAGCCAGTCGAACATTTTATCATTTATTCATGAATTTATGGTTTTATGGTGGCTGTATTAATCAAATTAACTTTGAAATGCAAGCACCTCTTTTAAATGTGGCAATTGCAAATACCTTCGCAGTACTGTCAAAAAAAAAGTCTTCAATAATATTTCTAGCTGTAGCTCTTCAATGCTTCAAAAGGTAGATGTTGCTGCAAAGAAGCTATGAATTTTAAAATGTTGATGTGTTGTCGCTTGACACACATCAGCCAACAGCAGAGAAGATCTTTACGATCAACAATTACCTTTGGCCACCAAAACCTAATCAATTCCTTCTCGAGTCCAAGTGAATGTTTGTGACAAATTTGTGGAACGTCCCTCACGGTGTTGCTGAGCGATCGCATTTACAAGAATGGGGCAGATGCGAGGGCACAGTGACCTTGACATTTCACCACTAATATCTAATCAGTCCATCCGAGAGCTGAAGGCAAAAGTTTGTGCCGGGTTTAAAGAAATTCTCTGAGATAACGCATTCACAAGAATGGTTCAATGGGAGGTCCCAATGACTTTGACACCTTTTACCGCTAAAAAATGATTCAGTTCCAAGTGAATGTTTTTGCCAAATTTGAAGACATTTCCTCAAGGTGCTCCTGAGATATCGTGTTTCCAAGAATGGGCTAACAGACGGGCAACCCAAAAACATAATGCCTCTGTCTATGGCTATCGCCAGTGAGGGTGAATAACAGCATTTTAAATTAACCAGGTTACGCAACTTAACTGACTCTTAACATTTAGTTTCTTTTAACTTGTCTCATTCTGTGTTCTTCTGTCTGTAACTATGCGTTTCTTATGTTGCTGCCTGTCTTGGCCAGGTCTCCCTTGAAAAAGAGATTTTTAATCTCAATGGGACTCTCCTGTTTAAATAAAGGTTAAATACATAAAAATAAAGACAAACCTCAATCTAAAGCGGGACACAAAAATGTACGTTTCTAAATAAAAAAGTAATATTTTTGTAACAAAAACCTATAAATATATTAAGCCTTTAACTTTAAGTTTGGGGCCTTAAAATGGTTACAAGTTTTAAATGCAAGGAATATTAGTATAACACTACAGGGCTTATTTGCCATCATGAAATAATTGTACAGTATATGAAATGTGATATCTTAACTTTTTTAGTTTAGGGTTAGAGTCATTAGTCGTTTAATAAAGAGGTGCTTAAATGTATTTTACTTTGGTTCATCATCGAAGCACGTTACTTAAATGTCAGAGTTTGAAAGTGTCTCGTTCTGACATAATTTGAAACCTTACAGTGTCCCCGTCACGTGACAAATAAAGTTCCTGACCCCATGGAGAGATAAGGGTTGGCTGTGTAACAACAACAAAAATATGAGTGCTGTCGACCGGAATTCCTCCGCACATTCAAGGTTTTAACTTGACAGCAGCTACTCGGCTGTTTCTCAGTTCCATTCTAATTCAACAAGACAAAGATGATCCCCGTGTTAATATGGTTTCGGAAAACCAGCACTCGAGAGGATTAGGAAGAGTGGACAGAGTAATAACAAGAAAGGAAAAAGCAAGGAGGGTGAGACAGACACAGACACACACGGACATGGAGACGAAGAAGCGAAAGAGGAAGAGACGAGTGATTAGAAGAGGGGGACGAAGACAGACGGCTCGCTCTGAGCTCTCTAATCTTGTCCTCCCAAAGGTACCTGACATTTCACTGCATCATAAGCTAGTGCTGCTGCCCAACCAAGCTGAGTATTAGGGGAGACTACAGGATCAAATCAATAAGATACAAGAAAGAGGGGACACGGCGAAAGAAGGATAGCGTGACAAGAGAGAGGAAGAGAGACGAGGCTGCAGTGCAGATGTCGTGAGACAAGATTGTAAATTAGAGAAAGGTTGACAAGGACAAAATGTGAGGCTGATAATCTGAAATCTACAACAGAATGTTTGTTCATGAAACCCAATGTAATCTCCTACCTGTATCATTATTTACAGGAGAGGTTTATTTTTGGAAGTAGTGAGTCACACACTGTATGTCAGATGACATTATATTCAAACGCATGCGTAACAGTATTGGAATGAAACCTCACAGAGATTGTTTGAATATAAACTTTTGCTGCCAGAGCTCATTTGAACCATTGTACAAGATGCTTTCCACCTGCCTGAGGTACTCAGCAGAGCGCAGGACTCGCGCTGCTTGAAAACACACGTCGTCCTCAACTAATCGTTGTTGGGGTTTTTTTCAATGCACATCTAGAGGACAAATACAGCGTAGCCAGTTCCATTTTGTGTTGATAATCACATGATCGCGGTCTCAAAAAATGTCAGAAGACTCAATTTCAGTAATATCGCACTTTTTCCGCTCTCGCATGCAAAGGCTCAGTTTGCCAAAATAAGTGTAATCGGTGTCAGAATAATAAAATGTAAATTTCAACTGCCTGCCTGCCTGACCTTTCTTTTCTGCATTTAATCCTTTGTGTCCCTATTTTTCTCAGTTAAAAGGTGCTCCCGTTTCTATTTTGACATCAATGAGCACGTGCTGTCATTGCTACAAAAGTGTCTTGTCATGTAGTGCCATCGTTTTTGTGACAGGAAACATCAGAGTTTGTTTGGTGGGAAAACTTTTTTTTTTTACGTTTTGAATTACTAATTTTATGTCCCTCTCTAAACAGGACTTGTCCACTTGTCCTTACAGGAGCCTGAATGGTCCGTTTATCGCAAGCCCGTTGACCATATGTGTACAATCAAAAGAAATGAATCGAAGAAAAAGAACCAGTGCTTTTATTCTGAAATACCTGGCTAGTCTCAGGCTGAAACTTCTACTTTACTGCCGGTCAACAGACAGACGTATAAAGGTACTTTTGTGTCTTTTTTATGCAAGCATTAAAAAAAAAAAAAAAACGGTTTTGAGAGCTAGATGAAGCAAAGTGTGTCTACGGCCATGCTGTGGATCCAAGTCAAACCCACCAATAGAAACTCATGTCTCCTCCTCCATTACACCCAAGTCAACTCGCATCCAAAAGTTTTTGACTCGCAACCCGAGGTCTGATTTGCAACCAAAGCTTTTTGTGACATTTTTTTTTTGATTCCAGCATAAAAAGGACACTTTTTAAGGTTTTGTGCACTGAGGTAAAACAGCTGTCTTTTGGCCACAAACCAACAGCTTCTTCTTTGTTCACACACCGATGCCAACAGGCTAATCAACTAGCTCACAGACTAACAGTTAGCTGGTAGCTATTATTACAGTAGCGGAGTTTAAAAAAAAAAAATCGTTTTGAAAATGTTTTTTAAAAAATGACATAAAATACTTTTCCTAACACCTAGATGGTATTAAATGTATGCTGTGCTAATTATCGATATGGAGGGGGAAAAAAATGCATGAGAATTTGGCAAATCTTTCAGCCCTCGGCCAATCATATGGTCCCTTCACAGTTGGACATGTCTGTAACCCTTTGATAGGGGAGCATGCGGAGGACATCTTAATTAGGAATTTAAAACAGCTCAAACAGCCTCTCCTGTTCTACGCGGGGCTTATGATCGTAGATGAGAGTTGTAATCATCTCGTATAATGAGAGGTTCATCTTCCCATAGGTCCCTTGTCGCCGTGATAGTCTGGTACAAAGCCTGCATTACTGCTGTGCCACTACTCCGGGCTACATCTCACTCCCAACCTGAAAGTGGGAATCCATCATTTTTTGCAGTAGCATGCCGTGGTCTCAGAATTGGGGGTTGGTGACCCACATCTTGGCAGCATCACACTCGGCTGCAAACCCCCTAACTGTGCGCTTTAGGTCACAGACCAGTGAAGCACAAGAAACCACAACATCAGCAAAAAGCTTTGACGCAGTACCGAGGTCACGGAACTGGACTCTTCAGCTACAGGTAGAGACTCTATCAATCACGTATATATATATATATATATATATTCTGTTTACCAATTCATATTGATTTAGACCACTGTTTTAACCACTCAAAAGATACTGAATCTATACTCTTGTTTCATTTCAATAAAATAATGCATGAAGTATGACTTCATCCAATTTATTTTTGTTTCAATGGATGACTACTGCTACGCACAAATGCACACACGCGCAGAATGTTTTGCAGCCAGTGATAAAAACTGACATTGTCCAGTTGTTCTTGAATCCCATGTGTGTGCAAAATAGCCAAGTACTCGGGTCTTTTGATCCTGTGATCCAATTTCAGATATTAGTGGGACGTATTTGTACCTCTCTGTCACTGTTTCTCCACACACACACACACACACACACACACACACACACACACACACACACACAGGATAATCCGCTCTGAGGAGGTGACTGACGTTCATCAGTCCTTTCGGATATTAGAGCTCTGAACATTTCACTGAGGTTTCATCATAGTCTCTATTTCCTGTAAAGAACGGTGTGTGTTGTGTGTGTCTGTGTTCCTGTGTTGGGGGAAAAGTGAGACACAGCATGTTTTTTTTCTAAGAATAAAGTATATGGGTGTGTACATGCGTGTGTACAGAATGATAATGAAGGTTGAGGTTTTTGTCCTCTTCATGAGGAAGCCTGGGAGTTGTATAAAAGCTATGCTGATGATGACACACCGTTTTCAGAAAAATAACATAAAAATAAAAAATAGGATCTCTTTGAACCCAGTCATGACCACATTCTCTTGAACCACCGAGAATCCCCAAGGATGACAGTTGACATCAAATCTCACAACAGACCCACTGAACCTGGAAACTTTTCCTTCACTTTCTGTGCTTCTTTGGCTGGAATCTTTGAAAACTAGTGACGAAATAGTTAAATTACCAGAAAAAAAAATATATATATATATATTAACTTTAGCAGACAAACAGTTTTCGAAACGATTTATTTTCTCCTACAAGTGAGTATGTGACAGTTAACCCGTCTACATTCAGGACTTCTAGGTTGACTTGCAGGGAAATATTTCCCTTTTTATGAGGCTGTCCAATCAGTGTTGCTGGTAAATGTGTTCAATTAAAGCAATAACTTCCTCAGTGTGAGCTTTATTCCCTTTGCAGCCTCCACTCAACATAACAATAAGCAACTAGATGATATTGTTTTCAGAGAGCAAAAGATGTGAAAAAAGGCGATTATACTGTGATGTTAGAAACTACCGTAAAAAAAAACAGCACAGCATCTTGAGAAAACCACTTGTGCAATGTAGCCGTGTATAACCACCTCAGCCCACTTTGATGGACAAAACATAGCGCTGGGGGACAAAACTACCCACTCGATGGACATCTGCCCCCTCGGCCCTGCTGATTTTAGTTGTCTCCAGTACACCTCTAGCTCAAGTCAGGCTTGAAACTTCAATACATAGTAAAGCACGCTCTCTTGACATGTGTCTGCAACAGCATCCTACAAAAACATGCTGGAGTTTATTGCTGCGGAATGATTCTCTTTCTGTTGTCATCAAAGGACAGTTTGGGCGAAAGCGCTAACAGTCGCTGTCGGTTCAGTTTCTGGACGGTCCCCGACGGCCATATCCTAATGCATATGCAGGCAGCCGCTGCTTCTCTTCGCTGCATTACTTGGGCAGTATACTCTGGCTTAAATAAATACGATTGAATATAGATGTCAGCCAAAACACTGGAAAACATATTCTCGCCCATCACATCCACTTTTGTATTTGTTGATTTTCAGACAATACCTAATTCAGATAACGACAAGGTTGGAAATCTGCTATTTGAAGCTTCATTACTTCTTTATGTATACATTTTTGCTTCGTCCATTGAGCCAGCAGAACAAGGTGAAGTAATATCTGGGTCTTTCAGCTGCTAACTTTTCCATCAGAGGTCGTCAGTTCCTAATTTTGTCTGCTGTTTGGTGCCGTGGAGAGCAACCAAGCCTTTTTACATGCAATTAATACACATGGTTTTGTATAAAAAATATAGTTCAGTGCACATTTGTTTAAACAGCAAATAATTAGCTTTTCTCTTTACATCATACTGCTTATCCCACCAATATATTTTACAATGTAACAGGAACGGCATGTACAGTTAGGATGAAGTGCTATTTTTATTTTTTTTTAACAACCATTTAAAAAAAAATTGTGTTCTATATGTTATGGTATTCAATAATTCAGCTGATGTATATCTATTTTCTAATACTGATGATTTGTTTCCAATCGCACTCCTGTCTCTGGAGTGAAACGTAAACCAACCATGTAGTATTTCTGGCTCCACCTCAATCAGTAATGTCAAGGTAGATATTTCCCTTCTGGCACCGTGAAGTATTTTTCTATCCATAAAAGTGTTACTGTTCTCAGGAGGAGATACGGTAGGTGAGCCATGATTATATAAAACCTTTCAACCTCTCTCTTCTTCCCACTTTTGAACCTCTTCTGAAGCTGTGTACTCTGAGGACTGGGGTTTACTAAACAAAAGAAATTGCAAGCACCCATTCATCTTCACTCAAACCCAATCACAGGACTGAATGCATCAATATCTACAATGCTGGCAGCACAGACAGACTGAATTGCAATTCAAAGCCAGAGATCCTCCTTTCACAGTCAATATTGTGTCGCAGTCCCTAAACAGCCAGGCATGTGTCAATATCATTTCTGAGAAAAATGAATGGACTCCACCAAAAAGGCCTCATTAGGATGTGTGAAATTAGCTTGAACTCTGAAACATATTGGGTTTCTTCAACTCCAAATGGATTAACTGTGACCCTCACCATTTTTGAGTTCCTCAAGTCTGCCACGTTGATCATACAGTATAGTGGTTTCCACTGAAGTAGAGGCCAGTATAGTCAATAAACTTAAGATAATATAATAGTTTGCAGTTATGGGACATACATTATTTGCTGTCTTGTAAAGAGTTAGATGAGAAGGTTGATACCACCTCGTGTGTTCATAAACATGAAGCTAAAAAGAGCAGCTCGTTAGCTAAGCTTACCAAAAAGACAGAAAACAGTGCGAAACAGAAAGTCACATTATTTTCAAAAGGTAAAAAACAATTCGAAGAAGTGGTGAAGCATACAACACCTATAAAACAGTGTACTGTCACTCCCAGGCCTTATTCTTACACAAACAGATTGTAAAATGCTAATGAATATGGCACTATTTTTTTCATGTTCACCATTTTAATTCAGCTTATTAACGTTCTAACTTTATTTGGCAAGTAAAAACTTGGTGGCAGTACTCAATGTAATGTTCAACACTAGTTGAGATATTTCAGCCTGGAGCAAAGAAGTGGATGGACTGACTGACCAACATTATCATTCTTAAAGCCGCACAGCAACCATGACTAAAATCATTACACATAAATCTCCAATGACTAAACAGAGTTCAACCTGTCAAAGACTTCTTACACAGTCAACGATCTGTCTGTTTAAACCGCCTCGGGCGCCAGGCTGAATAAATGACAGCAGCCCCCCTCCCCCCCCCCCCTCCGCCCCCATTCTCTTTGAGCCTCCAGGTTCTGCTAATACCTTACTATAAGGAACTGAGGCTGCACTCCCATATCCAACCTATAATTCCATGTGGCATCACGATACTGCATCAAACTGTGTCTTCCGGAGCCCCCAGCACCTCCTGGATAAACATTTTTAGCCCTCTCAAAGCGATGAGTTCAGTCTGTCGACTAAACTGGCAGATAGATCACAGAGGAAATCTAGGGTTAAAGTTGTCACATACCATTCCTCTCAGTCCAATTGCATGACAGGCCAGATGTAGCTGAGGGGGCTGTGGTGTCAAGTTCCTCTTGCCTCATTAGGAGATGCTGGAAGTCTGCTTATAGACTGGCCTGTGTCCTAACCTTTACGATCCATGCAGCAGCTTGGCAACTTGGTCTGCGCTGCCTGAACCTGGAAAGCTGCCACCGGAGTCTTCACGTCAGTCAAGCCAAAGAAGACCAGACCAGAAAGCATCCACTAACTTCTTCTGAATCTCTGCCAGGAAGCTGCGAGGGGGCATTGAGCATGATGTCATGGGCAGACAGCTGCCAAGTTGTTTATTATCAGCACACTGCCCCAGCATGAGAGATGCGATAGCAGGTGCTTAGACTTCAGCAGCCTTACCTCAATTGCTTGAGACATACTGCAACTTGCAAGAGACCCATTACTCAAAACACATTCCCTGTCAGTCTACCCTGAAGCCTGCTGAGAGCTACGGACAAGACACCACAGAGCCTCAGTCTCACCACAGTTGATCCCACCAAAAAAAAAGACTTCCTCTTACATCCAGACAGAGTCCCGCAGTGACACTATACCTCTCATCCCTTAACCTAAATTTCCAGGATACCCGCATGGCCGGCTTGAAAAATATCATCCTTGCAGAAGTCTGAGCAAATCTTGCAAGCTCCGTTTTCACAAGGTATTAGTCTGGAAAAGATTCAGTGAAAATCAATTGGGCCTGGCAGCTGGAAGCAGAACTCATCAGTGAACTCTGCAGAGTGATGTAGATGATGACAGCAAGCACTGCACTACTTAACTGTGATTTGAGCACCAAATCTGGTTTATATAACTCAGATAGTAGATAAAATCTCTGCCTAGTTTTTGCTTTGTATACCTTAATACCATAATGATCAATAGCTTCTACCCAACACCGAGCATTACAGATACAAGACTAAGGCTGTGTCTGAAACTGCCTATTTGCATACTTACCCTTGTCATTTAGAGTTCATAGTCTCATAGTGCACTGCATGCTACTGCACTTGACTAAGAGTACCCGGATGGTGGATACGTCCCATCCTTAATTGTTCCTGTTAAGAGGGAGTTTTTCCCTTCCCTCTGTTGGAGGTTTTTCTCCCTTAAAGTGGAGCTTTTCCCTCCTAGCTTATGTGGGAATTGTTGGGTTTCTCTGCATAATTTTGTAAAGTTCTGCTGTAAGGATTTTAAATGTGTTAAGTGACATGAAATAACCCGCGTTGTGATTTGGCGCTGTATAAATAAAATGTTATTGAATTGAACTGTCATTACTATGTCGCAAAAAGTGAGGGTCCATCAACCTATTTTCAAACTGCGGCGGCCGAGCAACCTGCAGCTGTTGTTGTTGAACGCAAGCACTACACATCTACACAAAAGTGCAAGTACCACCATACTGCTGTCGGATAGAAGCCATCAGTGTGTTTATTGTGTGCGTGAAACAGTGACTAAAATAACTAAATAAAACCAGCAGATATGTATGAAGGTACTTCTGGCTTTCTTTTACGCAAGCATTAAAAACAAAACAAAAACAATCAAAATTTTCGGTTGCGAGTCGAGTTGGACATAATACGTGGGACCTACACAACCAAAAGTTTTTGATTCGCAAGATTTCTGATTCACAACCAAAACTTTTGTGACAGTATAAAGAGGCTTGTTTCATAAGAAAAATTCTGAAGTCTGACGAGACAAAAAAAAAAAAAAAAAGAAAACCAGTGAGAAGGGAAGGAGAAGCCGCCGGAACAGAGTGAAAAGAAAGAGTGGAGGGTGAGTGGGTAAAGACAGTCAATGTTATATTAGCCCCTACTTTGCAGTCCGAGTGTAACCTAAATGTGATGGAAAGCATGGAACTGAATGAACATTATAGGTCATTTTAGCAGTTTTAATCAACTTTAACTACAACATGACCTTCACTGAAAAAGTTTGCTCCGGGCAGGCCCACAAAGACAAAACCACAGGAATTTTAATAATTTTTAAGTCATACCAGTGCTCAAAATCGTTGTTTATCCTCTTACTGCGAGCCTATAAGACAACACCATGGCAACTTAAATAAGATCTGCCAAACATGTGTAACAGTGCGCACAAGTAATTATAATACACAACAGCAACTGTGAATGCAAGTGTGGAATGACAAAATGAAAGTGATATGGTGTGATTAAAAAATTTTTTTTTTTAAAGCATGTGAATGACAGCGCATATTTATGCCTGTGATATGATTTACTGTGACTGTGTGTGTAAGAAAACAACCATATACAGGTTTAAAAAAAAAATTCAAAATGCAAAGTTAGTGTGCATGCCCTCCTCTCTGTGGATGAGCAGGTATGGGCATGCCAGCGAGTGTGGCTACTTGATAAATCCATGCCTCGCTTTTCATTAAGATTTGAGTCACTGCTGTATCTCAAAAAAACGTTTCCACTTGAATAATTCACTGTACTTTATTCTAGGCAAGCCCATGCTGTCCATAAAGAATATTTATGAGGGGACTAACTTGCAATATGGTTTGGGTGTGAATCGCCTCCACCAGATGTTTAGTTGTGTTGAAACAAAACATTCTGCACGCGTATCTCGTCTACTGTAACATGCCTTTGTGCACATACACACAGCATGCACATGCGTGTGGATGACATTGTGTTCATAAGCATGCATTCCTATTCTTTTGCATGTGTGCATCTCCGTTCATATTTCTCATAGGCCAATTAGACACACTCACTGTCCTACTCCACACCATTAAAATCAAAGGGAAACTCTGAAAGCCGAAATTTGACGGTGGCTTGTCATTACTAAGCTCACATTGTGGCAGAAACATCAAAGGAAATCCCTTTGGCTCAGATAACTACAGTGCATCTCTTAGAGCCAATAAAACATAGTGGAACATGGGGTAGGAGTTAGTGAGGTGGCTGGAGCAGGTCAGTGTTTGGGAGAAGTGAATGCTAAATATGAAACAAATATAAAAAAAATATCCAAAAATGTCAAATTTCAAAAAGGACCCCATGGTGCTACAAGTGTCATATTTATTTTTGAAATAGTATGCATGACTCTATCAAGCCAACATAAATCCCAGCTTTCATAAGAGATGTTTGAACACAGCCTCTTACCTCTTACAACTAAGGCAATCCGACAGTTTACATACAACTGAAGAAGAGAAGCTGTGTGCTCATTGTTTAAAGCAGTCCCGACGGGGCCAAGAAATTGGCTTTCCGTCTTGTAAGCAATGATGGCATCAAAGGTCACAAGTTAAAAATCTGTTACACCTCACAATAAAAAGTTGAAAAATATCAAACTCCCCTCTGTTAAGCTTTTTGCAGTTTAGACTTCTTAATTACTTAAAACCTAGTAAACCTAGGTGGAACAATTCCCTCTACACCTTTGCTGAAACTTCTCCATCTGTAACAAAAGTATACATGACCGGTGGAAGACTTCTCGTGACATGCTGCGACCTCGAGAAATCGAAATGGGCTGAAACGGCTTGAAAACAGCTTCTCACAGTATATTAGCAAAGACATAAACCTGTCAGAGTAACATCTGGAGTCTTACTTCTTTGATTAGTAAGAATATTGAAATTCTCCACATTTTTCTGGATGGGAGCCAATACTATGATTAGAAATGAGGCTAACAAGTGTTTTTCAAAGTCTATTCATGAAAAGGGGAAAAAGGAGATAGAAAGAAGTAGCTACTACACCTGAAACCACTTTCCGATACTTGACAATCAAGTGCTTAATCACACCGTGTGACTCTAATCTACCAGCCTTTTCTTCATACTCCACATCCCTACATTTCCTCTATACACCACAGGCAAGGAGGGGAATGGAAGCTGGTTTGTGCTTATTTTACTGTTTCAATAAGAATTAAAGATAAAGGTGAAAACAGAGGAATAGCGGCCTGAGTGTTCAGCACACTAGACGCTGGAAGCTGACAACAAGCTACCCGATGATTTCTTGACCTTTGAAGATGCAGCCATAGATAAATGCACTGACAGTGATTAATTAATACGCGTTTACAAGCAAATAAGCAAAGAAATACAAACAAAACCTGCTTTTTACGAGAGAAAAAAAAAATGTCTGTAAACTGCACAACACCAAAAAAAAGCCTTTAATTTGGAAGGATATCAAAACAGTTAAGAATTAATTAATTAAAACTGATCTATCTGGTCTTCTTTCCATTCTCTCAATTTCTATTTGTTTTGATTTTGTTCTATTTCAGCCTTTGGACTGACAGTTTGTTCATACAATGGGAGAGAGAAAATCCTCCAACCTCTCACTTCCCTCTCGCCAACCCTATGACACATGAGAAATTGAACAATTGATATTTCTGACAGGAACTCAATTAAATCCTGCGGCCACTGTCAAAAAAGCTACACAAGGACGAACGGGACCTTGTGTTTGTGTGCCTATACGATACGATCATATATAAATTCATCTGGGTGCATTTAGTGCATTTGTATGACAGAAAGAACACTGAATGTGTATAGTGTGATAAATAAATCATGGGTTAGGTCAAGAAAAAACATGTACACAATAAACAATTTTAGAATAGAAGAACTTTCAATGTAAGCATTTAAAACTTTTCATTTAGTGCGTCTTGTATCTCGTCACATGATATCTGCGTAGTGATTTTCTTATCTATCTGACCACACTCTACTTCCCTATTGCTATTGGGGATTTTGATGACATTAATTCTAATAAAATGGACTTCTCCTGTAAGCTGTCGATTAAATTCGTATTTCATTATTGCAGTTAGAGACAGAAAAGAAAGTGAAAGAAAGTGAAAGAAACTTGCGGATAGAAAAGAAACAAGTGTGCAAAATGCAAAGAGGGAGCGGGGCGAGTGAGACGAGCGAGAGGAACAGTAAACGAAAGAAAAGAGACTGAGACAAGCTGCCCCTGTGGCACTGTGTGATAAGGACATTATGTAGATTGAAATGCTTCATGCAGGTTGAAATCAGCATAAAATGGTGTAGCAATTTTCTTTTTAAACTCACGTCATGGCTTCCCGTCAAATTACACATAGACTCCACGTTTAGCCTGATCTGAATGCAAATCAGGTTTCAGATCTGAACTTGTGTGGAACATTTGAACATGTGAAGACAGGCTACAGTATAAGTATACAAAGGTTTGAGCAAAGGTCAGCACCTCTTTAAAACTAAGGGTCATGAGCATAGAGCACATAGCAACTCTAAATTAAATGCAAATGGTAATTTTATACAAATTAAAAAAAAACTAAAAAAAAAACTGTATAGCTAGGTATACGGCCAAACTTAAGAAAAGAGTAAATTGTTTAAAATATAACAAGATGCACTTGAGTAAAGCAAGGCTTTGAGCAAAATGCTAATGTTAGCATGTTCACAATTCATCAAGTTGTTTGTTTGGTTGGTTTTAGGTATTTGGTGAAAAATGAGACTAACACAAATTTAAAAAAAATGGTTAGATGAAAAACAGAGATGTACATCGTAAAATCAATTGAACACATCCTCTGATATCCATGAATTTTGTGCCAATTCATCTAATTGTAAAGTTGAGGCATACAAGTAATAACTTTGAATTGGTGCTTCCACTATATGAAAAGTCAGAGGGCCACCAAAGTCATCCTGGACATTCATGGATATCTGTAACAAATTCCATGGCAGTCCACCCAATAGTTGCTGAAACATTTCAATCTGGACCAAAGTGGTGGACCAAGCAACTGACCAACACAGCCATTCCTTGGGCCTTGATTAATGCTATATTATAAACAAAAACATTATATATAAAATGGCAGTAAGTATAGAGGTAATAGTGCATCTAAAAATGGACAGATATTTTAGTTTTTCTTCTGACAGAATTAGGTATATGTCGTACAAATATTTCATATAACTTCAATATTTGAACATACTGTACAGGAAATGAAAGAAATATGTGACAAAGTCTGCAACAGAAATATCTGCCAAAGACAAGGTTATTAAATACATTCTTTCTTTTTTTTTTCTTCTTTTTTTTTTTAAATGCGCTAGAATAGAGTGTTTTGGGGATGACTGGTAATGCTTTCACAAGATGCTTTCCCATGAGCACATTTTGAAATATGATGTAATGACCACAAAGGTACAGGAAACTCACTCGGGTAGCAATAAGGTCAGAAAATGCTGTGACTTTCCTATATTCCGGCTTGTAAAAGGATGGAATGACCAGATTTTTTACAGTAGAGGCAGTCTGGCAATACGGTTTTGTTGATTTTTAACACGCAACTGTATTTCTTGGCTAAAACAAATGCTTGCATAATTTTATTTTTCTGTCTTACTCAGACTGCTTGTTTGCCACTTGTTTACCTGTCGTTTCATTTCAATGTTTTTCTCTGTAAAAGTCCATTTTTATAACACGGGCTTTAAGAAAAGAAATTTGACAGCGAACATGTGATGCTCCATCTAGAAAGGAAATCACTGTTTAAAGTTGAAATTGTGTGTTTACTAGTGGGCACTTTACCCGACAGTTATTAAGGTGAATAACAAACTGAAAGAGAGGAGATGACACTCTCTTGAACTGGAAGCATACTAGAGTAGGAAAAAGAGGAGAAAATGAAGGCTGAAATATTTGCAACGGCTGCCAGTCCGACGGAAAAAAAAAAGTACCGACATCGGAAACGGGAGAGATTTTAAGTTTCAGTGCCCCACTGTGCAGCCAAACTATTTCTGGGACCTCAATCTCATAATCCGCTGCTCGCCAACAAAGCATTTTCAAACTCATTTTCTAGGAGCATCATGCCAACCATAAAACCACAAATGGAGTCGTAAATAGCCTAATAACCCCCAACAGTTTCTTATTGCAGCTGCCTTTGTCTCTTTAGCAATGGTCAGCCTAACTTCACTCTGCCTTCCGGGATACATTTAGCCCAATTAAATCAAAAGCAAATGAATAGGCAAACTGTGGCAGGGCTGGTTCCTAAAAGGTTTGTCGAGGAGGTGAAAGGCATCCAATCAACATGGAGATGAACTGAATGACAGTGTGGAATGATGTCTTAAGTGATGAAGGAGGCGATAAAATGTGACAGCTCATCGCAATCTATGGTGGGATGAGAGGTGGACAGTTAGTGGAGCGACCATTAAGCACGCACTGCTACTGCTTTCGCAATGACACTATTAAACACCTGGACGATTTGGCACTCATTCACTTTAAATATCTTTTTTTTTATATATATATATCGCAGCACAAAGACATCTGAGCTGAACCTGCCGGGTTCTTGACGTGCATCTTCTTGCTTTTAAGCACTTAACATTTAAAAGTCTGAGTCTGTTGAATTGACGTGCCTGTTGTCAGTCACTTAATTAATTTCCACCTACGTCAAAACCCTGACGAGACTTGTGAGGTCTGTTCAGCATCTGTTCACGTATAGCTGCTCAGTAAACTGAATGCTTAATGTACTTATTGATCCATCATAAAGATAAAGATCTTTGAAAATGCTGACTACAATCACACAGGGTTTTAATGGCCAGTTAAGCACATGCATTCATGTGCAGACTCTGATAAACAAACACGCACTGAAACTTCATTTTCACAACCACTCAGCGTACTCGCTCATTTAGAGCCAACAATTTAGTGAAAAAAAATAAATTATTATTATTCTTTTACTACTCCATTTTGCTTTATTACAGTTGCACATCTAAACCCAGGTATCTTTTAGTGTTTTAATTTATTATGTTTGGAAATGAAAATAGCACTTTAAAATCACAATTATAGCACAACATAGTAGATGAATTATGTATTAGCTTATATTATACATTCACGCATCATTTTACTGAGATAATTTGCAGTTCTTTCGAATTTTTTCCCTATTTCACTTTCAGTTTGACTATAAAATTACAATTGTGACCCGTGTTCATCATGACACTTTTTTCTTTACTAGAAAAAATTTCAACAGCAACAAAACGGGCCATTCTAGAAAAATGACAACGGCATATCACGATCCACATTTGCTGACACCGGTAATCCTCTGGGATACACATGTACTTTTTTCAAACTTAATACAGCAAGCAGTCTTTATGGCGAGGTATGCAGTGGCTGTGGTTGTAGATTTGCATACGATGGAAGAGTAGACTAGACTAGGTTCCATTCGGTCCCCCATTTAAGCAATGACGGTGCCTTACCTACAATGACAAGTCAAAATGTTTGCACTGAAAAGGGTACTTTGGCCTTAGCAAAGGTCTGCGCTCTCCCCGAGTGTGAAATTGGAGAAAAAGAGAGAGAAACGTGCATACCTCTCTCTCTCTCTCACACACACACACACACACACACACACACACACACACACACACACACACACACACACACACACACACACACACAAAGAGAAAATGAAAATGGCTGGTAAAAATCTCCATTCGTGATCGCTAGTAATGAAAATAGGACAACATGAAAACACAGATGATGACCCAACCCTATAGTGACTGTAATCATAGCTGTTTACAAGAAAGCCTCACAGCGCATCTTTAAATGCAACTACACATTTGATGCGTTTGACTTTATCATCCATTAAAACATTAAAAAAAAATATGTGTTTGCATTCAACCATTTACTTAAATACAGAAACAGTTGTAAGGCTAACAAGCCATTTGGGTAAGCGGAACAGCTATAAAAAAAAAAATTAAAAAAAAGAAAAAGAATACAACACAACTTAGTGTTCGTACGCTATTGGGTATATAAACTCACATCAATGAAAACGTTTATACCTTGAGTTTCATATTAATTCTTATGTGCCCTAATGCTAGATCAGCTATGAGTCACGTTAATTGCTCTCCCCCCTACCTGTGCAGCCTTGTCTGACTTGCCGTTAAAAAATTGCCAAATATCAAAGACCTTATAACTACAAAGCCTTCCACCTGAACAACCCTGCTGTTCACACTTTTTGACGAGATTTTCTAAGGCCGTAGGCAAGATTCACATTATTGGATTTCAAACGCTCACAAAGAAAAAGAAAAAAAAGAAAGAAAAAAAAAAACTCCGCTGCCCACGACTGCAACTAAGTATATACACATGCAGACAGATGGTAAAGGAAATGTACACATGAATGCACACAACCACAAACTCGCACATATGCTTATCCACATCTAAAACACACACACAGGCAAGTCATAAAAACGGTGGGTTCTCTCAACCAAATCAGAAACAGCAGGTAGTCAGAAGCGTTCATCGCCAGATCCTCCCTCTTGTATCTTTGTGTCGTCTCTTGTCACATGTTACACCAAGTGTAAACTAAGGATGGGTCCCGAATTTCGAATAGTCGTTCTAATCTCCAAAAATCTATTAATACATGCGGCTTTCCTTCTTCCTCATTTCCCTTCGTTTTTACCGGCGCCTCGTTGTAATGCGACGCTCCCGCCAGAAGGTGGCGATAATGCGCCTAAAAGCTGCCTGCCAGCCACATTAAATAACATGGAGAGAAGAATGACACGCTGCTTTCGGGTGGGGGGGGGGGGGGGGGGGGTCGGGGGTTTGCGGGTAAAGCTGTCCCGTTATTAGATGTCCTGGTGCGAACATGGGGAAACATGCAAAGACAACTGCAGCCGTCGGAAAGTTCCGACCGGAACTCCTTCAAAACATAAATAAAGAGGAGGTGCAAACCATTGTGGGTAAAGTTAGATAAATACATGTGTATTAACGCGCGAGTGTGCACACAGTCGGGCGGTAGAGGGCTGAATATTCGAAGAAAAAAAATCAAATAGTTCAGAGCGAATTTCAAATAGTGGTTTTGCTTGAAATGCCCATCGCTAGCGTAAACCAGGATTGAACAATCTAAATCCTTCACCGATGTAGGAGAGACTCCTTCAGGGCCCCTAAAGGGACACGGTGGGATTTCCATGCTTTCATTATGCTTCACAAAACTTTAAGCTGCTTGTCCCAATGAATATGTGCAAATTACCATGAACGTGATTACATTTTAACACACAAAACCATTGCATGACATTGTCTGTATTTCATCCAATACCAGTTTCAGAAGGTATTTGCATACGTCTACGGCTCTATGCATAATATACAGATATGTGTATGCCAGCAGAGTAGACCCAGTAATTGACTGGCGTAAGCTTTATCTGACATGGAGGGGAAGGGAAACGCACTGTTTCGTGTAATTAGACATCAGCACAACTGTTCCACCTCAGGCCCACCAAGGTTTACTATTCTCCTCACTATGAGACTCCGCTAATTAAAATGGTACAAAACTGCACAATCGTAATATGGGACTATCGCTCTAGTTCCTTCCTGCAGGTTGTCTTCAGGGGTCAAAAGATCATCCCCCAAAAAGAGGGACCTTTTTAAAGTTCAAAAGTTCAATCCTTACCCGAAAATAGCGACTTCAATAGTAGTCAGTAACAAAATAAAAAAATGTGAACATCAATGCGAAACTAAACCTCCGTCAGAACGGGCCGACGTAAGATCAAAAACTAGGTGAGGTGACACATTTCCAAAGAGAGCCAAACACCAAACCGGAACAACGACACAAGATGCAGCAAGCTGGCTGGTACTTCTTACAAGTAGAACAGCAAGGAGGGTGTTTGTCTCGCAGCCATTTATTTTGGTAAGCTCTTGTCAATTATTAAAAGCCCGTCTTGAGATTTACTCGAGTTCAGTCTCCTGCTGGGTCAGTCTCTCTTTCTGCCACTGACGATGATGTCTGTACGGAAAGATACCCACCGCCATGTTGTGTAGTTCTACAGGCTCTGAGAATACAGACCAAGTGTGTTCCATACTTCTCCCAGGAGATCGTACCCAGTCGCCAAAGTTACACAGTGCCAGAACAGGCATTGAGGATTCAGAGTGGGAATGAAAAAGGTGCCATTCTCTACATTTCAAGTCAGTGCACCATCAAAATTGTGAAGCTGTTATTTTAAAGCAAAAAAAAAATGTACACAGTTCTCATTCAAGCCAACACAAATGACAATTCCTAGATTACAATTAGGTTAAAAGCGGAAACAATCATACAGTGGATGTTGATTGAAAGACAACTATTTGGATAATCATTAAGTCATTGTTCAAGCAAAAACACCATTCCCCTTTCTTCCTCGTTCTCAAATGTGAGGATTTGCTTCTTAGTGTTTTGTATCATTTAAAACTTTTTTTTTTCCCAGTGTTCCAACATTTTATATACCACAAGATTAAAAGATCACCAATAAAGATCAATTGATTGATTGAGAAGATAATGGTCACTTAAATTGACGAGGAAAATAGCAATCACCGAGCTTATGCATGGAAAAACTTTAACCGCACTAACTCAATCTGCAAATGAAGACCATTTGATGGAAAAACAAAACAACAAAAAAAGCTGGTCAGATAACTATGTGTTGGGATTGTTTTGTCAAAGAATACTTTTCATATTCTGCTCGAGTATAAAGTACAGGGAAATTTCTGTACCGATGCTGGGGTTAAAGCTACAGCCACATCGCTCTCTGCATTTTTATGAAAACATGTTTTTTACTGGAGCATTCATGAGTTTTTGCCATCAATACCACTTTCACTTCATTTCTTCAACAGCCTTTCATGGCAAGTCTAGCCTTCCGTAAATCGACAAAGCAGCGTTTTTCCATACAGTGCTCTCTCCCTCTTTTGTGTACACACACACACACGCACACACACACACACACACACACACACACACACACACACACACACACACACACACACACACACACACACACACACACTGCCGGGTCAGACTGAATATATTTAATCATTTACGAGTCTCCAGCACTGCTAATACAAACTGCACACCAATACGCGCTTAATAATTAAAGCCTGGAATTGATTGTTGCATTACAATGCTTGCGTTGAGGGACATTAGTCAGCACTGATGATGATAATAACACGGCTGATTCCCTCCGATAAAACTGGTTTTAATTCAGCGGGTAAAAGGACATCGAAGGGAGCAGGAGGAAATGAAAAGGATGCAGGAAGGGAGTTTAAAGACAGACCAAATCAGACAGATTGCGTGGGAGTGTCTTGGAAAAAAAAAAAAAAATAGCCAACTACACAGTAATATAGAATGGCAGAAGCTTTGAACAACTGAATTAGTGATTACAGAAACCCATTTGTCACTTCAAACATGGTTTACTGGATAAGTCCATTCTAAACAGATTTAAGTGGAGAACTAGAATGCTGTGTATTAGATGATACAAATGTTATATCACAATTACAAATTAAATAGTGAATTTTAAGTATAGTAAAAAAAAAGAACATTCGTTAATGCTAATGTAAAAATAATCAGAGGACCTCAAACATACAAATATACACCATCACTTACTTTTATTAACTGATTACAGTTCTACTTACATTTTACCTTGTGTTTTAGTTCTAGTTTGAAATCGTCCCTAATTGTTGGTGAAACATTAACATTGTTTTAAACTAATCTGAGATTGACTGAAATTTATTATCCAGCTTAAATCCAGCCCCAAATGCACCCTCCATTCCAAAGCCCTTTAAACCAAAAAGCTGAGCCCAGAAAAAGAGTCTTCTAATACAGTTTGCTGATGAGACAAACTGCTCCCTCTCATACACACTCGCTGACCAGTCATGCAATAACACTCCTTACTAAACACTAATGAGAGTGAATCAAACTATAACCCAATGTGAAAAAAACGTTATTTGGACTCCTTTTGTCAGGCATCAGCGATGAACAGTGGCATTGTCCATCCGCCAACAATTTACAAAAGGACAAAATATACAAAAGAAAGACACGAGGAAACACTCTATAGCAACAAACAAACATCTGCCATATTTAGCATTCATGTTAAAAAAAAAAAAAATGTCCAAATTATATAAAGTGGGGTGAAAAGCCCCTGAAAAGCCAGAGGAATCTGTCTAAAAACATCCTTCGGTGAGCACATACAGTGGGGCTTCCTTGTTTTGTTCAAGTGCACATGGACACTGATGGAAAACAATGTCAGTTAACCGAGATCAAACCTGTGATATTTGATTCTGTCCGTTTCTCCCTGGCGAGTTGGTCTTGCCTGCCTCTCATTTCTAAACCTTATCATGAACCTCTGATCCATAAATATCTAACACCACAATTGGAGCTGAAAGCTAAAAGACAAGGCCACTGAACTGGAGGAGCGGCTGCGAGTCGAGACGTGAACAGGCTGCCATGAGACTCACTTTTTCTATTACAGATGGAATTAATATGCAATATCATTCAGCATTTAAAATGTTACACGGATACTAAAAAGGGAAATATGGTTCTCGGGCGGAAAAGGTTCCCAGGACTTGACTTTGAGGCATTATTATGTGCGTGTCTCCATCTGACACGAGCGCTATTTAGTCATCCTCAAAATGATGTCGAGTACAACTGATAAGAACTATAAGAGGCAGGAATGGGTGACAGGAGTATTTTAGAAGTGCAACACTTAGAAAAAATGTGTAACTTCATGACAGTGTGCGAGACCATCGTCCTGCAACCCTATATCCTATGTTAGGGGTCTCCAACCAGTAGCTTGCGAGGTACTGGTTAAGTATCAGTTTGTTCATGTTTAGAGAAAAGCAGCATATCCAGCTGGTTTGGGTGGAGCTCAGCTATTTGAATAAATGTAGCTAAACCCGAGAGGCTCTCAGAGGCTGTCAAAGTAGCTCTCGGAGGAAAAAAGGTTGGAGAACACTGGTCTACATCCATTTTAACAATGTATTTGTTTACTTTCATCTCTCTTAATATGTTCTGTACAAAAGCAAGATACAAGTATCGGCATCTTGGATTACTCGATCAGATTTTGGCAGAGCACTGGAGAACAATGCATGTCATAGCTGTTCTGGCATGTTTAATTTTTGAAGTGGTTATAATAAATGGGTGCAAAAACAAAAAACATACAACAAACAGTTTTAATCATTTTCCAGATCTTGGATACCGTTGGTTCATAATCACATTTCTGTTGTAGAATATGAAATTAAATGACTTGTTGAGATGACTCATCGATGCCTCACAGATCACCACTATTCAAAGTAAATTTATATTTTCAGAAATCAATTATTTTTCCTATAATATTTACTCAGTTGAATAGAAATGTGAAACAAATTTATATTACCAAATCACTGTTGCTTCAGCAGTGGTCCTTGCAATCAAAATGTAATATAAAAATTAACTTTTGACAGAGCATTTCAACAACGACTTATTTCTTATCAGTCATCATCTCATACTGGCAGAAGCTAGACAAATTAAAGTGAAACTCTACCAGAAAATGACTTTAAACCTTTAGTATGCTAATCACAGTTACAAAAAAGTGCCATAAAGTTAAATGGGGGTTTGAGTTTGCAGCGACATGCGACATTTGACCGCCATCACTTTGATAAGTACAGGTTAAGATAATGCAACACATCTAAAACATTGCCAAACATCTATGCCCAAATATGAAGCGCAGGTTAAGAAAATGATGCTTAATTATGTAGTGCATTAAGGAGATCTGCCTGCAAAAGCTTCACAGATCACTGCATAAAGAAACAGACACAACATTCACTCACTATGAGGGACATGACTTGCACACAGAACGCACAGAGGACTCACAAACAGCTGCTAACTTACCACATTAATGGACGCATGATGCTCGTGTGTCACAGAGTTCCCAGACGTAACTTGGTAACTAAGAGTTCAAATCCAAAACGGAACCCGATTACAGTGAAATGTATGCGAATGTTGGTGTTAGCATGACACAGTGAATAAATCAACTCAATCAACTGAATCTATTGACACTTAAGTATTGTGATTATAACATCAGTACAGAAAAACAACATTTTTGGTTACCATGGTGGTTTGTTTGCGAGCTTCTGACAGGTTTAATGACACCGTCAAGTGACAGTTTCCACACGCTGCCGTGGGTTACATGTTCTGAAATCTACTGTCCGAGAAGGAAGCAATGAGCAGATTTTACTAAAAGGTTTATAAACAACAACAAAATATATACGTTTCTGTATGCATCCAGTTTGACTTTTAAAGTTTCGGACATTTTTCCATCTCGGTGCATTTTTCTCCAGAGACCAGGCTGCTAAGTATTCAGACAGATACGCCCGAGCCCAGATGTTACATGTAAAAATTAATCACGCACACATTTGACTATGTGAAGCGCTGGTGTGTGTGTGTGTGTGTGTGTGTGTGTGTGTGTGTGTGTGTGTGTGTGTGTGTGTGTGTGTGTGTGTGTGTGTGTGTGTGTGTGTGTGTGTGTGTGTGTGTGTGTGTTTTTCACGCACGTGTGTGTCCAAGTACGGCAGTGAAAGGGGGCAAGTTAAAAAGATGAAAATACAGAGATGGAAAGACAGAATGCTTAAGATACGCTGAATGCGTTTGAACGTGCCCGCGCCCTGTCGGCTCCCTTAATGGAAACATGGCTTCACCCCAAAGATGTGGTTTCTCTGAAGTCGACAGCCAGCTCTTGCACTGACGCTGCTCCTCTTGAAAGGCTAAATAAAAAATATTCCCTCAGTAGCTGTACATCATTTATCATCATCACCTTCATTTACCATCGGTAGCTTGACTCCCAGTGCTTCGAGGGCTCGGAGCCAGAACTAAGGAGGCTTGAGCAAACCGTACGAGAGAGGCAAAAACAACAAAACCAAAAAAAAAAATGTCTCCAAACAGTTGTAAATATGTTTGATGATGATAATGTTTTCACATAAACACACAAAAGATGAGGTACCTTGCACTGAAATAGATTTATTCCAAAAGATTTATTTGATACACACCGTAGATCTAATTTACCTGTTGTGCCCTCCCTGGCTTCACGCCCTAAACTTACTCTTATTTTGGCAGAACCGGCCCAAACGTTCATATATTTAAAGTTAGAAACAGCTCCACCTGTGACGCCACTAAAAACACATTCTGATGGCAATTAAATCATTTAGTTTCTATTTTGCTGGGGGGGGAGTGGGGGTAGATACGGTTCATCAGAGCGCATCTTGGCAGCACCTACGCTGGAGTTATGCAGCTGCTTCTACCTCCCTCCGCAGAGCTTTACGGCATAGTGACCAAATCTTTCTTGGGGTTACTTAAACAGCATCATTTTTGGAGCTTAAAAAGCAGCTGCACCGCTGAAATGGGTCTAAAAGAAACAACTCGGCGCATGCTTGGCACCAAACAGGGAACAAAATGCTAAACAGTAGTTAGCACTTCGCAGCTAAACATATTTCACTCAGGAGTTTGTAAAGACCAGAAAGAGAGCCAAAACAGTTTGCATACTGGATTTGCATAGAGAGACACGATTCCAAATGAGTGCTAATGATGCCCTATATCTGCCAAATGTGTAAAAAGTTGAATCATTGCTTTCCAGGTCAGCATATCAGGCCTTCCTGTTGTCCTCGGGTCTTTCGTGACCCATTTTCAAAACCATTTTGGGTCACGAAAGACCTGAGGACAACAGGAAGGTTAATAGTATGTCAATGTTGTGCTTTCAGTTTGTATCCGTTGCCCCCAAAAGTCCCAAAACTCAGTTACTGTATCTTTAAGTTGTAGTTATTGAAGCTCATTCAGATCATTTAAAAAAAAAAAAAAAATTTAAATGACCAAGCTCCTTCCAGCACGACATTGATTTATCCTTCATAACAGGTACACTTATATAGATTATTATGGAGTAGATTACAGAATTAGATTTGTCGGAAAGGTTAAGGTCAACATCTCTTTTCCTTTTAGGTTCAGATTTATTCACGCAATTTCTTCACTAATGGAAACCCTTCTTGGTCCTGGAATTGGCCTAGAAGTAGCTCTGCTTTGTCCTCAAATGTAAGGTAAACTAATAATAAAGTACTCTTCAAACCATATAAAGAAAACAGGAGCAATAAAGAACCAGAAAGATCAATTAAAACCGTAACCACAACCTTTACTTCCACGACTACTAGTTCCACTCATCAGCGTCAACATTTTACAGCTCATTCACATATTTAGACACGACGACTCATACAATACACTGTATAGGTCGTACAGCGCACACACAAAGCTGCACCTCTCAGGACGCAAACGAAGGCCAGGTGGGTCAATGACTCACATCTGACCGCCAACAGACTCTCAGGATAGAGACCTGAAACTCCTCACCGGTCTGAGGAACTGAGGAGGCCTTTGTGATGAGGAGTCAAAAGTCTTCAAGAACATCAAATTAGTCCAGCTGCCTTTGGATAACATTCAGAAAGAGTGGGAATTTTGCTCCGAGATGATATTTTGTTGTGACTTGGAGCACCACATGAATATGAATTACACCAGTAAAGCTCGACTGAACATGCATGTCAATAACATATACAGAAACTTCAAATGACTTCAGTCTCCGTTCCTTTTCTCGTCTTTCTGTCTGCCTGCCTTTCTTGCCCTCTACCCATGTGCACATCTCCTTGTACTTCAGTGAGAAGTTCTCCAACCATGTTTTCAATAATCCTCGGATGTTCTATCTGTTGCAAAATACTGTACATCAGGGGTTTACTTAGCTGTCATAGCTCCTGAATATAAAAGACTTTGAATGTGATATCAGAAATTAAGTGGAGGCTATTTTTACTTCACTCATAATTAGGCTATATTGTAGAAAATGCACTTCAAGGTACCGTAGATACTGTTGTTCTTTCCTGCCTTTTTGGATTTTCTCCCTTTTGCTCTCTTAATGCTGTCAAGGCCCTCTAAGCCTTTGTCATATCCCCCCCTCCCTTTTTTTTTTTTTCCACCTCTATTGATGGCTGGGTTCACATTAAAATTTAATGCAAATACAAGAAAATGGGCAAAAGAAAATCTGAATTAATGTCCACCCACTACCGTTATGCTTCTATTAGGAATTGGTTGGTCAAGAAAAACAGTTGGTGGTGATAATTTTTCAGGCGGGTGCCATTAAATTAGTGCAGAAGAAGAAGGCAGAAGAAAATGATGTAATTAAAAGAACACCTGTCTATACAGCACTATAACTATAACTATTGTCAGCGACATTACAAATAGAAACATTACAGAAACATTTGTTACCAAAAGAGCTTCCCTCTTCAGGAAGGTCGCCCGTATTTATGTCCAGTGGGCTTTTATGATGGAAAGTAAGCAACTCTCACATGATAGAAGTAACATTAGCAGCACTTTGCTGCAGCCACTGTAAAGTGCATGCTGACAGCTGCAATTAAGTTACTGTCATCAGCCATAAAGTGACGAGACAGGACAAAGTTTCAGAATAAAAGCCATCCAAATGTTTACAGTATGCTATCAAAGAAACAACATTTTGGGAAATAAATCAGTAAAAAAAAATAAAAAAATAGAAGAATGTACTGTATATAAAATATGAATTGACAATGAGATGTCATGGGAATGTTCAGAACCAGAGTTTTCCCGCACATCTCCACTCTCCGTTCACATCTTTGTGTCTGTTGCTGACTCTCCCACTGTTTCTCTCGTCTGTCTGGATACTTTTTCAAACCTCTCAATCTCTTTATTTCTCTTTGACTCCCGTGTCCTCCTCTGTTTTGTCTCCCTTTCTTTCCCTCTCCGTCTCCATTGAGACTGCTCTCCTCCCTCTCTTCTCTCAATCCTTCATGCTGATTGTTCTTCGCCTGTCTGAACCTTCTCTCAAACTCCCTGCTGGATGGGTGATGATTTCACACACACACACACACACACACACACACACACACACACACACACACACACACACACACACACACACACACACACACAGTTGGCATATTTCCACCTGTTTTATAGGTATATACTTGACTACTACACACACAAACCGACATCAATGGTGTCACACACGCACGCACGCGCACACACGCAGACGCACGCACGCACGCACGCACGCACACACACACACACACACACACACACAGCTGTAGTGTCATTTGTAATAAATTGCTTAGTGGAATTTCCTCTGTTGGTTAAAAAGGATTGAAATGCCACTGCAGGCATGATCACTAATCAATAAACCATTCTCACAGCTGCCATGTCTGTGTGCGCGCTCGCCTTTCTTCCGGGCGTAAACTGGTGAAGTTTTGTTCTGCCTCTGCAGTTCCATTTCGTTTTTCATTCGTTTCATTTTGTTCCCCTTTAAACATCCCTAAACCATGCTGATAAGATAAGATGAACTTTATTGATCTTCAGGAGAGAAACAAATTGCAGCAGCTAAGAAAAATATCTCAAATGAATTATATGAAAGTGTCCCAACTTTGTTCCATAGAGAGTTGAAGGAATTATTTCCCATATTTACTTTTTTTTTTATAAAAGTTTTTAATATGTTGCTATTTACCTTATTTGTAAATATACATACATCATGTGCAGAGGGACATGTATCAAGGTGTAAATCGGATTATTTCAAGATAAATCCACGGTGCCTTTTCTGGCTCAGAACCTCCGAGTTTCTACATGCTGAAGCATTTTCTGTATTAAGCATTTCATTTTGGATCACTGCTACACACTGCTACTCCCTTCAATCCCCTGCTCTCCGAGTTTAGTGTGTCACTGAACTACAACGTGGCAATGACCACGCTAATTTCCCCAGAGGGAATTTTGTGCGCCCCAATAATGGAACATTCTCTTTTCTGAAGCTTAAATGAAAGCATGAATAATTCTGCCCGTGAATCATGCTTGATGTCCACGCTGTTAGAAAAGGCATGGGGGGTGATATGTGCAAAGCAAGTCCAGGATAGATTTATTAGTTACGCCACCTCAGCGGGAATCTCCAGCTGCAGCTTTTCAAATACTCTTAATTGATGGTTTTTGGGTTTTTTTTCCCTGCACTGCCTCCACTATTCTGATAATTTGTCATTTGTGCCATTGCACAGACAAATAGCAGTAACCAGCATTATCATCTACAGTTTTTCTTCGAACTCTGTGCTTTTTTTTTCAGCTGCGTTCACTTTTGGCTGGATGTCTTGAACAGTACTGAGCCTCCTACTTAATCGCCAGCATCTAAAAATGATTGATGACTCCCATATCCTGTGAGATCAAGCCACTCTGACTGGTGTCAAACTTTTAGATTTGGAAAAATGGTCCAGACTCATCTCTGCTTGCACTTAAAAAATACTAAATCTGACAGGTACTTAACTTTATGTGCTGCAGACAAATATTAGTAAATAATTCCTGTAGAAGTTAGGCCTCCATAGATTTGACAATATAGATTAAACCTCCAGTAAATTATCTTGTCGTGTTTGACAGTATTAAATGACGGCTTCCTCCAGCAGTAAGCTGGTTTTAGGACAGTAGCGAAGCCAGATATCAGAACTATTGCAGGAGAGCTCGCAGGCAATCAAAGAATAAAGAACGGCTCTTTATAATGCAATCCATTTCAATAGCACCACAAACTACAGCCTCCAAACCAAGACCATTTAGCTTCTCTCAAACAGTTTCAACAAAAACTGACCGTTATAACCTTCAGATATACAAGGTGTGGCATTCAACTGCACTGGATTTTTGCAGGTGCGTCTAATAAACTGCCAACTGAGTATAATACTCCATGTAGAGGGCACAAAAGCACATTATCTGGCACGTACAGCAAGACACAGCAAGACTTACAGCAAATACAGCAAGCAACAGCAGCAACAATAAACAGTACAAATACACACGTGTTGGAAAGAAAGAAAAAAGTAGCCTACCTGAAACAACAATGGCCACAGACATGCACACCTTTTTTTTTTTTTTTTTTTTTTTTTTAACCACGGTCCTCTCGGTTACCTACGAGTTTACGCGCAAACCGAGCTTCATCAACGAGCTTAAATTGCTTACCTTTGATGTCTTCAATAATATTTCCAAAAGTCCGAGGATTCAGTCCTCAGGGCGCAGGTTGGTCTTGCAGGCCTACTGCCATCAGCTGACACTGAACATCAGCTGGTTTCGCCGGACTCCCAACTGCGAAACGCAGCAACGTGAGCCGCCCGGTGCTCCACGGTGGCAAAGCCGGATTTTCGTTGCGCCTACACACTGTGTAGTTACAGTCAAGAGGAGCCGTGAGGGAGGCAAACATCCCGAAAGATAAGACAATTTGGAAACAGAGGAGGATATAACCAAGCGATTAACAAGAACCACCCACAACAGATGTCTTATTATCCAGCAAAGGTATTAGGGCCCGAGCACCGAGAGTGCGAAAGCCCTATTGTTATCCAAGGGATCATTTTTGTTCCTTATTATTATTATTATTATTATTATTATTCATACAAATAAATTGCATTTATGGAGGCTTTATCATTTTCAAAAACTCATGAAGGTTTTTACACACATCTCTCCCAGCGAAAGATTTCGTGTTTTAGTGGAGTCGCGAGTGGGCGTGGCCAAATGGCTCGCTAGCGCCCCCTAAAGAGATGCCCCGGCGGCTACATTTACCTGCATGCACGAAATTAGGTGGACGCGTATCACACCTGGACGTACAAAAAAGTTACGTCGCACTCAACAATAAGACCGCCATTTTGAATTCATTCGCCATTTTGGCCGATTCGCACATGTTGCACTTTGACGAACTGTCAGATCGACTGGACATTTTTTTTTTCTGTGCACTCTTAATATGTTTGGGATTAAAATTGCTAAAATAATTCGTTTTTTTCGTCAATGAGTGTGCCCGTGGCACATGGATCGACCTTCTCCAAACTTTTACAGGTACGATAACAGTCCGGTCTGAACACATCTGTATGATAATATTCGCTCGTAGTCATAGCGCCCCCTGCTGACAACCCGAAATTACACTTTTCATACTTTCACATGCTACATCGAGCTGGTTGATCACATGAGCCTAAAGTCGGGTCAGAATAGCCTAAACACGTGGTCGATAATATATTGAGAATTTCGTTCGACTTTGTCAAAAGGCAAAGTTTGATGTCTCGCCGTGACACGGCTCCGAGCTGGCGGCCCCGAACCGTCATATCCCCGACGCGCACTGTGCAAAGCGCCCGGATATTATACTCTTTAACAGACTGATCAATCTCTTGTTCAAATTGTTTGCGAAACAAAAATATGTATGGCCATGATCCTACATTTTACAATTTAAATACTTGTTTTGTCTCTTTTGCAGTTTCAAAGATGAAGAAAGTCTTCCCTCCTGTTTTGCAGCCAAGCCTCACCTTTCCTCTGCAGTTCAGTTTAGTTTACATTTTTTTTAGACTTGTTTCTTGGCATTTAATTAAACATTTCATAGTCATGGTTATTCACACACTACATGTGAACCTGAGAAATGTTGCGTTTGGAGCAATTATCTGTGGAGCAGAAATTATATCATTGTCTTTTAAGTAGTTTTGTTCCCATTGAAGTATGTAGATATTGTTTTATCGTCAGAACTGCCAAATCCATGCAAAATGACTTCGGTGCACAGAGGAGCAACAGATTCTGGACCTTCTGCCAGATATGACAAATAATGAGGCCCTGATTTCTTTTTAGTTACCTAAGAGGGAATGGGGTGGGTGGGTGAGTAGGGATATAATGTGTGAATCCTTTGTGCAAATGCCTTAAAAATAATGGTAAAGAAAATACATTTCTGTGTGTGTGAATGAGTGGCTCTGTGAGGAGCTCTCAAGAGAGAGAACCGAGGAGGAGCGAAAGAACGAGCTCTCAATGACTGAGATCAACAACTCCACACACACACTGAGTGTGAAACATATTTGGAATGCACGACCCAAGTTGGGAAGTGTGACTCACATATTCAGATACTTCCCCCACAGCAGTGCACATTTTAACACACAGCTCACCCAACCTATCTTAGCCCGTGGTAGGAAAACCAATCAAGTACAACAACTATTCAATTGTCAACCCTGTCCTTTGCCAGTATACCACAAATGTTGCCCTGCTCGTCTCTTATGTTCAGCCATCTGTTGAAAGTCCCTGAGCCACCTCACCATATCATCATCACCTATTCTTCTCCTTGTAAATCAAACAGACTCCACTGAGGGCGTTTCAGAATAAACTCAATCCATCATCAATGGCTGACATCACTCTGGTGCATCACAGCCAGAGATATTATTCCTTTTCTTCATTTCTGTACTGGTTTAATTTTCAACTGTCTTTGCACAAACAATGACAAATTTACAAGACGATTCTCCATCCTGACTTTGAGTACAAACCTTTCAACAAGATGTGTGTGAAGCATCCACGTTTTAGAATGATTTTTTTTTGTTGCTTTTTTGCAGCAACAGCTGCATTCAAGCACGGTCTACTTTCATGGCTACAACTTTGTGATCAATTGTCCATCCCTCATCTATACCGACTTCATCCTATAGAGAGTCACAGGGGCGCTGGATCCTGTTCAAGCGTACATTGGGTGAAAGGCACGTTGCCAGGCCATTACAGGGCCAACGCAGACATACAGATGATCAACACTTACATTCACACCTGCAGCCAATATAGAATCACCTATTGACCTGATAAACATGTCTTTGGACTGTGGGAGGGAGTTAGAGCGCAGTGTAGTGACTACACTGTAGTCAGTGAAGCCGGCGAAAACCCACACAGTTAAGTGGAGAGCATGCAAACTCCACAGCTTTATTGGCCAAGCATGTGAACCCTTATAATGAATTTGAATTAACACCCTAATATGGTAGACATACAGCAAAGCAAGAACAGCAAGGTCAAGTCAAATCTATTTTATTCATATATTAAAATTGTATACCACAAAATGATGGCTGTAGACTGCAATTTTACTGGTTGGCGGAGGCATTTAACTGCAATGCTGTAAGTATTTTTTGATAGTCTGGTTAAATTCGGTTCGGTGGACAGGGGGTCAAGTCCATGGCAAAAGCTTGTGACTGAAGGGCCACTTTCACATGGGTATTTCCTTTGAATGGTTTTTGCAAATTTTATTTTGAAAAAGTGGCAGGCATTTGTTAAATGCAGGCTAGCCTCCTATAAATCCACTGATGTCTGAACGGTTGATTTTCTGTCCGTGTGCTTGATATGTTTTTGTGCCACCTGAAATTTTTCATGTGCGCCCACCCCATTGTACCTGCAGCCAACAGACACCCTGTGAGTGTACAGCTTTGTCAGAGTGTGTTGTTTCAGCCCATGTTTATTGAATCAGCCAATGACAATGACATTTGTTCTGGCATTATTTCAATGTATACTTGGTTGTGTGATACATTATGTGTGTCATCTTGCATTCACTATGAACATATCTTTAGGCCTTAAAAATCTTTCTACAGCAATTTTACCCAGTCTTGTTTGCATTTCCCCGTAATGACTGCAATGTAGTGGGCGCAGTCAAATGAGGATCATAGCTATGACCTGGGTTCACCTGGGAATATATGGCATTTGGAGGAAAAAAGTCTCTGTTTGAAATCCCTCTGCTGTAGCCTCGAGAGATGATAGCCTCAAAAATGAATATGCTGTAAACATGTTTCTCGTTCACTTTTTGTTTTCATGCCAACCCTGTCTGTTTCTCACACTCAAGCACAACTGTGAATCCATTAACTCTGTGTATGGATATGAGTATCTGCACTCACATTTCTCACATTGTGGGGGATTGCAGGGTCACTGTCAGTTTTCCTGTGTCTCATAAAATGTGTGCGACTGTGGATGTAGTTTCCACAAAATACCATGAAGGAGGCGTCTGATCGGCCCTAAATTCATTTTGCAGCATGACAGTGACCCCAAACATAGAGCACGAGTCCTGCAACAGATGATGTGGCCTCCAGTGTCCTGATCTTAGCATTGTACAGTCTAGGATTACACGAAGAGACAGAACTCAACCTAAATCCACAGAAGAACTGTAACAAGTTCCCCAGGAAACTTAAAAAAAACTTGCCAAGTCCTTGAAAAACTGTGAAAATACACATATGCTGTGTGTTCAATATTGAATTTTCTATTTTCTTTTTTTTCTATTCCCATACATTTTGTGTATGCAGTATGTCCTGATGTGGCTGCTGCTGCTGTGTATGTGTGAATGGCTTAACCAATTGCATGCTGTCTCATCCTGTTGTACTTCTACTTATAATGTTTGTACTGAATAAATCAGTTGGGATCCAAGGGAAGAGCAAATCTTCTAGAAACTCAAGGATCCTCTCCTTTTGGAAAGACGTGGCTTTTATTACTGGAGAATATCTGTGCTTTTGCCTCAAAACCTTCTAAAGCTCCAGTCGCTCTAGAGTTCACACTTCACAAGGTCCTACATGCATGTCCTTAGGCACCATAGGCACCACAAAACCAATTCAAATCCAACTGTGCTGTACACTTTTAAAAGTCTCTTATTGGATGACTGGTTCTTGAGTTTTAAATGATTGTTATCCACTATCAACTCTTCCCATGAAGAGACCAAAACAAATAATTAGTCTAGTTTATTTCTGCTTCGGGTAAACCAATCACACAAGCTTCTTTTGTTCTGAAAGTTTCGTGAGTCAGAACGTTTTAAATAGTATAGGGCTTTCAGTTAAAATCTACTGTTTTACGAAAATATGTCCTTTATAAACACCCTTTGAACGTTGAGCATTGACGTCCAAAGGTGCACGTGCACGTGCAAGGTGGACGTTGAAAAGACATTGAAAAAAGGGGTCCACTGTGGACGGTGAAAAAAGACATCCTTTCAACGCCCTTGGACGTCAATGCTGAATGTGCAAAGGTTCAGTACTGACCTCCCACGGCCATCCATGGTGAACGTTGGATTTCCACGGTGAATGTTCATTCTTGAGTGAAATTGAATGTTTGTGACAAATTTGATGAAATTTTCTTAAGGCATTTCTGGGATTTTACATACACAAGAATGGAATGGGTGGATAAGGACAGATGTGAGGTCATATTGACCTTGAACTTTGAGCTTTGATAACCACATCTAAACATTTCATCCTTGCATCCAAGTAAATATTTGTACCAAATCCTTCAAGGCGTTCTTGAGGTATGACGCTCAAAAGAATAGGAAAGACATAGTGACCATGAGCTTTGACCTTTGACCACCAAAATCTGAACTGCAACGAAGTGAACATTTGTGACAAATTTGAAGAAATTCCCTCCAGGCGTTCCTGCAATATCGCATTCACACTCAATGTGAGGTTACACCGGCCTTGACCTTTGACTTTTGACCATCAAAGTCTTATCAGTCCATCGTTGGTACCAAGTGAAATGACAGGTATTGCCTTCACAAGAATGGGACAGATGAATGTTTTTGCCAAGTCTGAAGAAAATTCCCTTCAGGCATGATTGAGATATCGTGTTAAGGACAACGAGACGGACAGACCGGCAACCCAAAAACATAATGCCTCCATTTATGGCTGTTGCCGGCGCTGAGGCATAAAAATGAACTGGCAAAACAGTAGCAGCATGCAGTAATGTCAGGTATGCTCATTTTGTAGATAAAGTGTCACAACATGTGGTCCCTCATTTGCTCTGCTCATTGTGCAGCACTATACCGCTCCGCAGGAGAGTTTAGTTCAGCTGGAGTTTAACAAGTTAAACCCAGTTCACAGTATTATGTGAGTTTCTCTTTTTTTCCCCAAAAATAATGCCCGGAAATAACATTCTCATTGTTAGTCCAATAGATTCATTCAATCACGTTATGCCAATCCCTCCGCCTCTGCCAGGGAGCCAACCAAGCATTGCCAGTCCCTCCGTGCCAGTGCTGGCTCAGCATACAAGATCCCTGCATTTTGTAGCCCGAGCATGTGTGGGCAGATGAAGGTCCAGTACTTGTTTGCATACATATGCATACATGTGCACACGTCTGCGTGTGCGTAGACCCATCTGTGTGCGCATTTGTGAGTACATGCCGTCTCATCCTGTTTTCATGAGATTTCCTATGCATTCTGTGTGTTTGTGAGAGTATGACTGCTAATTTTAGCCTCTAGGCAAATTTTGGGAGAATAACGCTGCCTGTTCTTTGTCTGTTTGTTAAGGGCTTTGTCCCTTTGCCAGATAGTTAGCCTGTTGGTCCATCATTCCTCTTTGGTCCTGTGCATAAAACAGTTTGATTGTCAGAAAATGTGGCCCAGAAATTCATAGCTCAAGTGATGGAATTGTCATGACCCTGATGAAATTTCATTTTGTGCTACCAGCAAGTCAACACTTTCAGTTCATGAGTGAACAACTACAGTAAAACACTAACCACGTTCCCATTAAACTTGCTGTTGACAGACTGAAAGTAAATCAAAGTGATTTTGGTCACGGCCTGACTTTTCAATTTGCATGATGTTAGGTGGAACGTCACAGCTGGACATACAGAACTGAAATGATGATTACCATGACATTTTATTTTATTTCTATGGACTCCCATGCATCTTCTCTCAAGAAATACAAAGTCAGTACATTTTCTCCACAAGGCATAATGGTGTCAATTGCTGAAGTCACGCCTTTTTATTATTTATTTTTAATTTTTAAATAACCCCATTATATATTAGGCCTCAAATAGTTTGTTGTTTTGGGACGTTTACATTTGTTTGACACGGCTGTGGCGCAGTCAGGATTCCGCTATCGGTGGGCGGGGCATAATGTCAGATTGAGTCATATTCACTGCTCACTCCTCTCCAGTTGATCACTTCTGGCTCCAAAATAGCAAGATGGCGACAGGCAATATATCGAACAGCAACTTACTAACTAACGGGTGACGTCCCTTTCGGTTGCCGCTTGGTATATATCCATGCTCCCCACAGGATGCATCTTTTTGATTTGCAAAGCAAAACTGTTAGGTTTTTACACATTATATATATATTCTAAAGGTCAGGTAGGGATGAGCAATTCCATGTTTCCCTCAGAAAAAAACATTTTAATATTGATGACCCTTTGACCTTTTCAAGTAATCTTTCACGCTCCACATATTGTAATGCTTACACTGTCAATAAATTATTTATACACTCTGATTGATACTGTGAAACATTTCCTGGTGATACATTACTGGCATGCATGTACCAATTATTGATGTAATAGAAGAGAGGTGCATCCTGTGTTAACCTCACCTTAAATAGAAATAAAATAGAAAATGCTTCAGTTTTCTTTTGGAAACTGGAGTCTGGCTCCATTAAGGATCAACTGAAGCACAAGAAGTTTTTGTTTTTCTTCAAACCAAATTCTGACTGTGTTAGATAGCAGTGAGCGATAAAGCTATATCAGTGCTAACCAGCGAGAATGAGGAAAGATACTAGTCTATTAGCTGTGGAGCACAATGTACTCCCACATTGGTACATACAGCATATGTAAAAGTCGTTCAAACCAATTGTGTTAACGCAATGTCGTATTAGCAACTGAGCAGACAACTTTGCTTACCAAGTGCCTGCTTGCTAAAAAACCAGTAGCGCTGGTTATGCACTGTAACCCCAGATTTTATGAGTATAGACTTCGGCCTTGAAGAGCTGTCGTTATTGAGTTTATCCCCACTTGCGCATGCGCAAGTGCAGACTGCACATGCGAGAGTGAGAGTTAAACCCAATGGTGACAGCTCTTAGATGGTGAAGCAGGTACGAAATACCACCTGGCCGTCTTTGTCAGGAGTCCTGTTTTCCTCCGTTTTTCCCCCGATCACCTCTCCTCCTGTGTCCCCTCAGTCCTCTGTCTGCTTGTTCTGTGTCCTCCTCTCCTCACCTCCCGTGGACACGCCCCTCACCAGTCCCAGCAGCTGCAGCCGCTCACCCCTGATCACCACCTGCAGGTGTGCTGCATCTCCCTGATCACCTCCCCGGACTATATGTACCCTGCCCCTGCACTCCTCTGGTTGTCGGTTCATTAGTCCATCCCCAGTCCGTCCCGTTCCCCCGGCTCCAGTTCCACCTGCAGAGCTACCTGTCGGAGTCACCAGTCGGTGGAGTTGCCCTCCCAACTCGGAGGATTATTGACTCTGTTTCTTCCAGCGGTCCTGTCCGCTGGTCTGCCGGCTGCCCTGCCAGCCGTGTCTCCCTGGATCAGTCGGTTGAGTTGCCCTCCCGACTTGGAAGCAAGTGGACACTGTAGGTGCCACCTTTTGGTTTGTTTGTTTTTTCTTACGGAAATAAAGACTGTATTTTGGAACCGATACCCGAGTCTGTGAGCCTGCATTTGGGTCCTGGTAAAACACCCACCACATAACAGTCTTGGAAAATTCCATCACTTCAGTGAGTCTTTATCAAACCAAAAGGGCACTTACAGAATGTACACCTCTGTCAAAACCAATAGTCCACATTTCTATACAATACGGTTGGCTGTTGGAGTTCTTCATATTGCTTGTCTGCTGAAATAAGTTAGAGCAATAAGTGCAAATATATCCTAGAGTATTACTGGTACTCATGAATGTGGACTTCAATATGGACGTGTCATATTTCTGGAAAGGTCTATGTTTTGTAACTGTTCAAATTTAGTGCCAACTGTAGGATTTTAGAAGGTCAGATGCCCTATCTCACAATGGCAGTGAAAGTAAAAAATAATTAATGGATCTAGCATGTCATTCGAATTCAAACCAAAATTTTATTCTTCCTTGGCCCATTCTACATACTTCCACTAAGTTTCCTCAAAATTGAGCCGCTAGTTTTTCGGTAATCTTGTTGACAAAAAAACCCAAACTGGACCAAAAGCATAACCTCCTCTGTAATAAAACGATGCGTAATCCTGAAAACAAAATGCCAGGTGAAGCAGCAGCAGGAAAATGGAAAAAAAAAATTGGAGACTCTGGCTCGTGTTATCATGTAGTGTTTAGGTCGCCACTCACAGTGGTCTACTAGCTACCTCTGTGAGAAGTGCCTGCATCACTACTGTTTTTCTACCTATATGTAATGAATTACTGCAGATAAATTTCACTGAACTATTTGCTGTGACTGAGCAATAATATCAAATTGACTGTCGAGAGCAGTGAATATAAAAGCTTTTGTCAGATGAGCCACAACACAATCTGAATGCCTTTTTTTCCCCCTAATGTGTGCCTTAGATTTGTGTGGCACAGCAAACTAAAATATATTCATTGTGTTGCTGTTGTCTTTTACTCTGACCTCTCTGTCTCTTCCTGTCTCTGTCAACAGGGGTTACAGCTTGAAAGGCCTCTCTTTGTCTTTGTAGATGTCAAAAACTCCTCCACACTATGCATCTGTGTTTCTTCCTGCTTTTTTTTTTTTTTTTATCCCTTCCATTTTTCTCTTCCACTCTCTGCTTCTATTATCCAATGAGGGAAGGAGAACTGCTGTCTCCTGCTCCATCACGCTCCGTCCGTCCGTCTGTCTGCGTGTTGCTTGTCTGTTAACCAATGTCAAAAATAGACCTGTTCGCTCCTGTTCCCTCTCTTCTTTTGCTCTCTCTAACCGCTCTCTCGCTCTCTCTGTCTTTCATAGATGTCAGAAAGTCATTTGTGTGCTCTGAATGTGGAGTAGAGGTAATGTTTGGATGTCTTGAAGCAGAACTGTCTGTCTAACTGTCTGAATACAGACTGGGACCTATTGATTTCTGGTTTGTGAAGGGATCAGAAGCTAATCTGTATGGCACACTCACACACAAATGTACACACACACACACACACACACACACACACACACACACACACACACACACACACACCTGTGATAAGCACACCTGCTCAGTGACAAACATTTCCCATCATTACAGTAAGTGTTCACACGCAAATGAACGATAAAAACAGTATGTGTATACACACACACACACACACACACACACACACACAATACAGAGTTCACTTCAGGTCATAATAGCAGTGAAACATGTGGAGTGAAAAAAATTAGTACAGTACTAATGGAAATCTTTTCCTCTATTGGAAACATTATACATCTCTTTCACATAAAATCACAACCAGTTATTCAATTTAAAATAAAATGTGTGAAAACAGGTACAGTATGGGCACAAGATCATCCATGCATGACACAAAAAACAAAACCAAGACGATCGGGTGAATTGTTTTAATTACTTTCCAAGATCAGTGATCTGTGAGGCTCCCGGTATGAGTCACCCCCAATAACACAACTCCTGTTTTATTAATTCTCCCCTCTCTCTACCTTCCGTTCTTCTAATCACTGCTCCTTTTAGTAATCCAGCTCATCTGTCTAATCTGCTCTCTGTCACTATAATTTGTGGTGAAACTCGGATGGAAAACAATTCAATCTAAACTAAATCAAACCCAAATCGTCACCTAAAACCGACTTCTGAACTTGAGGTTTTCCAGAGGACTTTTTTTTCATCATGCTTGGTTTTTTTAATTAACTTGAAAGTTGATGTAATAACAGATTTTGCTTCAGTAATGCATTGATATGATTACTGTAAACATCTGAAAGAAGAGGGTAAATTGTGGCGACATGGTGATCTTTTTTAAACCAAAAAGCAGAGAACATGGTAATAATAAGGCATAAGAGGTGTGTTGCAAGACGTGTAGCAGCTTCTGTCAAGATGATTTGTGATGAAATGGGGATGAAATAGTGTCCCAAACTGAGCCAAACTGTTTCCTCAACTTATGTTAGAGGTATCTGTCTGACCTTAAAGCAGCTGTTTTTCCTTCAAGGCTTAACTTTGTAGCTTTGGCACGCCTCAAAAAAACGGTGCTGCATCCAAAGTTAGGTGACTAGCTGATTTAAATGGGTTACTAAATTATTCTGGAGATATTGGTGTCAGACAAGTGTATTTATAAAGTCCTTTTCATAAACAGGCTTGTCACAAAGTTCTTTGCAAAGAACAAAGGATTATAAATGCAGGTAAGAGGAGGAGACACAACAAGATAGAAGAACAAAACACACAAAAAGAGATAACAGGGTCTTGTTGGCAGGTTTTAGTTTACATAGTGATGCTGTGTCTGTTTTCATATTCGTTCTAGTTCTATTTCACATGAGGTGCATTGCAAACAATCAGTTTGGGAAAAGTAGGAGCCAACACTGAGTACATTTTGACTGCTGTTGTTAAACTGGGTGTACTTCGCCACTGTGGCAGGTGTCCAAACCAGCATATGGAGGTTCACCAAATTAGTTTGGCTGCTAGAATAATAGAAGTGACTGATGAATTCTGGAATGAACGAACCACTGTGGCCAAAAGCCAAAAGAAGATTTGTTTTCTGCTCCGAATATAATCGAGTAGGATATGAAGTTTACATAGTTGCTTGAGTAGACAAAGCACAAACATACTGGGAGATGAGTCCCCATTGTTACACGACCAGTGTGTTCACAGTGAAAGAGGAAGAAAGTTGTTCCTCTGGGGGGAAAAGGTCAACTAGAGTTTGTCACCATGAAAGCAGAATAATAAAGTGCAAAAGTTATTCACTTCTCATATACATCAATGAACAAACAAAAGGAACAATGTTGACTATCTCCAGGTCGAGGATATATATATGAGAGATTAAGTGAATAGTCAGTTCTCGTAGTAAGCGTGTTTGGATACAGGAGAAATAGACAGGTATCAAAACCTGAGTGACTTTGACAAATCCTGACATCTCTGAGATGGCGATGACAGCTGATGACTCAAACCTGCCGAGAATCACAGGATTCAACCCCGATATCACAGTACAGGGTGTAATACATATCAGTGACATGTGCTTTTGAAAACAAACCTCGGTTTAGGTCAGGGAAATCCACATGCTGATTCATTGGGGGGAAAAAAAAACTCCCAAAGAAAACTTTTGTCATGTCCCGGGTGTAAGTTTGAGATTTATGGCACTAAGCCCCCCTTCCTGCCTCCTTGCACGGACTTCCTTTGCTTTTCATCTAATTACCTCCGGGGCAGGACGTTTGTCATGTGACCTTCTTCTCAGTGGGAGACGATTTATTTAGTGAGGTACCAGCACATAGTGCGATAGATTAGATTAGTTTGCTAACTTTGAGGTATTTATGACTTTGGCTCGTTCGTCTTGCTTTGGTCTTTTTTTTACTTCAGCCAAAATATTGTTATACTATAAATCCTTGCTAATTATATTGTACTATTAGCTAGCTAGCAAGCAAAACTCTTGTTGCATAGATTTTGTAAACTTTATTCCAAACGGAGGGTGCCCCAACCCTCTTGCTTGTTAGCAAGCAGCAATCAACCATGACCAATTTATTTAGTTATGTTTTATATCATGTCAAATTGTTTAATCTGGGATTTACTTGATGCACAAGAGATTTCCTATGTTGTATATCATGTCAGACTACAAATATTGAAACTGCTGCTTTGAATACAAGCCAAATACACGTATACTTACATAATTCCCTGGAGACTTAAAGTACTACTTAAAGTACAACCTAAAGTGCATCGGAGTACTTATACCTTTTGTCCGAGGGACATTGTGCATCAAAAAAAAAGAAGTATTTAAACTCCCAGATGTTGGGCATGAATGAAATCCACCCTGCAAACACACTATAGGTTCTACAGATGCTGTGGTGCAAAAACAAGACAGAAGTCTGCACATAAACACACAACCTCAAGGAGAAAAAACTGCTATATGTTCATCCCTGTCTGTTACTGAGTCTCCAAATTCCTGCAAACATTTAAAGAGCAGTAAAGGATTCTTTCTAGTCTAGAAAGAAAGGAAAATTTTACCGACCCAGAGAGGTGACATACTGTATATCTCTATCCCATCTTTTTTCTCATTCCTTTGCAGGAGTTGCCATTGGTTGCAGATGCATTACTGTGAAGTCATTGTTTTGAACTCCCACAAGAACCATTTTCTTTCAGTGTTAACCACCAGCTGGTCACTTTTATTCACTTTTAACCACAATGGCAGCTACATGCCTTAAATATAAGATGGGCAACAGTGTACAGAAATGATAAGTTGCCAATAGCTCTGCCTGCCAGTTTTTATACTGAAAGCTGAGCCTCTTCAACAAAAAAGGAAGCCAGCAGTATTCAGCTCAGAGCACAAGGTGAATGCAAATACTGTTGTCCAGTCCACTCATCAAGGCCGGCAACGTGGACAAATAATATTAACAAACAAGGCGCTGTGATTGCATGACTTACAAGGGAGGATGAGAACCAATCAGAACATAACCGAGCTTTGTGTTGGTGGCAACATCAAAGCAGTGTCCTGGACCTTTTGATGAAAAGATGTTGATTGGGACCCAAAAGCCAGGCATGCATTGACTCCATTGACAGAGAGGTGACAGGTGCTCCCTGCTCCAGTTCAAGAGAATATGACCAAGAGGTGGGTAATTTTGGAAAAGTTTCCACTTTTCAGGATTTGATCATTAGCCCACAGGTCGAGTTTTTCTGTTGTCAAAACAACAAAAAGCACACAGGATATGTTATTTATCCATTTAAATCCGTGTGTTTATGTGAAAATGCCCTGTTTTTTGTTTGTTTCATCATCATCCTCGTGGGGAAGCAGTTAGCTCAGCCTTAGGCTAAACACCATTACAAGCAAGACAGTGCATCAAGATGAGTGATGCATGTGTGGGAGGAAGTGTGGAATAAAAAGTACACTTCCTGCCATAAGGCAATATTGTTTTCCTGCTTCTGCAACCCACTTAACAAACATGAGTGTTGATATTGGACAAATCTGCAGAACTATGAATTGTATTATGTGAAGATATTTTTTGAAAGTTTAAAAAAGCTGGGAAACTTGCGTAATTTGCTTAAAGCCACTTTGACAAGAATTTGAAAAAACGGTGTTTGTATGAAAGTAGTCAAGCAGTCAACAGCAAAACACAAAAGTTTTATTGGGTGGTATGTGTAAAATAATAATACCTGTAAAGCTACATCAAATGACGTTTTTGTAAAATTTTAAAAGTGGAAATTGAACATTGTTACTATTACAAAAACAACATGTAATTTACAGGCAACAAAGTCCCCATTTACTCTGTTCAGTGCACTTATTGCTCTTCTTGTCTAACTTGGTCTGGCGTGACCATTAGCTTAAAATCACTAATGTTAGCAAACGTTGGGTAAACAAAGCTGTATAACAGACATAAACTAAAATGCGCATTTCCTGAATAAAATGCAGTGTGAATTCTGCAAGAACTTGCTGGAATCTGCCCCAGCTCGCCTGAGGTTGCTGAATGTGCTGCTGCCACTGCTTTACAGAACTTGCGTCTTGCTTGAGAAAGAAAAGAGGGGTATAGCATCCAACTGGGATCTGACTGGCCCAGGATCAATATTGGAATATACAGCTAAGGGGCTGATGAAACATGCGGCATGCACCCTAACCACTTGACTGTCAGGTCACACCAGGACTGAAAGAGACAGGGAACGACATAGATAATTCCTGCATGTTTAATACAGAAAAAACATTTATTATCACATATCACTTTCAGCAACATTGTTGATTTGGGGATTTTAACTCTGGTAGAAAGGAGACTTATTGACTATGCCACGGGGTAGATATATTATCTAATAAGGGAAATTGGCAGGTTGCAGTTGTTGATTTATCTGCACCATTTTAAAGAATGCTTGAAGATAATGTGAGGGCATCTGTCCGAGCATTGAAGTTCAATCAGGACTGGACCTTTCAACAGGATAGTGATCCAAAGCACACTGGCAAATATGCCAAAGATTGCTCAGAAAGAAGAAGTGGTGGGTTATGGAAGGGCCTGGTGTCACAAATCGCATGAATTAAGACCCAAATCCATGACGCAAAACACAAGGGTGGAGCAAACTAAACAACTTCACAAAACTGGGAAAAAACACAAAGTCAAGGCAGTAGGGAAACACACAAGGGGAATGCAGAGTTCAAAACACGAGGAACCAGGTACAAGTGCAGGTTGCCATGGAGGTTCTTAACTTAACAATCCAGCAATACGTTATTTCTTGGAGGGAGTAGGTACACTGGCTTGGTGATTGACTGCAGCTCGGGCTGATTAGGAAACTGAAAGCAGGTGACGTTGGCGTGGCAGGAAAGAGACCGAACATTCAAACTTCAGCAAGCCGATGTCAGAAATTGGTGCAAAATGCCTTCAAGAAGTTATTTCTGGTAATACTAGCTTCTGAAACTAAGGGTGTACTTACTTTTCCAAAGAAAAATATAACATCTATTGATTTTTTTTTTTTTTAAATATCTTATTGAAAAATCTAATTTTCCTTGGGGTGTTGTTCAAGTATACCACCTTTGTCTGTTGGCTGGGGATCAAATGTTTGACCATCAAAATACACCAAGGAAAAGCAAACAGTTTCCATTGGATGTACTTATGTTTTTACATGACTATCTTTATGTTGTTACAGTGAAATGAAGGAAATAAATACAGGAGCCTGTTTCACAAAAGCAGAATGAAGATATCCAGGATAACGGAGAAATGCCAGGCTCGACCTAGCCCAATCAGTTCATCCTGGCTTCATCTGTTTCATGATGGCCAAACCTGGCTGATCATGTGCGGCTAGTTCAAGCCAGGCGTAATTAATCCGGATAAATGCACATTCCAGGCTGTCTTCAAAAGATCACGAGGTAGGTCACAGATTCACTGATGTGAAATGGAAATGAGACGGGCCACATGCTTAAATCCCAGTGAAAAACGGCTCTTAATAGAAGCGTGTGGGGAGGAAAAGGACAAAATGTGAAAAAGAACACCGCTGCTTTAATTAAGGAGCTCAATAGGTGTGGCAGACAGTAGTAGACTGACTGAATGTGTTGTTTCCTTAAAATAAACATTAACTGACCAGAGATCTAAACTAAAACTGTCATAACTATAAATAAGGAGTTAATGGCTCAAATTATCAGTTGTACACATTAATGGCTTAAAAGTGAGCAGAGGAAGTTAATGTTACTCATATTATTCACCATGAAGATTACCCCCCGCCACCCACCTCTCTCTATCTGTCTCTTTTTCTTTCTGTGTGCACACACATAATCTGTAATTCATTGTACCTGCGATTTGGTAGAATTCCTCCTTAATGTGGCGCATACTTCTGAGGGAAGATAATAAAGATGAGAGTATTTTTTTCAAAGCCAAATACACCTAACGGAGAGACAAACATTTTCAACATCTCCTGCTGCATAAATAGAAACATGTCACTTGAAAAAAAAAATTTGGCCCAGTACAGATCATCTATAGGCTGTTCGGGGCTCTGTGCTCTGCAGGGCTGAATCTGGGGAACGCTCATGCAGGCAGTCATGAAGAGAAGCCGAGGGGTCCGACTTGTCCCGAAACACTTTTTTTCCATCAGAAAGCCCATATGTGTTTTTATCATCGATGACGTCATCAAAGACACGTGATTGTAAAGAGAGAAACATTAAGTATTAATGAAGTTTTAATACTTTATTGCCTTCATGAATTAATTAAAAACACCTGTGCAACTGTCCGTTTCTAATCATCTCAGTAACTGCAATAAAATATTGATCAAACCTCAAGTAATAATATAAACATTAGTCTTCATTAAGGTAAACTTCTTTTATTATTTATTTTATTACAATACTTCCCTTCGACAGGGAATAACTGTAAGAAACTGGTTTGTGATCAGAATAAACACTGACTGAAAGCCTGGCTGTTGGCCTGGTCTGGACCAGGCTAGTTTCACAGAATAAATCTCCATGGTAACTTATGTGCTCCTGCTTTTGTGAAACCGAACCAAGGCATAATTAAACCAGGATATCAGGAAAATCCTGGCTTAATCCTTTATCTAGTTTTTTTTTTAAAACAGGCCCCAGGAAGAAAGCAACAAACACAGAAACAAAAAAAGCAAAGAAACAGCCCACAGCTCTTTGCATTCATCACCCAGTCTAGTGATTATTTACGATGAACACAACACAATAGACCAATGTTAAATGGCATAATCAGTCCTGTGCACATTTTTGAAATATATTGCAATGTTTGGAGATCATGATGACTTATTTGACAGTTGCAGCTGCCAAGACGAATTGAGTTGAGATAAATACATGCGTAAGTAAGAGAGAGAATGAGACAAGGGCAGAACAACATGCTGAAAAAGAAATCTGAGACAGTGAGTCAGAGAAACTGAAAGATAAGAGTCAGCAGAGAGAAAGAGAGATGCAGAGATTGTTGCTCATTCATCCGGTGTCGCAAACAACAGAGTTACAGACACTGAGACAGACGAGGGAGATGGGGAAGACGAAGAGAAAACGAGGCAAAGCGAGGAGGATCTTGTTCGGCAGAAAGATCACAGCAATACAGATCTATTTACAGATTAGTAATGGTTCTGACTGTGTTTGTATGTGTGTGTGTGTGTGTGTGTGTGTGTGTGTGTGTGTGTGTGTGTGTGTGTGTGTGTGTGTGTGTGTGTGTGTGTGTGTGTGTGTGTGTGTGTGTGCGTGTGCGTGTGTGTAGGCATGAGTGCGCAAGCATGTGTGCGTACATGTACTTGTTTGTGTCTGTGTGCAATATTGTTAGTACCTGCAGTACATACACGCACACACACACACACACACACACACACACACACACACACACACACACACACACACACACACACACACACACACACACACACACACACACACACACAGCAAACAGCAAACACCTTGGCCTGGTTATCCTCAGGTCCCCTGAGCAGCAGGACACTGCAGTTGGTTGCTAATTGACTGAAGAGGTGTAGGTGTTTTTGCACCATCTAGAGGTTTAGATCTGAACATATGTCAATCATTTTTTTTATTTTTTATTTTTTTTGTCTTATTTTATTTTATTTTATGTTAGGCATTAAGATACATATCTTAATTAATAGAAACCTCAGGTACTTTTGAAAAAATATTATGCATGCATACGTTGTTGTACTGAAAACAAGTAATAAAATGTTATTTCTACCTCAACTCCAGCTCACGTTGCAGAATATAACAGCCATGCTGATTCTGTCTTCTCAGCCAAGGCTTCATCCAAAGTTTTCTTCTCCTTTTGTTTTTTGGTCAAAATCGTAGCACATGCAAGTTAAGTGCAAACAATGGACAAAATGCCTCCATGTTTGTTTTTAAATCTCCAAACCCTGGAATCAGACATTATCAGTTTCTCTGATGTAATTTGGGAGTAGGTTTGATGACAGTTTGTGGATTAAGACAGTAATTACCAGAGGTAGACTCAAATCCCACCTCTTTTTCACAGGATGATGAACCCCTTCAGACTCCTTCAGTAATCGGTCAGAATGAGATTACATTTTAACGATTTTGGGGGGAAACAAACTTTTTCAGATTTGAAACAGCAATGGGACACAAACGGACCAAAACCAAATGAACTAATAGACTCCAGATATAGAGATAAGCATTGACATAAAATGCATTAAAAGGTGTGAGCTCACCAGAGATGTGTTGTTCAGTTGTCTTCAGAGTGCACAGCTGAGCCGGCTGTGTCACCAGTTCAGTCATCCTGTCTGCACACCAAGACTTGGTGCTTCCTCTCTAACAAAAAAAGTGGCAAGAAAAGTGCAGTGGCCCCCACTAATTGGTGGAGTATTGCATTATGTTGAACCTCCTGAACCTCAAGAGGAGCACGCTCCTCTGCCCTCCGCCTCTTTGTTGTCAAATCCGGAGTTCTGAGCTTTGCAAGGACTCCTCTACCTCAGCCTGAATGATGACAGGTGTTAGTAGCATCCTTCTGCTACTGTCATTTAGCTTTGAGTGGCAGGATAATAAAGCAGTAAAAGCATGAAGTATGGACAAAAATAGCTCCAGGCTGTACTTAAAAAAAAAAGAAAAAAAAGATGCAGGCTGCATCTATTTTACATGTATACTTCAGTTAAAAACTCTCAGATCAAAGCAGAGTGGACCATTTATAGCGTGGATGGTTATACAGATGAACTGAGCTCAGTACTCATGAGGACGCGCCGCAAATGAATCCAAGCAGCACGCAACAGACTCCACAGGGACTGCATTCAACCTCCCTTGGGGTATACAGACGGGAGCGTTCATCGTGCACAACACAAGAGCAAAAATAGCATGAATGATCAGGACCTGCTAAGTGTGAACTGTTGGATTGTTGGTCCATCTAACTGAATTGTGTATGACTTGTGTTACTGACTGCCTGGTGTGACGTTACTAAACGAAAGCACTGACACCAGGAGTGCACAAACAATCATGAAAAGCGTCAGACTTTGATGGTAAATGTGTGGGAGCTTTACAGTTGTTAACGCACCATTGTTCCCCTTAAGGGAATTTGCACTGTGGTGTTTCATTTATTTTATTTAATAAAAGAAGCATGGCCCTCCCAACATTACTATTATTTTCTGAACCCTCCCAATGGCTTCAACTCTTTTCAGTATATATTAATATACGTATCGCAGACATAACAAATGTTATTTCAACGTTTATTTAGCTGCAGCTGCTGACAGATTTGAGCACTGTTACACACAAATACCTACAAATATTAAATATAATAACAAAACATTGATCAAGATTCAAAGACGACCTTCCCCTGCGCTCTTAAAAACAGTTTGACCCTACTCTTCAACAACAACAACAACAACAAAAACACAACCCTCCTTCTTCCCGGAGTGACTCTGAGGTCAACGCCCAACACTGTGCTTGATCTCTGGGCTTAGATCCACAGGGTGCGTGGCTGATTGTAGGAAAGCTTATTCACACATCTTTGAAAGTCTTGAAATGTTGGTATTTGTGTTTTATTCTGTCTGAACTACCCCTTACCAATTAGGCCTGCTTTTATTTTTGGTAAAACCTTTATTTTGATAAAGAACTCTTACTATTAAGTTCAAAGCAGCTTCCCATAACCATGAGCTTATATGCTCTCCTGATTTCATAATTTTATAGAAATCTTCTTATCTTACAAGGTTGTGGTGTTTATTAATGGCTGCTTAGGCTAAATGATATTTTTAGAGAGAGATCAATTCAGAGTACATTTTTATAAATATATTTTTTTATATTGTGTAAATTGGAACACTTTTAAAGCCATGTTGCTCTGCTGTATTTTGTTTCAGATAATGTAAAGCAGTTTGTTGAGACGTTTTCAGTGAAAATGTATTTTAAAAAAGTGACCTATCGCATGTATTTTACTTTATATTTTTGTTTTTCTCAGTCATCACAATGTGCATAATCATAAACATAACATTAAATTTAAAAGTTACCATCCATTGCCATTCTCAACAGTTAGGAAATAAGATTATGTGGTCTAATTGCTGTGGCAGCGCTGACTTGCATTGCACTAAACACAATGATCATCAAGGAGAGATAAAGTTTTGGGGGAAAGTGCAGAGTTTTAAATTGAGGACTGTTCAGGAACTCTGTAATGAGACAACCTCAACCAATTAAATCCGATACCTGGATCAAGCCGCTATAAGCTTTAATCTTCCAGAATGCTCAGTTCAGCGGCTGTCTTGACACATGAAGACCGTGAGAAGTTACATTGAATTGTTAGTATTGTTCTTCGTTATCTACTGGCTGGGTGGGAGCTGGGTTGGGTAGTTGAGGCGGTCACTCCCCTCCCCTCACTGCTCAGCGTGATAAGAGCTGAAAAAAACCGCAGATGTGTCCGAAAACACCCCAGTTCACCCTTGGCTTGAAGGAGTCTACTTATTCACAATAACTGTTTCAAAGTTGTTGTAAGTTCACAGCAGCTGTGAAACTGACAGAATAACTGCATTTACAGTATTGTGTAGAGGAACGTCAGTGCACAAAAATGTCTTTTAGTGATAAGAAGCTGACAGACGATGACAGCAGCAGTCTTAAAAAGAGCAAAAAGAAGCAAAAGAAGGAATATGCCTGGAGACCAGAGGGACCCAGAGACCCTTTTGCCATGGTTTGTATCTTTGTGTGAGTGTGAGTGCAGTGATATTGTGCAGTTTTGGAAATGTGTGATTTCAAACTTTTATATTTTAGATATATTGCTTAGACATTTTGTTTGTGGACCACAAACAAAACGGGAGGTTTGCCCATTGAAATGATATGGTTTACATTGTAGGCTTTCGTACTCAAGCTAAATTTACTATGCTGCCGTAGGACCGTCAAACATCAGGTTTCCAAGGGGGGGATTAGCACGGTAACCTGTCCTGTTCTGTCCTAGCTGGACTCTCTGCCAGAGAAGAAGCAGCTGGAGATCCAGAGATCCCTTCACCTCTTCTCCTTGGGCTCCAGTCTGCCCAAGACCCTGCAGCAAGCCAAGAACCACACCTACCGCTTCTGGGACACACAGCCAGTCCCCAGACTGGGTAAAGAAGTAGTTTCAGCAATATTTTAAATACTCTAACCAACACAGAGTTACACTTAATTCCACTGTTGACAACATCTGTAAGATACTGTATAAACATTTTTAGGCATTTAAAAAATAGACATAATTGTCTTCACACTTGTTTAGGGTTTAATGTTCAGTTCACTTTAAAGTTATGCTTTTACACAAAATGAGAAGAAGAACTGAAACGCTTAGTCAGTGTTGTCATTATCAAAATATAGCGTTTAAAAAAGTCATTTGGTGAGATGAATGCATCATTCACTATCATTTAAATATTTAGAATCATGTAATGTGTACCTCTTTTAACCTGTACAGGAAACGTTGTCTCTATTGTGTCCTCAGGTGACTGTATATCAACTCATGGACCAATAGCAGAGGGTGAAGGCAGTGTGCGAAAGGAGCCCTTTTCACTACCTCGGGGTTTCTCCTGGGACACTCTGGACCTGAGCAGCCCTCCAGTGGTAAGCAACACTTACTTACTCTATGTGTTTAAAAGGAAAATCATCACTCGCCTCAGTTAAATTCTATTGTTTCATAAGGGAGGAACACCTTTCTTAGAGTAACGCTCAGGAAATATACATGGTATTTGAAGTCCATGATTCTAATTTACTGCTTCTTTTATTTCAGTTGAGAGAACTACGCAATCTACTAAATGAGAACTACATGGAAGACGATGACAACACGCTCAAATTTGACTTTTCTCTGGATTATCTGCAATGGTGAGCTCCAAGCAGATGCATTTATGCCCAAATTTGAATTTATTGATTTTTAGATTTTCAGTATTAATATCTTTTTTTAATCTTGCATTCATCTAGCAGAGTAGCAGACGCTGTGCTGTAACCCCCTCCTGGTTCAAGTTGATACCGTTTCACAGATTTAGGGCTGGAAGCTGCTCAGTGTAATCGCAGTGCATTGCTTTTAGCCTGTGCATTACACTGAACTAAAGCACTAAGTGTCTTAAAAGGACAGCATCATTTTCCCCATTCAACTTTCCAACCTTCTCCAACAAATCGTATCTCTTTACTGCTACATTTATTCTCAGTGATATCCACAAATAGTAGCAGCACCCTCAGGGATGCCACTTCAAAATATAAAAACCTTTACTTTGAAATAAATAATTAACATGAGCTTTCCAGGAACTGGCACAGGCCTTTGGCCCAGAGATTAGGCAAACTGCTGGATTCATTCAGTTTAGTCATGTCAGTTCTTTTTTTGCAAATGTGAATAAATCAACAGTATTGAACTGTCCTATAGTCATACTGCAGATAATGTAATCTATTTGCTCTTCAGGGCTTTACAACCTCCTAACTGGCTGGCCCAGTGGCACTGCAGTGTGAGAGTGGACACCAATAGGAAGTTAGTCGGCTTCATTGCTGCAGTTCCTGCGGATGTTCGCATATATGAGATGTGAGTACCTCATAAATACATGCAAAGGGCTGTGTTTGTTTGAGTGACATTAGTATTCAGAGCACAAAACCGTTGCAATTTTCTAGCGAATGTCTCAAGGCTCAAAATGGCTTGTGCAGGGAGAAGCGGGCGGTGCAGGTCAACTTCCTGTGTGTTCATAAGAAGCTGCGCCTCAAGCGGATGACTCCAGTTCTGATTCGAGAGCTGACAAGACGGGTCAACCAGCAGGGCCTCTGCCAGGCTGTCTACACAGCTGGCATAGTATTGCCCAATCCACTCAGCTCCTGCAGGTAGTAGCTGCTACGTATAGTGTCACATTAAATTTAAGGCAAAACAAGCCACAGTTCTCAGTTTTTGCATAACGCAAAAGTGAATACAACCCCATTTCCCAAAAAGTTGGGACACTTTGTAAAATGTAAATAAAAACAGAATGCGCTCGTATTTATTAGAAAATAGAACAAATACATCATATCAAATATTGAAACTGAGAAATCTTCATGTTTATATATGGCTTCTTCTTTGTGTGATATTAACCTGCATTGGTGGATACAGCAACAAGTTATGTTCATAGACAAATGTTTTTCAGAAGTGTTGCTGAGCCCATGCATTGATTTCTGCTACAGAATTGTGTCTGTTTTTAATACAGGGTCACCTGAGGGCCTGAAGATTACGGCCATCCAATATTGATTTACGGCCTTGTCCCTTGCATGCATAGATTTCTCCGGTATCTCTGAATCTTTTACGGATTTATTAGTGTAGCATCGATAATGAAATCCCCTAATTCTATGCAATTTTACATTGAGGAACATTAATCTTAGATTGTTGCACTATTTTCCCACACAGTCTTTCACAGAGTGGTGAACACCTCCTCATCTTGACTGACGAGAGACTGTGCCTCTCTAGGATTTTTTTTTTTTAGCATTACACAAATTTTCCAGTCTTTTGTTGCCCCATTCCCAACTTTTTTTTTTTTAAACATGTTTTTGGCATTAAAGCGTGTTGCTGGCATCAAATTCAAGCATATCTTTTTCAGAAAACAATAACATTTCTCAGTTTCAGCATTTCACATGTTGTAGTTGTTCTATTTTCAATTAAATATGGGTTTACATGATTTGCAAATCATCACATTCAGTTTTTATTTACATTTTACAACTTTCTTAGAAACTGGCTATGAATGTTACTCTCTATTCCTTTAAATACCGTACATAAGACTTTTTTTATACTCTTACATTACAGTGAGGTCTGTAAATAAGCCTCAGTTAACTACCCTGTTTCTCACATCTTTGGTATTTTCTTTATGTCTGCCTTCACTGCCCCTGCCTAATAAACAAACTAATCCTTTTAGACTCTGGCATCGCCCTCTGAATCCCCGTAAGCTGATGGCGGTCAACCACCCTGGTCTGAGACAGGACATGAACCTGCAGAGGGCTCTCAAACTCAACCGGTTGCCTGAGGTTAGTCCATGCTGCCATCTAGAGACGAAAGCTAAATCTGCCTCTGCAATGTTACCTTATTTCACAGACATTTCAACTTTCTTACAAAGATGTTGCACCGTAAAAAAAAAAGAAGACATCTACAGTGTTTAAAGATATCGATTTCTGCATCAGGAATTTGTAGCACTTTCTGTCCTGCTATGTTTTTCCTTATTTCTTTCCCCAAGGTGACAAAGACTCGAGGTCTGCGCCCTATGACCAAAGAAGATGCTCTGGGGATACACTCTTTGCTGCAGGCAAACCTCTCCAAGTTTCACCTCAGCCCACTCATGTCTCTGCAGGAAGTAGAGCATTGGTTGTTGCCACGGGAGAATGTGATTGACACCTATGTGGTGGAGGTCTGACCTTACTGTACCTTGACTTTGATATCCTTCAGAAAAAGATTTTTTTTTTTTTTAAATTTTTAAAAAATGTAAACCTATACGATGCGGCAGTGGTTAAAAATTGATTTACCTCCTCTCATCACACACAGGGTGATGATGGTACACTGACAGATGTGGTGAGCTTCTACAGCATCTCCTCCACCGTGCTGAATCATCCGCTCCACACTGGCCTTAAAGCAGCTCATCTCTATTACGTCGCCTCCACTGCCACAGAGCTGGTCGACCTCATGGAGGACACACTGGTGCTGGCTAAATCTGTGAGTGTGCCAGAATGAAAATATAAGAAGTTTGACAGAACAGACATAGTAAATACGTCTTTTCATCATGTATAAAGGTGCTGAGATAAGTTAAGTGTCAGACAAGCTAGTTATCGACTGCATTTTAGTAATATGTAATTTAATCCACAAAAATGTACAATAGTTACATAAAATGACCTGAAAACCTGAGATTAATCTTGTATTCATTTCAAATTAAATACATGATGCAGTTTACTAAACGACATAACAGAAACCTTGAATAGAATTATGAACATAAACGTGTAAATGGGATTTTGTGTCTATGACGTCAACACAAATGTTCTCTCTCCTCACTAACAGAAAGGTTTTGACGTGTTCTCTGCTCTCGACTTGATGGATAACGCAAGTTTCCTGGACAAGCTCAAGTTCAGCATCAGTGAGAAGACCGTTCATTACTACTTGTACAACTGGATGTGTCCCGTCATAAGACCAGAAAAGGTACTCAACATAGAAATATCTCCACCTATGATTGTGTGTATTCAAAGGTCCTCCACCCCCTGCTGACAGCTGCTAAGGACGACTGACCAATTTCAGTTTGGGGCAGAGTTTGGCTTCACTGGAGATGATTGTTGGCTTTGATAGATGCTAGTCACCAGTAATTCATATTGATGGGTGTATTTTTTACAGATGGGCTTGGTGTTACCCAACTAACCTGCTACCAAAAGAAGACAGAGTGGTGAAAATGAAAGCACCCCAGTGACTGGCAGGACAGCAGCAATAATAAACGTGAATTTGGATTTTCTTTTTAAATAAACTGACAAACTGCAAAACACACACATTCACAAATTAAGGAAAAATAAATAAAGATAAAATTGTATTTTTAAATACATACGTCATCTGAATGTCAGTTATTGTCTGGGTTCAGTGTTGTGGAGAATTGAGTAAACCAAGAGAAGAGTTCAGAAGAGTGTGTGTGTGTGTGTGTGTGTGTGTGTGTGTGTGTGTGTGTGTGTGTGTGTGTGTGTGTGTGTGTGTGTGTGTGTGTGTGTGTGTGTGTGTGTGTGTGTGCGTGCGTGCGCACATACGCCAGGGTGTATTAGTCTCTGGGTATTTCAACAAGCAATTCCCAAAACCAATGGTGACGTGACACTTAATATTAGTGTAACCCTAAAATCTGATTGGAGGACAAGATCATTAATCATTCTCGTTCACACGTACAATCACACATTCTGTAACGTACATGCCCATACAATCCAATTTCAGTACAGCAGATACGTGATGTCAGGCATAAATGCAATCAAGCTGAATCTTATCCAGACATGATATTGTTTCGAGACATGTGGTTATAAAAAAAAATCAGAAAGCCTGTTTCACAAACAAACCTCAAATAAAGACCGAAGAAAAAGGCTAAAACGTAATTTACATTCTCGCATGTCATGTCATTCATGATCTTTTATTGTATTTTTCCTGAAAAAAAAAAGCTGCTAATAGGCAAATAACTGCAGGGTAACGTTCTTATTATTGAGTCCTCTGCGGTTTTGACCATTCAAAAACCACTGATTACTACAACAACGCTGACAAAGAACACTAAAACCAAGAGGTACGACGTCGTTTGAATATGACCAGCAGGGTGCGCTGCAACATAATATGATGCAAACCTTCCTACTGTGAACAACTACAGAGGCACTGAGGCACATACAGACATCAACTGCTTAGCATTTTATGGTTGGATGTGTAAGAAAATAACGTGTGTACATGTATTTGCATGTGTATCGGACAGTGACATACAAAGACAAAGAAGAGGGACCGATAACAGGACAATGAGCCTGATTTTATGATGACTGCAGACCAGAGGTTCCAGGAAAAAAAAAGATAGAGGATAACAGTCCGTCCTACACAATTGTAGTAAATGAAAGAAAGATATGAAGAAAGTATCAGCAATGTCCTCTTTCAGCCTGTTAAAGCAACTAGAGAACAAACAATCTGGTACCAAATCTAACTCCTGTTCTTGACTATAAAAGGGCCCTTTCAAAGTCTAAGGGAATCGGAAGATCTTTGATGAAGAGGGAAAAGTTTATCTTTCTGCTATACAAATTTAATTCCTTTGTTATTATGGGTCCAAGCAGCATAGCTTTGTGGAACCCTCTTGACTTGGTTGCCGTTATTAGGGCCCGAGCACCGAGTGGTGCAAAGGTTAAAACCACACAGGTTAAAATCTGGACGCAGGATTCCCCTCCTCCGATGTTGCAGATGATGCACGACTTCAAATCTGCATACCACCTCACCCTTCAGATGTCAGATGGGATTTAGTTCTGGATTGAAACTGGGCAATCCATTTCTTTATTGTGCACAGAGACGTTGGCACATTGAAACAGGGAATATACAAGCGCAACTCGGTTCTCAACTCCGCTCATGTGTTCAAGTAGTCCAAAGGGTTCTCAATCAGTGGACCATACTCGCCTGCTGAAGTTAAAAAAAAATGAAAGCCACTCGTTAAAAACAGTGTGCCTGAAAGGATAAAAGCCTGCTAACTAAGTAGCTTCAACGCTTCTCATTCAGTCCAACTCACCCGGTTTGGTACTTTGGATAAAGTGTCTCGATGTACTCCGGCCTGTAAACATAGGCAAGCCTTCGTTTACTGTAGCTGTCATCGTCACTGTCTCCTCTGCAGCTCGTTTACGTCGGAGAAAATACAAATAATGTGGAAGGGGACTAGAACTAAATACAAAATTCACAGCGAAGAGATAAGGATAAGGACAAGGATAAGGATGTTGATTGCGAGTGCCGTCTCCTTCTCAAGTCTGGTGTCACACCGTCAACATTGCCCATCGGTACAGTCGGTTCACAGCCTGTTTTAATCACGCAATTAAGTGCAAGAGCACTTACGAGCATCACTCCTTCCCCACGTCCTACATCTGTCAGGGCGCACACCCAAAATACTAATTTAAAATAATATAATAAACCAACAAATTATCAAAATGAAAATTTAAAAACATCTTAAACAACAACAAAAAAAAGATATAAAAACATACAAATAATAAAAATAAAAATAATAAAACAAAAACATTTGCAGCTTTCAGAGCGGTGAGGACAGAACCCGCCACTCTCCGGCACTGACTGGCCGTGGAGGCAGGCTGCAGAAACCCAGGAAATAAAAACAGTCTGTTTCTAGCCCGCCTCCGAAGGTCCGCTAGACGTCATTTGGCGGACTTTTACCGGCAGTCGTGCAAGGAGCTCTCTCGCAACTAGCTACATTGTGTGGAAATTACATACGTATCATAGAGCATTACAAGTGGCTTCGTATTGATACAATTTGGGTTGAAAATTTGCAAAGTATTCCTTTAACATTTACCAATTTCTTGGATTTCTGTCTGAACTACTGCAAACTTTATCCCCCAAAATCCCATTAATAAGCTACATTTCTAGCCAATTCTCATTCCAAACTTCAAAAAAGTATAATAATAATAATAATAATGGCCTACATAGCTGAATATATTTCAGGACATCTTCTGCATTGTCCTGCTTAGGCAGGACTTAGTAGTAGTTGTACTTTGGTACAACTAGTCAACAATGTTGCCATGTGTGCATGTGATTTACTTTAATGTGCTTCTTGTCTTCTACTGCTTGCAATTTGCTTGGACCCCGATCATTTTTTTTTTTTAAACTTATCTTTGGATATGATTACCGCTGTGGACTCCTCGGTGATGAAATAATCTGAAGTTTAGATCGTAACTCTTTCAGTTTTACAGAGTAAGCAGGTCCTCTTCCAAGGAGTCCACCATGTTTCTACAGTAGCCCACAACAGACAAACTAAACACTGTGGCATTAGAGAGGGCCTTTCGTGTCCTTTGAGGGTTTTTCAGGCAACAGCCTTCTCCGCAATTGGAAAGGGGAGGGGTGTACAGATGGTTGAAATATTCAACTTCACCACAAGATGTCACTAAATCTTACAAACTGCTCATTTAAAAATCAAATTCATATTTTGGATGGAAATCCACACAGCACAACATATGAAAGAAAATATAAGGAAGCACAAACAAAAAGTTTTTTTTTTTAGTAACCACGAGTACAATAAAATGAACTTAAATTGAGTATCTGTTTCTTGACTAAATATGGAACTTTCCAGTTCTTTCATTTTTTTTTTTTTTTTTACTGTATATATGAAAAAAAACAAAAAACTTATTTAACCTAATTTATTTTTCTACTGTTTCTTTTGCAAAACAGCGATAAGTCATCATTCGCACTCAAACGTCAGAAAAGAGGGCGTTTACAAGGAGCACATGAACGCTGCACCGCGCTGAGTTTCGACCAATCAGAAGCGAGAAGGCATTTTAAGTTTGAAGAGACCGGACCTGCCTGCAGCCGCAGCCGCCGCAACAACAGCAGCAGCAGCAGCAGCAGCCCTCCACTGCTGCCTCTACACTCCGCACGGGAAGGACTTTGAGAGTCAGTTTCGGTGGAGGATGCGTATCACATTAAGCCAGACTTTCTTCTGAAGAAGGCAAGTGGTGATTCTTTTCGTTTTTTTTTTTTTTTTTTTCCCCCCTTCACTCCCGTCGAGGACTTGGCTCTCGTCGCCAGTGAAAGAAAGCGTGCGACGTGCTCAGATTCGCGTCAGCGCTGCCACTAACTTTCCAAAACATACTCGTGTTGCTGGTGAAACTCCACTGTGGTGTCGTTGCGTTTTTATTTGAACAGCTGCCTGACAGGGGAAGGGGGGGGGGGGGGGCGGGGGGGGGGGGGGGCACATTATAAATATGTGGGTGTATGCTGACGCTTGAGAAGATCCCAGAGAATGGCAGGTACGTACTAGTTCGTGTATTTGTGATGAGTATGTTTGCTGCACCGTAACTTGCCCTCTGTGCTGTTTTGGAGGCATTAGCGCACAACGTGTGCGCTTCCTGTGAACGATCTTAAACTATTCGACTGTTGTTGAAGGAAATAACTGCAACACTGCAAAGATGCGATGCGTTGTTTTGTGTTGAATCGCTGTCATGCACTCTTCTGAACAGCTGACATTGCGTTACTCGGTACTGTTTCTTTCCTTAATCATTAGCCTCGTCCTCACTCTTCTTCATCTCGCACTCCAAAAACTCCTACTTGTTAAAATCTTTTACCTTTTACATACCAATACCGATCTCTAAGTACTAGTGCCACACTGACAATACAACATAGTAAGTCCTGCATACTTTTTTTTTTAAATTTAAAAAAAAATTATACTTAAAATCAGTCAAATTTACTTAAAGTATCAAAAGTAAAAGTTCACAGTCTTCAGTGATTACAAATGATGGTTTTGGATTCAAATTTCTGCTGGTTTAATGTGTATGTTGCATTTTAATACTGTAGTTATATAGCGTAAAGCTAAATTTAACTACTTTACTATACGGGTGTTAGTTTAATCTACAGTAATGTATCATATTCTATAAAATCATCACGATTGTTAGCTGGCTGTCTTGTGAGAACCATGCAACAGTCCTGTTTTCAGCTTCGTGACGATCCACCTAATCCACAGGGTTTTTTTTTTTTAAACAGTTTATTTAATTTAAGACATAGGAGTTTGTTTGTTTTTCAGCTAAAGGAAGACTAAATCCTCCAGCTCATCACAAAAAAAATCTAATTTGAAATCACCAAATTTGGAGATATCAAGGTTTTCACTGACCAGGAGGAAGAATTGAAGTAAAACGTACAATATTTACCTCCTGAGATGTGGTGCAGTAGAAGAATAATACAATAGAAGTAGTAGAGTACAAGTACCTTGAATTTTTTTTTATTTTTTTACCAAAGTACTTGAGTAAATGGACCTAATTATGTTCCACCACTGAAGAGAACAACACTCCATTCGACTGAGGCTTTTTTTGTGTGTGTGTTCCTGTGTGACATATCAAGTGACGGCACGTCCGAGCCTGCTGATTTTTATCCTTTTCACCCACTGTCTTACTTTGGACTTGGCAAATTGGTCAACAGAGACTTTGCTAAGAGGTTTTCTCCGGCCTTCTCTCCACAACCCCGAGCAGTCCTTTAGCAAACAGTGACAGAAGCGGGTGAGTCTTTGGTGCTGTGTTCTGCAAAACCACCTGTGAAAACAAAGTGATATAAAAAAAGAAAAAAGTGTGAGAGAGCTGAAATGGCTTCAAGTACCACTGTCAACTTTTTACATTATTTTTCCTTTCGGTTACAGTATTGTCACTGCAGACTAGATTATGTAAATTTGCAGAATGTAGTTTGGAATCAGTCATGTTTATCTGCATAAAGCTGCCATGGTTATGCAAATACCTGTAGACTGCTTGTGAGGGATAGTCTGTCTACCTGCATTGGTTCTCATTTTCTGATTTTATGATGGCCTGGCTTTTAACACTGTCACCAGGCTGCAAAATGCAAATGATTATGCTTGAAATAACGTAATGTTCAGGAGGAAAGACGTGACGTATCCTGAAGTTCATTGCACAGTGCCTTAAAAATTCAGTGTAAAAAAAAAAAAAAGTGCCCCCAGATTTTTACTATCTTCCAGAAAGGCTATGATTTCCTTTGGTTTTGTGCTATCTATCATTTCAAGAGACGCTTGTATGATGAATAGAATGAAAGACATTGAAGCCCCATATCCAACGGCTAGGATGTTTGAGGCTTGCCAGACTGTAATTTTCCCCACTCTTGAGGCATCACTGCGGCCTGTGTCACAACAGGCTTCCCAAGACCTTCCTGATCCAGCTGGTGTTGAGCAAGAAGAAGAAAACTGATGCACGCCTTGATAAGAGATACTCGGTGTTTCTGTTTGTCAAGCACCGAGCAGGACTGCACATGTCTTCATCTCCGTAAGAACCGAAGCATTCTGCTTCGTGTTGCCGTCGGTGTGTTCGGGAGACAACAGAGAGTTGTTGGACGGTCGACGCCGAGTGCCCACGCAGGAAGCGTCTCTTTCAGTCCCACTTTCATAATCCTGCTTCTATTTACCTTCCTCTTATATTGAGCACTCAAAGACCCCAAACAAAGCATCAGAAAGCAGAAGTGAGCATTATGTGGTCATTATCATTCACCTGAACGCCTCGGGTCAGTCTGAGGGTGGTGTTGCGTGACCCAGGCGGGGATCTTGTCACTCTGGTTTCTTCGGAGTGTGTCGAGGATGAGGGCCCCTGCTGCAGAGACTCGTCTTGCTTTGTACTGGAACATCAACTTTTTTTTTCTTCATGTTGCGTGCTATTGAGAATTGAGTTTGAAACTCCTGCCTCACTAACATCACAAGAAAACAATTTTAAAGTGGGCAAGGCCCTGAATCAGGCCAAAGCATCGCCTTGTTACTTGGTGGCTGTCGTCGGAAGACTTTCCCGTCTCTGTTAAGGGACGGACGGATTGAAGAGCTCTCATTAGGCCTTTCTTTCTTCTCCACATCGAGCTGCTGTTTTGCCAGCGTAGTGTCAAAATGCTGAACGGTTTTCTTATGCAGACTGACTGTACCTCCCACAGAGTGTCGCTTAGCTCAAAAGTAATTGAAGGGATGTTTATAACCCTTCTTGTTCAATTAGGATTGTAAGTTCGACTTATGTGGGCAATTAAGACGTTTAACAAGGCACTAAAAGGGAAAAGCCCAAAATGAGTATTCCGGCCTCGTTTTAGATTGAAATTAGCAACTAACCGCATTTATGTCTCTTTTGGACCACTGAAGTGATGCAAAGAAGGGGAATGCTGTCTTCATCGAGTTGTTGTAATGCATTTGTACCTGCAACGATTGTTTGAAAGGGAAACGGCGGCCTCTAAGGGTTCTCTTTTCCTTTCTGTAATTATATTTGCGTCCTCGGTGTCTTTCTATAACCATATTAAGTGTATTTCTTTTGCTCTACTGTAAAAGTTTCACGTGCTTGTGTACAAATGAGCTTCCAGTAGATATTGTTTCACCTCGGGTCCGAGATGTAAGCATCATGAGGGTTTCTCAGTCTCGAGCTGCAGAGTGCTCGCCCGTGTTACTGAACAGTTTCGTAACGTGCAGCTGATGAACTGCAAAAGTTGGCAGCAGAAAGTCGAGCACAAGATACACCACCACCCCCACTCGACCCCACCTCTCCCCTCCTCCCGGGTCTGACCGCTCCTCTCTCCTTCTCGGCTCTCGAGTCGGGTTTGATGTCGGCTGCGCAGCCAAGAAGTTCTGCAAGCGCAAATATTTACAGAAAGCCGAAGGGATGTGACAGCGTGAGCAGTCGGGACTCCGCAGGGAAGTGTACTCGGGGGTTACCCTCAGCCCAATCTCTGCTAAGACATATTTATAAACCCTAGCGAGCAGTTCGAGAGGACCGCTTCCAGCTACACCGAGATGCTAACTGTATTTGGTCAGCAGCTGCACCGCCGAGGCCCACTTCAATTACGTCTTTTTAAGCAGTTTAATATTTGCATGGCACATAAACATATGGTTGTACTTCAGGCTTTCATTTGATTTGCACACGCATAATAGTTTCCATGCGTAGGGGGCGGCACAAGGCATTTCTCCGCGCTGCGTTTCACTTCGTTTTAGCTTGGTGCCGGAGCCGAATTTCATCTGACGCCGTCGTCGTCGACCCAAAACAAAAGCCTTTGAATGCAATGTCTTTGAATCTGCTTTCAGGGCGAGTTAGTTTATGGGCAACACTCTCGGTGCCTGTCAACTAAGGTTTTATTGCCTCTATGCACATGTGAGTGACAGATGTTGCCGCGATACAACAAGGGCTAAAACGTGCAAACTTTGTGCAGAAAGATGGCAACATTTTCTGTTCATGCGAACTGGAAAATGGGTTTAATGTGTGTCTTTTATGTATCTTAATGGGACAGAGCAAAGCCATATAATGCTGCTTTTTCATCTTATTATTACCGTGTCATTGCCATTACTTTGTTCAGACTTTCTTCGTTTTGCGCAATAGCGTCTGCAGCATTTGAACTTTCTGCTATAAAGCGGCTCAGGGTCGCAAGAAATGGAGAAACTATTTAAATTTTTAGGTTGCGTCCACGTGAATATACAAGAAGAGAGCAGTAAGTTTATTTCTCACATTAAAGAGGAAGCGTCGTCTGGCACCTGCGAAATCAACCACAAATAGTGAACATTCTAACAAACTGTAAAGCAGCATTTTTTCTTTTTTAAATGCTCTTATTTTTTTTTCTTACTAAGAGTGGGATCATCTGGCATTAAATGGTTAATACCACTACTGTTAATACTCCATCGCTCAGCCATAACCCATCCCCCTGCAAGACAGGAGAGCCCTTAACCCCTCCACCCCCTGCTCGGTAGCATTCCAGCTGGCCAGATGGTGTCTGCTCTGCACAGTGGACACCAGGGAGCCGAGAGGGAGAAACTCCACCAGCAGGATTCTCCGGATGAGACCCCCCCACTCCCCCCCCCCACTCCTTCATGTTGCCCTCTCTCAGCTCAGCCTTGTCTGTAGCTTACAGGCCGGCCTTTCTTGGGGATGTTGATAAGTTGTTGGCAAGCGGAAAAATCTCATTACGGTTTCCAGGCGGACGAAAAGCTCTGTAGTTGCTCTCTCTGCAGTAAACTGTGAGGAGGAGCGACAGTGGGAATCACAAATTTCAGCGTTTGGCATGGAGCATTTGTAGAAATGCCCATTTTACATGCAGATGCAATGCAGCCATCTCACAATATCTGTAAATGTGGTTACTATGATAGGTACAATAATTATTGTCCACCTGTAACAAATTTCCTTTGTGTGGGAAAAATAAGCTGAGGTCATGCCTTTTCTAGCCACTAAAGTTGTTATTGTAACATGTCCGAGCTCATTTGTTCATCAAATTCTCTTCTTCGCGGTCAGTTTTTGAATTTACATTCGTTGTGCAACAATTTACGTCTGTGCGTATGTGATAGACAGTGGCGTCAGGGACTGGCTAAATAAATAAAGTAAATGCTGGAAGTGCACACGGAAGAGAGAAGATAAACCAAACATGAGCTCTCCTCGGAGAAACTGGCCTAGTTCGGTTTTGAAATGGTTGGCACGGCTCTGAATCAGTCTGCCGAGGAACGCCTCGGTCAATTTGCACATTTTCCATCAAAACTTGGCAAAATAGTGTCGCTGGAGCAGCTTTCTGTACGCAGTGAGGGTCGAGGTTGGTGTGTGGGAAGGTGCTTTAAACTGTAGCTACTACAACACATGTGTTTGCTTCTGGCCCGACATGAAGTCTTTGAAAGGAATCCAACTCGGCACGCTGTGTGTTTGTGTGTTTGTGTGTTTGTGTGTTTGTGTGTGTGTGTGTGTGTGTGTGTGTGTGTGTGTGTGTGTGTGTGTGTGTGTGTGTGTGTGTGTGTGTGTGTGTGTGTGTGCGCGCGTACACATGCACATGATCCCCAGGCCAGATAAAGCACCATAAACCCCACCCGTTTCACGCACAGCTTCCATGATTGCAGCCTTGTTGGAGAGCCAGCGTGTGCATGTTTCCCTTGGCCTGTTTTTTTGCGATATTTTGTTTTTCTTGTTGCGTGCGCGCGCGCGCGCGTGTGTGTGTATTTGCTTGTTTGCTTTCCCGTATGTCACATTTAATGGCTTCCACTGAATGCAGCAACTGGAAAGCCGGAAGACTGGGACAAAGAGGCAGCCTGTAAATAGAGAAACACACACACACACACACACACACACACACACACACACACACACACACACACACACACACACACACACACACACACACACACGCTCTCCTGTGTTTAACTTTGAAGCTTTATTGAGTTTGAATGCCTCTTGGAAAAACATTTCAAGGAAGGGAAGAAGCACACTTTCTTTTGTCTTTGTAGAGACAAAGGTAGCTCCGCCTCACGCAGGTCCTTACATTTTTACAGTGTCAGTTACTCGGGCAAAGCAGAGTGCAGCCACTAGTACCCAGGGGGTTGTTATGTCAACTGGCTTTCGGGTGACTGGCTGCAGTCAGCAGGACTTCTGGTAAAAGGGATTTCAGTGTCTTTGTGAGATAGAGACAGAGATGGGGGAGAGGGAGGGAGAGGGAGAGATGGATTAGTCTCAGGCCCCAGTTTTTGCCCTATCCTCCTCTGCCTCCTCCTTCTGCTCCTCCCCCCTGGTATAGCCAGACTAGGGCCCCATGGCACCGTGGAAAGGCATGCACCACAAAGCCATCACATTCACCCCCACAAAAGCCCATTCTGTCCAGCTTTCTTTCCCATCTCCTTTCCTCTTTCCCGCTACTCTGACCTCTGCAATTCTCTCCATCCTACTTCTCTGCGCTCTCCTCCAATAGTCTTCCTCGTTCAGCAGCTTTTCCTTCCTCTGTCACTTAAACCCCCCCTTTTTTCCCCCTCCTTTTCCTTAGAGCTCAAAGCCGGGGGAGAGTTGAGTCATGTGGCTGAAGAGCCTTTGCCATGTTCGACAAATGCACCCTCCCGTCAGTATCCGCCTCTAATGCTCTCTATTAGCAGAGGTCCGTTTCAACCTGATGGAGTATTGCAAGCCTCTACAATTAAAACTTCCTTCTGCCAGTTGTTGCAGAGAGAGTACTTACACCAGCTTAAGTGCTGAAAGATTGCTTTTTAATGAGAAACAATTTGGCCACTCGGTGTGCGCGGTTGGTTGGTTGTTGTTGTTGTATATGAAGGTGCTTGAAAAAGTGTGACACGCCCTCCCTGGTCATTTTCTGATGCATCTGTTTGATTAGAAGCCCGTGCTTAGTATACAGTATGCGGTTTAGATTCGGTTCAATATGTCAGTGGAAGTATCGAATGTCACTTTTTCTGAATGCGCATTGAACAAAATAAAGGTAAGATTTGATATGACTTTAACACAAAATAAGTATGTTTTATTGTGGCTTTCTTTACAGTGCAATATTGAGACAAAAACTCCGGATAGTTAGGGATACGCTTTACCAAACCTAACAGCAAGGAAACAATGCTTTTCATAAGTCACTTGGATATCCTGTGTCGCCTCTGCACCGAAGACTGTACATGTTACTTCCATGTTTTCTTTTGTTCCTTTGGTTCCTGAAGCTGGCTGAAAATTCTCCAGAACCGCACCAGCTGAAAATCCTTTTTTTTTTTTTTTTTTTTTTTTTTAAATGGCCAATTTGTTTTTTGCACTGGCACCTGGCTTTCTCAGCAGTGCAAAGTTTCCACTCTCCACCCACTTCCAACAGGAAGAAAGTGTGTCAGCAGCTGGCTGAACTGCCTAATCTCTTTTTGTGCAATGAAGGAAAGTGATGTCTTAATGTCTCTCTCATGCTTGTGGTGATTTAATGTAGATTACTTACAGTTTACGGTTGCAAAATGTTGTCATAATACAAAGCGACATGTATCCACTGCTGTCCTTTTTAAAGTGTGAGCACAACTGTGCAGAAGGGAATATTTTAAACCTAATAACTGTTGAAATGTTTGCCGTTTTAGGTGTAAATCTCTGTGGTGAGGGTTTCAATGTAAGATGAGAAAAGCTGGAGACGGAAGACCTGCGGGGAGTCCAGTGACGCTGTACTGGAAAAAAGGTTGGGAAATTGAATAGCAGTCAATTTTGCTAGCACAATACGTTCCACTTGTGCTTTGACTGCTGTCATTAACTTGGTGACTTGCAGTCACTGTGTGCTCTGTGGTTGAAGGCTGACTGTCTGACACAATACCTGAAATGTTTGCTTAACAGTGCTTGCATGCACATTGCTTGATTCTGGGCCAATGAAGTGATCAGGTTGGGTGTTGTTCACTTCATATGAAGGCCCTAGACTGTTTTTTTTTTTTTTTTTTTTTTTTATAAATACAGTCAAAATCCCATACCTTTCCCATACAAATCCACTGTTTTATAAGCTGGGTGTCGGCTGCATTCCTGCGCTGTCCTCTTGCGTGGACATGTGGGATCTGAAAAAGTTCACAGTCTGGTGGGCTCTAGGTCAGCCTTTTGCCTTTGAGGCAGCTTTCTGTCTGGCCCTTATCTTGGAATGAATGAGAGGTCATGTATATGTGCTTCCTTATGAATCTGTATGACCGGTATTCATTTCCCCCCTGCGTCTCATTGCCTCACCCCTGTGGCTGCCGTGAGTGACAAAGCTCATCAAAATGCCAAACATCAGAGCACAGCAGATTTTTCCAGCAGGATTAGTGGACATCCTGTAGGTTAAAAAGGGCAACGACTCTCCTCACACATTTCAAATCGTCTTCGAGCCGTAACTTCTGCATTTGTGGTATATTGCAGCTTTTAGGCCTCAGACGGGTATTATGTAATCCAACGTAACTACTTACTACGGCTTTGCACAGGGAAGTAAACATTTAAAAGTGTAACAATGACAGTGTACTTCAGAGGAAAATACTGACCCTAAATCCAAAACTGTTTTGGATGGAAAGGAGATGTCTAACAGTTCAAACAATTCCGAGTTTTCTCACTGCCTTTCACCATCCCATCTCTCAAGAGTGTTGTATATTTGCCAGACTCGAGTTGCATTTCCAGATTAATCAAGTTTTTATGAAGAAGGATGTGGGGCACGGTCAGGAAGTGACATACTTGGCCTTTGTTGAGACGGATCTTCCTCTTGCAGCCAGTAACAACTCCCAACAGGCAACAAAAGGTCAAGAGAACACGCCAGTGATTGGAAACTGACGATTTAGTTTGTTTACATGCCCTAGAGGAGCAGAAATAATATCGCCCATATTAGTTACAAGGTAGGACCGGTATAGCGACATTCTGAGCAAGACAGATGCACTGGTGGCACGTAGGCCAATCATGGATGTTTTTCTCTTTGCTATCAACAAACCTCTCGGTTGTGATCAATGTGAGGCCTTCAGGACAGCTGGGCCGAATAACCAACTTCATCTAGTGCAGATGGACGCAGATGTGGTTTTCCCCCTCCAAAACCACCGATCATCTTGCGTTGTTGTTACTGTTGGTACTTATTCAGAGCCGTCTTTGTGTTTTTCTGGTTGCCCCGCTCGTCTGTATCTGAAGAAATAACCATAAATAGGTAAAGACACCATGCAGTGTTTTGGCTGTGTTAATCACCTAACAAAACAAATGTTCTGGGCGAGTCCAAATTCTGCTGATCTAGGGGTGATGATTTTTAACGTATGACTCAACTGTGTGTTCAGTCCCCCTTGTTGCTTAAAATAACAGAGTCTGCTTCCAAACAAAGCAGCCTCGATGTTCTGGGTCTCCACGGACGAGCTTTAGCGTACTGTGTAGCACTCCTTTTATAGGTAGTGACCTAGGTGAATTATGTAAGCGTGTGCACGGCCCTGAAATCAACAACCAAACTCGGGATCCTTTTGCCTCCATAAGGAAATTCACAGGCTAACATTCAGCTTATACCCAGAAGACAAGTTAAAGATAACTGCATCACTTTTTGATGACTACGACATGTCGGAGAGTATCATAATTTACTGCTGCTCTCATTTGACACGTGTTTACGCAGTTTTGACACGTTACTTCATGCACTGTACAACCAAAACAAACCTTTTTAAGCCTTCGAGCAGAAGCGTAATACAACTCCCCATAACATCCGTTTCTTATTGAGCTGTGGAGCTCTACAAGGCTTCAGGCTTGGTAGTAGTGCATTTAGTGGATCTGCTGCTGCCAGTTGATTAGGCCTGCATATTTAATAGGTCCTTTGGTTTTCATATTCTAAAGTAAACTCCGTCTTAAAAGCGTTTGCATCATCTGATCCTGGGAACATACCTAGAATGCGTTCTAGTTTCTGTTCTGGCTGAGTGTAATCGGCTGTGGATGCTCGTCACTTGTCTGACCGGGATGGAAGGGAACTGTGCTGATTTGCTAATTTAACAGATGGTGTGTGTCTTTCTGCATAACGTTGAGCTTACACTTGCCAGAGCGTAGGTGTCTCGGACGTCTCCGGGCTTTTAAGAATGAGCAGACAACATGTAATTGTCCATCAGAGTCGCAGCGTATGGTTTAACTCCATTTTATATGTACACAGGGGAGGCAGCATGGTCCTTCAGCGTTTAGACAAGCGCTGTTATGTTGGGTGGAGAAAGGACAGGAAAAGTCTAGGTGAAGACTGACACATACATACTCACTTACACACACGCACGCGCGCACACACACACACACACACACCTATTCCTTGACCTATGTACTGATTTCCTGTGTTATATTTCAAAGCTGTATTTTTAAAGGGGACCAAGAGACCTGACTCTGGGTCGGTATTTACAGACCAGCAGGTGGTCGGGGGTCATGAGGGGCTCACTCGATATTTGCTCAAGCTTGTCGTCATTACAGAAAAGGCTCTCGGTGTCAGCTCATTTATTCCACCTTTACGACCAGACTCACCTTTCTTTTCCCTCTTGCCTTGACCCATTCCTCACTTCCCCTCTTTTTTGCCTCTCTCATTACAAACACTGTCCAGACACGGCACTCTCGTTTATACATTCCCATATCCTATAAATGTGAGGACTCGTGATAAATTAAACTCGCGCCCTGTAATTAGAGGGAGACCAAGGGACTGCGTTAAACACATGCCCCTCTCGAGCATAAATATACCTTCGTTTATTCATCTCCCTCTTTCTTTTTAACTGGCCCAAAGCATCCCGAGCATACTTGTGCTGTGAGAAATGTCTGTGGAAAAGCCCCTGTGCACACACATAATGATTATTGCTGTTGTCAGCTGGCGATGCATTTAAGTGAGTGCAGTATTCAAACCTCTGCATCCAAACCATCTGTGGTTTTCTGCTCTGTGAATACTTAATGGAACAAAATGAGTTTAACTCAACCCTCTAATTTTTTTTAATTTTTTTTACCTCCAAACCATAACTCACTGGGTATTGAAAATATCTAAAGATTTCATCATGCAAATCTTACTGTGCAAAAAGGAGACGCTTTTCGCAGACCCAGATTGCTGAAGCCTGTCCCAGCGTGCACTCTGTGAGAGGCTGTCACCCTGGATAGGTTGCAAGTCCATGACGGGGATAACGCGTGTAGACAGAAGAGCACGTTCACGTTTACGGGCGGTCTCCTGTTTCTCTCGCTTTGTTTCTGTAGTGCGGAGTCATTATGAGGTGGGATGATTCTCCAAGAGGTGATTTAGCGCAGGGACAAATCTTCAACTAAGTGAGGAATAAAAATGGGATGACGATTGTGTTGGATGTGCGTTTATCTCTCTCTCCCTCCCCCCACTCGCCCCCCCCCTCCCCGCCTCCTCCCTCGTCCTCAAAGGGAGTCGATGGAGTAGAGGTTAATGAGAGTCTCACTGCGGTGGTCGGTCGTCTCCGAGATGGCTGACATCATTTCCGTGGGGGTGGGGTGGATAAAGCAGGGCAGGGCTTGGCTTAGCCAGTTTCCTATTAAAGCTGGAGAAGTGTACATGGCTCGGTACATCCAGTTTCACATGGCTCAGTTTGTAGAGCCAGTCATCTGAAGTTGAACCCTGCAGTCACGATGTACTAACGGTGTCTTCCTTCCTTGTTTGCAGCATGGCGATGATTTGGACAGAGTGAGACATCGCCGTCGAGGGAGCTCTACGAAAGAAGTCAGACATAATCATCTGAAAGAACAACTTTGAATCGTATCACTCAAAGTGCCCCGAGCTGCGTAATGGACGGAGTAGACACCTTGCAGAGCTCTGCCCCAGAGACCAAGGCCGAGCGAATCGCCCGCTACAAGGCAGAGAGAAGAAGGGAGCTGGCAGAGCGCTACGGCAACACGGACGAATTCACCTCCAAATATGTCCGTCGAGACAAGAAAACTGCTGACACATCCGAAACGGTGTCTTCAGAAACCAAGGAGAAGGAGAACGCGGAGGATAATGGATCAGAGCAAACGGACACCAGGAGGGGCCTCAGGAATAAAGTAGCAGAACCTGTGGAGCGCGCCGACGATGAGCCCCCCCACGAAAAAGAGCCCACCGGTCACCTCGAGGCAGGCACGGTTTCACCCTCAAAATCGGAGGCCGTCTCCTCCATAAAGACATCCTCTTATTTCAGGTGAGTTTATTCACGTTGTCACAACTGTGAAACAAACCCACCATTTTTTTTTCTGCCCATTAAACGACGGCCATTAAACAGTGCAGTCAGAGACGTAAACCTGGCCAGAGGCATGAAACGCAAAACTGCCCAGGCGGAGGGACTCGTAAGCGTGCCAGTTCATCCAGTCAGGAACAGATTGCAATCCATTTCTTGTTTACATATTTTTGCGCGTATCTCGGCTAACTTGCACGCAAACCTGTTTAAACTGTTCGGAACCGAATCGTGAACCGCCGCTCCTTCGGGAACGTTCGCAGTTCAGCCGGTGAAGACGGCTGTTGGGTTACTGTGAAAGGGCTTCGCAATCTCCCCAGTGAGTAAAGAGGAGGCAACCCGTCGGCACATTCGCAGAACACTTGGCGCTTTCTTCTGTTGGAAGTAAACACGGCCGCTGACGTCTCCAAAGTTGGCCGCGTGTGCACAGCAGAGTACTGCCACATTTCTTTCGCATGCGTTTCGCTGTGATGGCATACACGCTGGTCGTCTTGGTTCACTTTGCAGTGATGTGGGGGATGTTGAGCAAGTCCGCGAGTGACCAACCGGTATTGTCATGGAAGGAGTTTTGGAGGTCGCCCCCCCCCCACCCCCTTTTGTTGTCAGGAATGCTCTTCTGAGAATTGTGGTCGGAGGGAGTCTGAGCTGTAATCGAGCCGGTGATTCTGCCGCGTGCACATAGCCGGACTCGTCTGTTCCTGGAAGAGCTGCCTGAGGGAGTGACGATAAAGAGAGAAGAACTGAAATGGACAGAGTGTTGAGATAATGTCAGAGTTTAGAGCCCGCGGCTGTCGAGTTGCCGAGCTCTGCCAAGTTTCCGTGCCTTGTGCTTGATGAAGCACGATAGCGAGATGGCTGCGATTGACTCGATGATAAGTTTTTCTGGGTTATTAGTTCTAGAAGATTGTGAAAGGCATTTTCTCGTGTTGAATTCAAATGGAAGCCTCGCACGTGCACTTGCGGCGTGTTTCAGCAGAGCTCAAGCCTCGGTGTTCTGCTTGATCATCTCCGCTGTCAAGATTTGATTGACTACGAATCATTTTCTGCTTAATTGCAGATTTGGATCAAATTTTGCTTTACGGGTTATGAAACGTGAAAGGAACTTTTCTTCGCGTTGTCTTACCACAACAGAACGGATATTTAGCAAAATGCGGAGGAAAGTCACGCGCAAAATTATGGAGTGTTAATTACAGAGCACAAAGACGGGTTGACGTGTTGATGTGTTTGTCTCGCATGCCTGTCACCCAAGCTACTAATCTTGTCGGTTTTGTCATGACGTTCACTGGGTGTCACGCTCCCAACTGTGCAGGCAAACTCATGCAACACACAAGAGTTCAAAAAGAAGGCAGCTATTGTTGTCAAACCAAAAAAACTCATCAGCAGATTCCCAGATACTATTCGAGTATGTCTATGTTTGTCTGTCTTTGTTGATGGTATCCGTACAGATGGATCTAACGTGTATTAATAAAACGCATCTGAGATTCTCGACTCGTTCGAGCTTTAATGATTGGAGCTTCACACATTCACCGAACCTTCATAAGCTGCATGTTTGTGTGTCTGCTCCAGAAATAGCATAAAGGAAGCTGGTGCTCAGCTGTGTCAATGATAATGAAAACTGTCTGTCGACGGGTTTATCTGCCACAGGCAGGAATCCTTCACTCGTTACAGTTGAAGGGCGACATTTCAAAACGCTGCATTTTGACATTTACAATAAACTCTTCATTAAATTTCCCCCTTACGATTGCAGATTCTCTACTGTTCCCGCACGCCACCAGAGACTTCAAGTTCGTGGGTTTCATAGTGAATCTTAGCAGCTGAACCATAGTAGATGCACAAGTGCACTGTTGCTGCAAAAATGGGACTCTTAATCTGAAGACACTGTAAACACCTCACTTCTTTTTTTTTTTTCAGAAATCAAACCCACTAATCGGTGAAGAACCTTGCGGTGTCTGTATAACATCACACAAAAACGTGATTTCCAAAAGATAATGGGAGTTGGGAAGGTTTACAGTCAACTGTACACACCATTCAAGGCCCTTCCTGCATGTAATGCTATATCGTATTGTTTTGGGTTGGATGTTCTGTGTGTTATTAAGCTTGTGTAGTAAATGGCAGTAATGGTGCTACACTGGCTCAACAGTGTTAGCCAATTAGATTAGGGACAAGACAGAACGGGATTGGGGCTAATTCTTGTCGACATGTCTGAACCGTGGCTGAGGAGAAGTCCCTGCAGAATGACTAATTTACCTTTTCCAAAGTTAAGCAAACAAATTTGATGCAATAACAGTACATCTTTTAAATCTGCCACAGTCCTGATTGTGTCCTTTTTATGCCGCTATTTCATTTCACTTAATGCTTTGTGTGTTTGACGTGACTTATCGTAGCACGAGTGAGGAATTTTACTGCAAGTGTTTGATTAATGAAGAGCCCGCCTTCATTTGAAGGTGTTTAACATTTTTCTGTCTTCGACTTCCCCCATTACTCTGTCTGAAATGCTGTTTCTCCCCTCGTTCCCTTCCCTCGCCGCACCACGCTCCATTCTTCTTCTGTGGTTAGTTTTGGCAGAGGTAGGGCTGATTCATGCCGCCCCTCCCCTTCAGCTGACTGTCAAGGTGTGGGTGGGGGAGGTTGACAGAGTCTGTGAACTAGGTGGCACTATTACATCACTTTAATTATCATTGCGCCGACTTTAATTTGGCAGCGTCAATCACGTTTTTAACCATCTCCAACTACACCATCTTTACGTGCCATACATACCTTGGCCTGACATATTCTGACTCCCACTACATCACAAAGCTGTATGGTGGCGTGCAAGCCCGACACTGCCAAAGCTTTCCATAGTAACCAAACCCAAGCCCAGAATTACTCATAATAATATACTGCAGTAAGAATTAGGTTTTTTTGGGACTTAAACCCGTCACCAGTCCAAGGGAAAGTCAGACAAAACTGAATCAGATCCAACGTTTAAATATATTTGAGCTTTTTCTGTTATAACACGGCTGCACAGTCCAGCTAAATGGACCAGATTTCGTCCAGCTTTGGAATTGGAGGCAGGGCTACATCGGACAATGCTGTATGTCCACGTGAAATGATCTCTGTTTTGATCTGTTTTCATGTGAACAAAATGTGTGCGACGCTGTCAATGTCGCTCAGGAACGACTGTTAGAAAATGTGCGCCATGATTCCCACATTTAGATCTCATTACGTCTCCAGCCGCTACGGTGACCGGCTGTCTACTCCAGTGAGGGCACAACATTTATTTTTACATTCGGTTTTAAAATATCGTCTTTACTCCAGAGGTTTGGTTCAACTATAAAAAGTAGACGCTAAACTTCCCAAAGCGACTCTGCTTTCACTCATCAGAAGCATGCTGTCACACGGTTCACTGTACTGTGTGTTGTAATGGAGCACTTGAGGATGCAAACTAAGCATTTTAAAACGCTAATACCAGCCACTTCAATATGTACGCTTAGATTGACCCCCGATTTCGATCGGGCAGCTTGGGTCCGTCTCCCCTTCTTAAAACCTTTGACCCCTCCCAGATGTCCACCACCAATTCTCCATTGTGTTAAAAGCCGTCCCCCCCCCTCCTGTTACATCAGAGCTGCTACCCCACTGGCAGCTGCTGTCCCCATCCATTTTTAAACGCCCATTACTTAGAGATGAATGGCCACCTTCAGATGCTGCACGGGTTTAGCTGTTACATCACTGCCAACATGGGACTGGAAGAGCAGCATGAGTAAATGTTGCGGGATGCAGACCACGCAAGGCTTGCTGCAGTTCTCGTGTTACTACTTTATGTTGGAGCATGTGTTCTTCCGCTTGATTTGAGCGTACGCTTGTGGATTATAACCGTGTAAGCGAGGCTTATGTTTTTTCCGACTTTGCAAGCATCAGTTGTTACAGACATGTAGATTCTGTCACTTTATTATGTTAGAGAGTGACCTCATTTGTATCTCTCTCCCTCCCTCCCAGGCTGCAGGACGCCGGTGACACAGAGGAACCAGACGGTAAGATGAACATGCTCCCCCCCTTCCCTGCACTTGGCTCCTCTATTGTTCCCCTTAAACTCCATTCAAGTTTTGTGAGAGGAATACTGAGCTCACTGCTGATGTCAGATTATCTGCCTGGTTTATAGATATTGGCTCGTTAATGCTCTTCCACTGAGGAGGAGTGACAGAAAATAAATGTGCTTGGCTGATGCGCTTGGATCGGTTTTGTTGTCGGTGTGTAATTTAAAGTGAGTGTTTTACCTCAGGTGATGGTTTTCAAAAAATAAAGGAGATCGTGTTTGGCACGTGTTTGTAGACCTTTTATGAAAAAATGTGCAAAACATGTCTGTGCGTGTGTGTGTGTGTGTGTTTAGTTGTAAAAATGCAGCGACACTGGAAGCTTGTTTCAGCCTGCCAGCGTGCCAACTACATTTGGAGTATTGTGCTATAAAAGGAAGACAATACTAAGTTTATATACGTGGACCTCGGGCTGCTTTTTTGACTCTCATTCAGCCACCTGAGCCCACAGCCTGAGAGTCTGTCTGTGTCAGTGGCTTTCTGCCTATTTACCCACCAGTTGGGCTACCCGGATATTTCTCTGTTTACATATTTGTCCGCCTTATTTGTGTTTGTGTGCGAGACTGCACAAGAGAAAGAAAGGACAGAGAGATGTTGTAAGATGGTACGTTGAGCAAAACAACAGTTATTTCACTGTTGTAGGGCCTGTCAAGTCATGTTGCGTAATATTGTATTTGTTCAACACAGATTTTTTTTCTTTCTTTCTTTTTTTTTTTTTTTTTTTTTTTTTTACCCTTTTGAGTACCTGATTATATTCCCTAGAAGACCTGTACACAGACAGCTGCAGAAACCACAGACATGCAGTATTTATTTTCTGTTCCACACATGCTCAGTAGATTGCCGTCTGCAAGAAGAAGTACCCCCGAACTCTGGGCAATTTTCCTTCACGAATTGTTGCGCATTTGTTTAGGTCACCTGATACTGTGTACTGGTTCTTTAACCTGACACCTTTTTTTTTCCCCAGACTTTTTCCCTGTAAAAGTTCACAGCAAGCATACATGGTAAAAGACAGAGCTGGTGTATCTCTGTGTACATAAATCACAGGCTCTATCCAAACACTGGCTAGTGTATTTGACTGAGGTGCTCACTCACCAGCTGCCATTGGTTTGGCTTTTTTCATTGCAACGGCGTCGTCTTCTAAGTAAACTTTAAAACACCGCACGAACACATATTCTGCAGACTGTCACACGTTGGTACATACAGGTTCACATTCAGTCGCTTTCCTCTTCTGTCAATACAGACAGAATATTCAGTTTCTCTATTTGTCCCTTAAGCTGAACGTGTCCCAGATGTAAATGGTCTCTTACTGTAAAAGCCTGTATGTAATCAAATATTTAGGTTCAGATGCCATTGTTTGTGTCGGGTCAGATTTCTGCCTGTTAAACTGTTTTTTGTTTTTGTTTTTGTTTTTTTTAATCAGACAAATAATGTGAATCACAATATATTAATGAGAATTTTGTGAGGCCTCGTTTAATTAGGGAACAGAATACTCACAAAATAATTACTAAACCACAGACTCGAGGGGAAAACCACCAGATGAGACAAGATAGGTGCGAGAGTGGGAGAGCATTGACAGTGCGTTCATATGACTGATGGAGCTTCCCGTCTGAGCTGGCAGACAAGTCCGAGCTCGGCGCCAGAACGCCTCTCATGGTCACATCAAGGGTTTCCCCCGACCCTTCGGCTGCACAGTAATACATGTATACAAACATACAACTACTGAGCAACTCACCAAGTCCCAGTGGTGCTGGTGGCCACATAATCATTATGCTGTGTATCGTGCCGCATCTAGATTGCAGAGGGTTTACAGAAAACAAGCTCTACTTGACTGTTGTCGGTGGGAGAACGTCACGTTCTGGTGCTCTGTGCTATTGTTCAGAACTCACTGGCGAACACTTATATTGTGTTCTGCTGGCTATTCCTAGGTCAAAGTCCCATTCAACAAGCTCTCAACAGTTATAAGTGAGTGGTCTTGTAAGATGGATGGAAATACTTATGGAAGAGTCTGTAAACTCAAGTGGGGCTTTTTCCATCTCTTGAGTTTTTTTTTTTTTTCTTTTTTTCTCCCCTTTCCTCTCTCTCTTTGTCTCAAGTTTGGATGGATGGTGATGTAAAAAGATTGGACTACAGGCAAAACTATAAGAGTACAGTCTGAGTGGAGTCACCAGTCTACAATGCTTATTGTTTCATTATCTGAGCTAAACTAAGTTCTGGACAGCAGGGGAGCTTAGAAATATAAATCAAAACTGGAGCTTTTGTTTTGTTTAGTTTTTTTCTTGCATTGGAAACGGCGAGTTTGTCAGAGACGTGCTTTTACTTTGGTTAAAATGTCATATTGTCAGGGCAATAAAAGCAGATTTAAAGTGGGAGAATGGTTTTGACTTTGCTGACTTAAGAAATTTGTGTTCTTCTGGAATACCATTAAATTTAATGGTTTCCTTTTGTACAGATTTCAAGATTATATTCTCAGGGCTGGTTTTGATTAGACAGCCCACTTGAGACCTAATTCTCTTTTTGGCTGCCGAGTGTATATATGCATAAACACAAAGTAAATATATTTATGCCTGGGGAAAAAAAGCCAGATATCTCACTATTGATCTCTTCCACTGGTGCCCAGTGACTTCTCGGACTCAACCTGACGCCAGTGGACGCTTCACTGTTTTCATTTACTTTTCAGGTCCAGAGACATCTTTAGAAACCGTTACTGCCTGTGAGAAGAGATTCCACTTGCAGCATATATTGACAGAGAGAGATCAGTGTGTTTGTGGAGGAGTTTGCCGGAATACGTTTGTGCATTAAAGTACCTGTTGAGTCTCCCTTTGTGTAAGTGTCAGTGCTCAATGTTTATGCAGCAACAACGCATTATGCTGCGGATACCAAACAGAGTCTGGTATTAACAGACCTAAATTCACTGTGGGAATATACGGTTCTGGCCACGCTTTGAAACTCATAGTTAGGGCTCGCTTGGATGACCCTGAACCAGGCTGTAGTCATGCAGCTATAGGCCCAGGTTACTACTTTTATTTTTATTTTTATTTTTGGAATTGATGTTTTAAATGTGGTTGTCGGTACTTTGTTTGGTACTAAGTTGACAGCTTGACTGATCACGCGTCATTAAACTGGCAGGAAGTAATCACACTATTTGAGTAAATTAATTCCTCGCTGTTGCGTTCGTGGTCAACATTACAGTATGTGTTTGTGTGTTTTCAGCTGATGAGAAGCCTGTGGACTCAGCCAAGAGGAGTGTAACTTCCAAGATGTCTCTCATTAAGGTACGGTATTTTGGTTTGCCATCTGTCTTCCTTTATACAAGAAGTTTGTAGTGTGTGTGTGTGTGTGTGTGTGTGTGTGTGTGTGTATTACTCATGTTGTGGGGACATAAATCTGTTTACACAGCTACATATCACGGATACACCTCCTCCTTGGAGACAAAAAGCAAGTCCTCTTCATGTAAATCAATATATTTTGTCATGAAGACTCGGCTTATGGTTTGGGTAAAGTTATATTTGGGGGCAGGCGCACAGTGGTTCAGGTCTCCGTGAATGCAAGTCAGTGTATTGTCCTCTCAAGTAATGGAAACATGTACTGCATGACACATAATCTGTTGTTTAACATTTGATTGTGTCGCAAACATTTTCTTGCACATGTTTGAGGCCCAATTTGCCCAGTCGATCTGGAAGAAGCACATTTCCACTCCAGCTCTGTCGAAGTCATTTCTTTTCTTCCCATATATTTAAAAATTTAAACACGGCACACGAGGTTCAAAACAACAATTTATAAAGGTGATGTCACAGTTGCTGTAGCAAAATTTTTCTACAGTCTCTGGTTAATTCTTTTCACTTCCCTCACAGATTTACTCGCAGCCTTTTCTAGTGCAGCTGGTGTACACTTCAACTCCCCTCTGCAAGTTTGCTCCATTAATAACAAATTGAGCCGTTCCATACAGCACTGAGCTGTCCTGCACCTGGGTGCACGCTTGGCCAAAGTCATGACTTCAGCTCACACACTCTGTGGAGGTCTTAAAAAAGTGGTGGGAAGAAAAGTCCGCAGGGCTAAAAGATGCACTCCGGAACAAAAACTTCAAAATGTACCCAATCCTACGGGAGATCTTCAAATGTGTGCTTGAAACTGAACGGAGTATCGGTCTTTCCCAGGCTGCTCAGGATTCAGAAGTGGTTAGGTTTCATGATATTTGATGTAAATAGCTGCTCTAACTTGGCCTTTACAGACCAGGAACCGTGCCAATGTTGGCCAAGTGAACCCAGATGGCAGCAAAGTTACTCCAACTAAAAGACTTGCTGGGAAAACGGTCTCCTACAAAGAGGAAAATCACACTGCCCCCCTCCCCCCTCCTCTATCCTTTGTTCTGACCTAGATCTCTGTTATTTTAAAGTGTCTCACTTGACCGTCATCAGCAGTGACAGATGCCCCTTTTCTGTCTTCACTTTTCCTTTATCACTCATCTCTCCTCCAACAGTCCCTGTTGAAAACCGGTGAGTCAGTGTCTCCATCAGAAGAGACAGAGTAGGAGTGAGGTTACATTATGTCTGCTTTCCAGCATGGATGGAGGCAATAAAACGTGTACATGGAGACTTGTGGAGAGAGACACAGCTCATTTATATTTTGAATTTCCTGACAGAATGTCCTGAGTGTATAAAAGTGTGTTTTGCAGAAGGTAGTAAATCCTTCTTGGTGGAAAATGAGTTCCTTCTTTATCATCAGTGAGTATCACTTAGTTTGTAAGTTGCATCTAATTGTCTAATTTAAGGGAATTTAATTTCCGGTATTTTGCTCACAGCAGACGATCCACTTATCTGCAGCAGGTCACTCCAGGGCCTCAGTAAAGTGTTTACTGACAAAGGTTTCACAGCTGCATGGTTCACACCATACGTAGGTCTGAAAAAGTCGGGCTAGTAAAAGACAGGCCGAGATAAAGTGAGACGCATAAATCTCGTCACTTTTTTTTAATTTTTTTTTTTTAGTTTTTTAGTTATTTTCCATGGATCTTTTAACCACAACCCTCTGTCGTCAACAGTGTCTTTACCCCTCAGGTCTTTAAAATGGACATTGAGTGAGATAGACTGTGCATCCACTGAAGCAACATTCATGGAGATGGCAACAAGTAATGAAAACAAACCACAAAGATTCCCTTGAGGAGAATTTGCTTTAATGTGGAAATTACCAGCACTGCTCATCTTTTTCTATTTAAATTCTAGCTGTATGTCCTCAGGGTAGGGAGCAGTCTCATACTTGCTCCTTCACACAGCAACACCCTACTTCACAATCACTCCTGCATTACAACACTGACCTCTGAGCAACTCATGGAGCGTCTTGAGGGTTAACTGTTTTTCTCCAGCAAGGGGGTGGAGCTTTATTCATTCATTCACTTCCCTTATCAAGATATTCTTTACAGCGGGTGAAGGACTTCAGCAGTATTTTTTTTTCAAACTGAAGTCTAACTTTTAGGCTGCGTCCCCCCTTTCTCTGTCTTACCTGTAGGAAGTGGAGGGGACGGAGGATGGAAGCAGCGGTCGGCACGGCAATGACCGAGTGAAGCATGAGCTAACGAGCGGTGACGAAGAGGAAGCCTCCAACAGGTGAGTAATTCAGATTATTTTTATGTCGGCGAGGTTAGACCATTTTATCAGACTAACTACATTAGAACTTTGAATATTGTCTTTTTTCAACTCTTGGCTACTATGATGAATTAGACTGTACAATACCAGTAGTTTGTAAGAAACACCTTGAAAGGAGCTGACACACTCACACTGGGCGAGCAGACTTAATGGAGTACTGAGGTAATTACAGGGCAATTGAAAGGCTTGTCTAATGTTGTAAACAGCTGCAGAGATAAACCAGATAAACCTGCAGAGCTTGCCTTTAATACCACACACGGCCTCTTGCGCGCACACACACACACACACACACACACACACACACACACACACACACACACACACACACACACACACACACACACACACACACACACACACACACACAGAGACACACGTGCGCGCATAAACACACAAACACTCAGTGGTTTGTGGTAGCCATGGTGATGCAATCCAGATTAAAGTTTATAGCTGCAGCAGTGAGAGCCATACTGTACTTAGAACTGTAACCACTGGACTGACTGTATGTGTGTATGCGCGCGTGCGCACGCCCGCTGAATTCATTGTGCAGAGAACAAAGTGACATGAGTTTAAACTGACCCACAAGCCTTTCCCGGTTTCTTCCCAAGTCAGGAATCATGTCAGTATGCGTGACCCTTTACAGCTGAACATTCTCACTGGCCTTCTCAGCACAGCTGCATTGCATCACATACAATATGAATAGTGAATCCTTTTGAAGAACTAACTACCAAAACAAAACTGTTAAATTAAAAAACCAAAAAAACCAATAAAAAAAACAACAACATTGCTCCGAAGATTAAAAAAAAAAAAAAAAGCGTGCCGAAAGGAAAAGCAAAAGTTTCTGAGCAGTTTCTGACCTTTCGAAGGTCAAAAATGAGATCATAATGTTGTTGTGTTGCTTAGTCTGCTGTGGTATGGAAGCAAATTCTTCACTGAGTGTATATATAATTATGTTGGACCAGTGCCTACATTGATTAGAAAGTACCAATTCAGTGACTATTGATTTTGAAAACGGCCATTTTGTTTACAAAATCTGCTGAAGTGATGTAGGATACAAGTCGGATATTGCTCAAATATAGACTGTAATTATACTGTAACTAGTAATTATATCCCTAACTAGGAGTACAATATTCATAGCAGACTGAAGATACCATCAATTACGCTCTTTCTGGCAATTCCATTGTACAATGGCTGAATTGTTTTTGCATCACATTTTTTTTTAGTTATTTTGTTTACACTTTCTGTCTCTTTCTACCTTTTTTGTCCATTTTTCAGCCTCACTAAAACACGTATATCTAAAGCCATGGAGGAGAGAGAGTCCCTGGATGAACCTTCATGGAAGCAGCAGCGTGAACATGCTGCCGAGGAACAGAAGGTTTGTTTTATTTTTATTGGATAAGTGATGTATTTTAAAGATGTTACTTTAAAAAAAAAAAAAAAAAAAAAACTTGGTAAAGGTATCTTTAAAATAAGAAATGGTTTTCATAAATCAGTAGGCTCAAATATAAAAAGCCTCTCCGTGTTCAGAAAGATCATATTTTCTACCATATGGAGGCCAATTCCAAAACTCTTACTCACTTCACTTTGGCTTTTTTTTCTCTCAGGTCTGGTTTAGTTTATTTTCTTCCTTTTGAAGTTAACGTGCAGAATATAATTCATGTCACTGATGTACAGTTGCCACACACACACACTCTCACTTAAACACATACATTCATACATTCTTTAATTTTTCTGGACAAAATGTTATCATACACTACGATCTTAAACTGATCCTCACGAGTAATTCTATTATGTACACATATATCCACACATGTCATACACTCTGGTGTTCATTAGAGCAGACCACCAGATCAGTGTTGCACTTTCACACCCAGCTGGCCTCCCAATCTGCTTCTCACTTCGTCTCCTCCTAAATCAGCGCTCGCTCCCAACCTTTGGCCCGTTAGTAGGACGTCTGCTGTTGTTCCAGCTGTTGTGTCTTCTAAGTGGTAACATATTGAGAACACGCGATGCAAAAAGTATTGCTATATTTAACTTCTGATCTCAAAAATGTCTTATTTGTGTCATATTTTTGGATGCCTCGACCTTGCTACAATATTTCGCACATCAAATGTTCTCAATTAACAAAAAAAGACAAATTTGACGAAGGACAAATCCTTCTCAATCATTCTTGACACCGTTTATTTTTATATATTCAACCATGAATATTGCGTGGAATCAAATCAAAATGCTGCATTGAAATAAGCATGAGACCAATATATTGACTTGGACTAGCTGCAGTCAGGCAGGAGGCTGCATCCTACAGGAGGTGTTTGACTTTGGCTGCCATAGTTAGAGGTTTTTAATGAAGTATCACATTGCCTCATTACTTTGGTTTAAAACTTGGATACACTGTCATCTCTGGACTGAAACCACTGACTTGATGAAAAGTTATGATTCTACTTAAGCATTCTGCAAAATAGCATAGGCAATCATGTGTGTTCAATGAAACCTTTCCTTTCTTGCTATACAAGTTTAAAAGAGACTTCATAGTTATGTAGTAGCTGGTAGTAAAAAAACAAAAACAAAAAAACCTTTCTCTGTTTCCTCCTCTCTACATCAGTCTTCCAGTCTCCTCTCTGATAGAGTGTCCCCCCTCGGTCAGAGCAAGGACGCCTCCCCCCCTCCCAGTCCTCCTCCCTCCCAGTCTGCCTCCCTGCTGCAGCGCCAAGACTCAGGGCCTCACGGCATCAAGGGAATCCTAAAGAAAAGCCGCTCCACCAGCGTGGAGTCCGACCACAGCGAGGGCTCGACGCCTGAGCGCCTTCCAGCCCGGCAAAGCAGTGTCACCCTGAGTCATCCTGAGAGTGAGGAAGAGGAGGAGGAGGAGGAGGAAATTGAGGAGGAGGAGGAAAAGATTGAGGAGGAGGAGGAGAAAGAGATTGAGGAGGAAGAGGAGGATGAAGAGATGGAGGAAGAGTTCAATGGGGAAAGTGACAAAGAGGATGAGTCATTAAATGATGACATCACAGACGGGGGGAGCATCAGTGTCCACAGACAACAGAGAGAGGGCAGCAGCAGCAGCAGCAGGGGGAGCTTTGAGGAGATGCGGAGCACCTCGCCGGACGAGAGCTTCGACAAGACCTCCACAGTGTCCGAGGACGTTGAGGACCTGGACAGCAGCTTGGATGGAAGCCTGGGCTCGTCACTCAAACAGAGGTCAGGATGTACACAAACACACACGGAATAAGGAGAGAATAAGTATAAGGCATCATTCAAAGAAGAAAAAAAAAAAATCCCCAAATACCTCATTATCTCGTAGAAACACTGAAGAATTAGCAATAGCTGACGAAGACAAACAGTTTGCTGTACTCGTATAATCAATATTGAAGCCTGAGAAATGTTCTGCAAACTTAATAAAAACATTACTTTACGACATCTTAATAGATTTAAATAGAGTTTGGGTTTATTTTTAATGGGACCATGTGACTTAAGCTCCTTTAATCCTTTACTGTTGCAAATTCCTCCTTATACAGTATTACAGTAAATTTACGATCAAATATACCAAAAGACCAACCAGCAAATACAACTTTTAAATATCTGTAATATCCAGATTTATGACTCGGATTAAGCTTTTTTTTTTAACTGAATGTACGAGACTACATTTTCTTGCTCCCTTAAATAAATCAAGGGCAAAACTAATGTGTCCTAATGTGGCTTTTTCAGACTGGCAGAGGTAGCTGATGGAGAAGGTGAGAAGAGGGACAGACAGGAGAAGTCGAAGCCATCCGATCAGATGCAGTCATCACTGGCTGATCGCTTCAACAAGCTCCAAGATGCTGAAAATGCCTGGATGAAAAAGGTGAGTTCTTGCCTACCGAACAAGTGGATCAGTTGTTATACAAGAAAACCTCTGCAAGAGTTCTTTAAAAAAAAAAAGAGAAAAGAGTAAATTCTTTTTTGGGCCTGTGAAAACTGAACCATAAGTAAAACCGGCCATATGTGGCAGCTTGCCCCTCAGCTTTGTGTGCAGGCGAAGACAAACTTGGCTGTGGACACACCTCTCCCTCTGCTGAATCAGCTTATTTCCCAGAGTTGCTGCCAAGAGGGTGTGAGGTTAGGAGGGCTTTGGGGGTGCAGCGGATTTGGGAGTGGTGATGCCAGAGCCAGAGATCTAGGGCTCAGCTAGCATCCCAAACAGCACGGAGGATACGCCTCCTTCCCCTTGTAAAAATAAAATCCTACACCTGCAAGCCTTCCAAGCTAATGCTTCCTTCCTTTGTTGGATTTTTTTTTTTTTTTTGCACTCTCCTCTCTTCTCCCCCTCTCAAAAACTTAGAAAAATTATTTCCTCTACAGGCAAGCTTTTGTGTTTTTCACAGACTCGCAGTTATATAAACATCCAGATCATACAGTTATGCACAGGTCAGCGTGGAGGATCAAGCAGACACATGCTAAAGCAACTGACATACTTGGCGGTGAAAGAAGGTTATGCAGGTTTCTACATGCTCTTCTCTTCTATATAAACAAGACCACCTGTGTAAGTGAGTATTCAAGTGGAAAAACAACACAACACTTTATGAGAACTATTACATGGATGGTGAGAGCATAGGATGGTACCACCACACCAGTGGAAAAAAACAAACCTGTGTGTTCCACATGGACATCCCCAAAACAGTCTTTCAGATTGGGGTGATGTCATGCTTATTTATACAGAGCATCCTTTGGTTGGATGTCTGTCAAGATCCTCATGGAGAATTTCTGGTTTGGGTTCATCCAAAGATGAGCTAACCTTTTGAATAAATCCACTCCATGTCTGGAAAGAGAAACTTTATTAGTAGGTACAGGCGGCCAAAATTTGAGCAAATCTCCAGTCAGATACTGAAAAATGATGTCATTTTATATTTTGTGGTTTGTTTTCATTATGATAAGTCAACACCAAGTCGATTTAAAAAAAAAAAAAAAAAAAAGCTAGTGTGCTTCCATAAATGGCATAAAACCTCACACGCATGAACGAGTGCAAAGCTTGTGTGTGTGTGTGTGTGTGTGTGTGTGTGTGTGTGTGTTTCTTTCTGTAATTCTATCTGAGGTTACTGCCTGTGAATTGGAAGCCGCTGTTTACTGCGGACGCCACTGTACAGATCAAGGAAACAGACATATGCCACAGACGCAGATACATTAGTGGCGTTGATGCCATGTTTGCTTCAGCTGCGGGGCATTGAGTTGTTACATTTCTGTTTCTCTCCTCAGGAAAGACTTTTAGATTTTATGTTTAGGCATGTTTTTTTTTTTTTTTATCTCACACTGCCAAGTTAGATCAGATGTTTTTGCTCTTCAGTTGATACGTGGAAGACCAGAGACTGTAACATGCGTGGTATGGACCATAGTCAGCTCCAGATGTTTCCTGTTAAGCTGCTCTGGACACTGTGGTGTTGTAAAGTGATGCCTCGGTGTAAATGCAATTTAGAGAGGGTCTCTCGTGTTGAAGAGTGACTGTTAGTCATAAATTGAATTGACTGGAGACAGCATGTTCCCAGTTAAGGATTAATAGTAACCAACAAAAAAAAAGCTGCTGTTTTGTGGCTCTGAATGGAGCTTTGGCAGAACAGTAAGTTTGAGATCCGTACAGGCATTAAAAGAATATTTCAGTTTGCTTTCAAATCCTTCAGGATTTGCTAAATGCCCGGGTTTCGTATTCCAGTGATGACTCAACAAAGACGGGTCTGACCGAAAGCCGAAACCCTGACGCTTGCAGCTCCCACACACGGACTGAAGTGCGTTAAGACTAATTATTAGAAGGGATTTTTGTTTCTTGGTGCGTTCATTCCCAGAAGGTGTATTATAGAGATAATCAACTAAAGCTAAGTTCATAATCTCCAACACATTGAGTGTGTTGGATCTAAATAAGTAGAATTACAGCATCATTCATGAAAACACTAAAAGGAATCGGTTTACTGACATTGAAACCATGTGGGAATACATTTTTAGATATTTCCAGCCAAATCTGGAAGCTAGTTTCATGCCCTCACAAATAGAAACGACTCGCATGTGCACGTTGTATTCTCTAATATTTGCTTTCTCCTAATGCATTGTTATAAAGAACACCCTACCCACTTTATGCCAGGTAAACGCCCCATGCCTCTCCTTTAGTCTTCCATGCTAAATCTTTTCTAACTCCAGCTGCTGCAGTCTAACGTTGCCCTGTTTCTTCTCCATTCTCGTTATAATTTTCCTTTCTCCTTCTCCTCTTCCTGTTTCCCCTCGTCCTTTTATCTTCCTTTCCAGTTTCCTCTGTCCTCTGTGTCCCTTTGGCCTCTGTCCTCACCTGCAGACTCTACCCTCTTTCTTTGACTTTGCCACCTGCCTGTCAACCTTTTCCCATCCCTCCAGGTGAGTGTGTGTGTGTGTGTGTGTGTGTGCGTGTGCGCGCGCGCACATATATATTGTATGTGCCTTGTTTACATGGACTTAATTTCTTAATATTTTGCTCCTATTTCGAAACCTGTGTCCTGGACAACCCCTCCGGTTCCCGTCGAGAAGTCGGAGCTGTCGGCACTCTCTCTGTTGCTACATGAATGTCCGCAGGTGGTCGATATCTGTGTTAGTGGTTTGGCTGAAGAGCAGCCAGCCCCGTACAGTAAGGCAGGGCTGAGAAAAATGGTTTCCTGTGGGTGTTTGAGGCCCCAGCCCCTCCATACCTCTGTTTCTCTCTGGGGTCCTGTCAGGCCAAGGTATTTCCCCTCGCTGATTGACTCCAGAGATGGGCTGCTAGCTGTAGGGGCTATGTCTGTGTGTGTGTGTGTGTGTGTGTGTGTGTGTGTGTGTGTGTGTGTGTGTGTGTGTGTGTGTGTGTGTGTGACTGTGACTGTGTAATTAGACAGATACTGTAGTTTGTACTGTAACATTTCTGTAGGTGTATCAGTATTTTGGAGGATTTAAAAGTGCATGAAACAGAGTCCTGTAGTGCAAAAGTTTGTACTAATAACAATTCTGTACACTGATAAAGCAAAGATTATTTCACTGTGATGTGAAAACTCGTGCATCAGCATCTCTATCTGTCTCGTGAAATGGAGGAAAAAAAAAAAAACTCTTATGAAATCAGTTCACGTTGATGTCCAGCTCCAGTGTGTCGGTGACTGTGGCTCAGGAGGTGGAATGGATTGATCTCTGGTTCCTCCTGTCTGAAGCGTCCCGCTAAAGTGATCTTTGATGTTGAATAAGAAGGCCAGAGGCTTGCATGGCAGCTCTGTTCCTATTGGTGTGTGTGTGTGTGTGTGTGTGTGTGTGTGTGTGTGTGTGTGTGTGTGTGTGTGTGTGTGTGTGTGTGTGTGTGTGTGTGTGTGTGTGTGTGTGTGTGTGCGTGAAAGAGAGCCAACGATGTAAAGTGTTTTGTCTGTGAAAGTTTAAAAAAAAAGTGCATTATATAAGTGTAGTTCATAAATCTTTTTTAACTAAAGTTCAAAGAAATACATTTCTTTGAACTTTTGTCTCATGTCTAATATTTGACCACATGATGCAACGTGTTTGACATTAAAGTACAAAAAGCAAAAGTTTGTGTAGACTGAGAAAGGCAAAAAAAAGGTGTGTGCTTTCTTTTGAATAGACAGTTGTTTTAAGATGTCAACATGTACGTGAAGAACTGGCGTCTTTCCATTTTGTTGCCAACTAGCCGTTTTCCATTTGCATTGACCAAAATAACACGTTGGATTTGATTTAGGAGAGGCTTTCAGGGTTTGTTATGATAAAGGGGTGGAGACAATGTCAGCCTCTTGATATTGCTGAAACAGGCAAGAATATCTTATTGCTAGTTAAATACCGTTGGGTTTTAGACTGTTGGCTCAAATAACCCAGCAATTTGAAGACGTCGCCTACATATCTGGGATTATAATCAGCAATTTCTCACTGCTTTCTGGCATTTTACCCCAAAAACAATGAATTGATAAATCGATAAGTCAATCAAAGATGATTTAGTTTTAAATGGAAATCTCTTGAGGAAGGAATATCATTTTCTCCGTAGAGTTTTGATTGTGCTTGGTACAATTTATCTTGCTCGGTACTTTACAGACAACAAATACAGACCTGGGGTAAATGTAGAGAAAAGTTCCATTACTATATTGGTAAAAAAAAAAAAAACAACAACAATTTTATTTTGCTACTTAATTTCCTGTTCTAACGCCGAATGCCAAACTGCAGCTCACCTCTGTTTCAGCGCTGCATCTTTTTCTCCTTAAGGCTGCTGACATCTGTGAGTGTTTAAGTCGACTCCTCGGGGCTTACAGTAAAGATGATGCTATGAGTTACAGAAGGATAGTCAGCAGATCACACAGATCATCTTTCATCCGCAGAGAAAATTCCTCTCTTGACTGTAACAAGCGGTTTGGTTTTGGGAATCCCAATCATCTGTTTGTCTTCTCCTTCAATTTCATGCCGTGCAAAATGACCCACCGTTGAACCCCGTGTGAAGACGGGCAGTTTTCTTTCTTGGACTTTATTTTCTGTGTGTATCTCTCCTGTGCAGTCACAGTGTGGAAAGCTGCGTGTAACCTACTGCAGAAAGGCAGTCACCACTCATGCTACATTACACGCAGTGAATTGCTCATTATTAGCTAAGGAAGAATGGGTGGCAGCAGCAGCAGCAGCAACCCACGGAAGACTATAAAACGCTTCAAATATTTAGGGGTGGAATATCATTCATTACTGGAACACGGCTCCAGCGGGTCAACCGGAGGGAGGGACAGCGGGAGGCCTGTGCTAATTCATTTTTAATGGTCGACTTCAGGTGCAGAAATGGCAGCGTGAGTAAATCACACGGCGAAGGCTCTGCTGAATAATGGCTGATGGATGGCCTCTACGCTCCTCCATGTTTTACGTTATAAAAATAAAGTTTGAGTAACTCAGTCAAAACTGCAGGAAGAAGATGTTTTTATGAAACGATTAGAAAGTTATCCGATTTTTCTGCAACTCCCATGTTTCAGCATCCTTCATCCGCCATCACCGTGTAGCTTATCCTCGGCTATATCGCTCACTCATGGTCACTTCAATGTGTCCTCATAACCGTCCGTACTCGTGTGAAACAAAGTGTCTGACCTTCTGCACTCGTTTACGTTTAAAATCGTAAGTTTAATTTCTATATGAATCAATTGTTCCAACAGAAGTCCAATGTGGACCTGGAGCCAAAGATGTCTCTGATGGAGAGGATGAAGATCCTCAAGGACAAGGAGGAGCAGTGGAAGAGCAAAGGCAAAGGAGCAGCCAACGACTCTGTGCAGTTCACTGTGGCTGGACGCATGGCCAAGAGAGGTGGGTTTTTTTTTTTCCTGTGTACTCCAGCCACCATTGTTCTGCTGTGATAGGTCTGAATACTTTGTTTTCTAATAAATAAAAAAATTTAAAAAAATGTAAAAAGAAAAACCCAAATGAAAATCTGACATAAAGTTTTCTAAAAGAATGAACAGCAAGCTAAATATTAGTTTGTAGAAATGGACAAACAATAAATGCGGCCTCCAGCCACAACACTCTATTCAGTCAGCAGTGGTTTACACAATGCTCATTACGTAGGTGTTTGAAGTTTTTGCTAATTCTTGAAAAGAATAATCGACAGACTAATCAATGCTGAAACTTTATTGTGTTCTACCAGGTCTTGTTTCAGATGCAGGAAAGGAAGAGTCACCTATTATCTCTCTCAAGAAGTCTAACTCCACACCTGTGAAACCGCATGAAGGTCTGTGGGTCTTTTTAAGAAAATAATGAACATTATGTGTCTATAAGTACAGCAGAGCGGTGGGGTCTCTGCCTCAAACTGCCTTTTGATAACGATAAAGATTGAATTTGAATCCTTAAGTGTCATTTAATAGCGATTTGATATGTTAAATTAATGCCAAAACTGTTTTTTTTTTCCTGAAACACAAGAGCCACCATGAAATAAATCTCTCCGTTGAACAGAAATCTCCAGTAGAACTGACGTCAAGGTGGAAGGAGATAAACGGCTCGACAAGCTGGAGTCCTTCTTAGACAAGCTCCACAATAAAGGTACATCCCCCTATTTCTTGTTGTTCTCCACATTAGATGATATTTAATTATTATTAAGGGCATACTGTACATGTATCTGTACAAGTGTGTTATTCCACATTTATTTCCTTTAAATTATAAGTCACTTTTACTGCAACATAACATAGTGAGAATGTCACATTATGGAGCACTTCATATATGAACCTACACAGACATTCATCAAGCTGGCAGGATAGCCAACATGTGTAGTATACTGTACATGTGAATCACCCCACCACGACCTTTTCTTTGTCCTGTTCACTGAAAGCACAACTCTGCAAAAAAAAAAAAAGAAGAAGAAAAAAAAGCATCCTTAGTAAGAGAAAAGTTGTGTGTGACACTTCCTGTTCCATCCTTCCTGTTTCCTGATGTTGTGTTCGGGATCATCAGGCGTGAGCAAAAACCGGACATCCACCATCGAGGTGACAGCAGAGACGGAGAAGGAAGTGATGACGCTGGATGATGAGGAGACGTTCGGCAACTTCTACAGATCCGTCTCGCCCTCGACTCTCCAGGACTCCAGTGTAGTTTTGACTGAGGAGGACCTCAGCCAGATCCAGGCTGACACACCCAAGTTAGTTTAAAATCATCGTGAACTGAAAAATGCCATTTCTATCCCTTAAGAACACCGTATGCACTTACTGACCGACGTCGTGCAGGTCGCGAGCAGTTTACGGTGAAATATGTTTCGCATGGAATATGATCAAATTTGTCACCGTGAGCTCTTGCTGTGTGTGGCTGAATTTGTTCCCCAACGCGGTTTTGTGTAATCGTGTCTTCAGGCTCACCTCAGCCGTAGCAGAACACAAGCGAGCAGTGCGACCACCCAGAAGGAATCAAGGGTCCAGGAACCCTCTGCGGGCTCTGGCTGCCCGCAACGACATCCGCCAGGTCTACACCGAGCAGAGGCTCAATGTGGCCACAGTGGAGACCAGGAGGATCCAAGTGGAGAGAAGTAAGGCTGCTCAGACTCGCATACCGCAGCACCACTAAGACTCATAGCCAAGTCACATCTGAGAGTCTGAGACGGCTTTAAAAAACAAAACTCAACCAAATTCTTAAATAACTGGCAACAATTGAGATCACTGCAAATGAATTATAGTGCCTTTTCAATATTTCAATGGATTCTCATGATGGCCAAATTCAGTTTCCTGTTTGTTTGTGCAGGAAATATGTCGGTGACTTGATAACCAAATGTTATGTTTTAGAAGATAGCTCTATGTGTTGGCTTGTTGCATATTTTCTATATGCAGTTCCTCTATAAATACTCTTCAGGCGAGACTGACCTCGGGGGCCTTTTTTACGAGGAAGTGAGCACTGAGGCTACATAATGTGCTCGAAACAAGTAATTCAAAAACACGCCCTGCTTCTCACACTCTCTACTGGAGGTTTGTAAATTGACTTTGGTAGCACCTCGGATCAAGAGACAAAGATCAGTCAAAACACTGTGTTAGTTCAACATTTAGAGGGTTATGTTTTGATAATTGTGTCTCTGGTGTTCTTGTTTTCTCTCAAATCTAGTGGCAAAGCATTCCAACCTGGCCGACGTGGCTTTGGCGGGTCTCGCCAGCAAAGAGAACTTTCGCAAAGTCAGCCTGCGCAGTGTGAAGTCCACCGATGTTGTGACCAACAACAGCACGCTGCCTTTCAATAAGCTCATGCTTATTCGCATCAAAGGTCAGAAAACTAAGGAGAACTTGCTGCGCGTTTGTTTTCCTTAAATTATTTGCTGATTGATCCTAACCGTTCTACCATAATAAAAAAGAAAATGACATAAATCTCACATTTCTTGTGTCATTTCATCAAAATATCAAGTTGATAAACCACAAAAAAGAATATTTAGTTCCAGAATCTATTTCAGAAATGAATACTGCAAAGAATAAATAGCTTTTGTTGTTGTCTGTAGGTCGGAGGCACATCCAGGTGCGCCTGATGGAGCCCACGGCTCGCTCTCTCAACAGCGGCGACTGCTTCCTTCTTATAACACCGAAGCACTGCTTCATGTGGAGCGGAGAGTTTGCCAACGTCATCGAGAAAGCAAAGGTAGTGAACCTCACACAGAATAAAATTTAAATTTTTTTTTTTTTTTAAAAACACCATACTTTTAAACTAGTGCTTCATTTACACAGTTGTTGTTGTCGCCTGGTCCAACGGCTCCTTTTTAGAGTGCCGTTTTTTTCCTTGGGTAACTCTCCGTCTCTATACGGGTGCAACTTGTTTTGTGTCCAGGCATCAGAGATGGCATCGTTCGTTCAGGCCAAGAGGGACCTCGGCTGCAAGGCCCCGCAGGTGACGGTGCTGGAGGAGGGCATCAACACTGACAGCAGATGGGCCAAAGAGTTCTGGAGCCTGCTGGGTGGGAAGACCAAATACAGAGGTACAGGCACACGTTTTATTATGTGGAGTCCGTCTGACCTCTCCGTCACCATCAATTGCTTACCCTGATTTGAATACTCCTGTGTGTATTTGTTATAGGGGCGGGGGAGCCAGAGGAGGACGAGCTGTACGAGAGTGGGGTGGTGGACTCTAATGGAGTGTACAGACTCCAGGGAGACAAACTGGTGCCTCATGAAGATGCCTGGGCCTCCATCCCGAGTGTGTCCTTGCTCAACTCTAAAGAGGTATCACCACTCAAACAGATACATGTTAAAAACAACAACAACAAAAAAACGAATAGGAGCTGTGTCACACCAGGGAAGTCTGGGAGCTGCAAACAAAGTCTGAAAGTCTGAGGTGTTTATCAAGAGTTCTTAATATGCTCGTTTACACTCTAAACTTTCTCTATCCTCTCGCTGCCTCCCACCAGGTCCTGGTGTTTGACTTTGGCGGGGAAGTGTACGTGTGGCACGGGAAAGACGTGCCCTTAGGTGACAGAAAAGTAGCTGTCAAACTGGGAAAGCAGCTCTACAGCGGCAGCTACGACTACAGCACCTGCAGAGTCAACCCTTTAGCTGCCTCCTGCACCAATGAGGATGTGCCTCAGTGAGTATAGTATATACAGCACTTGACACATTTGTAAAAGAAATGCTGCGGAGCAGTTTTTTTTAGGATGTGTTAGTTTGTACTTCACATTTTAAAACGGACTGAATGAATGGTTAGTGAAGTTTGTCCGATCATTTGTTGTGTCATTGTAGCCCCTAGAGGTTTTACTCTGCCAGTGCAGCTTGCATAGATTTTTTTTTTTTTTTAATGATAACTTTTGTGTGTTTGAATATGTGCGTCACATCCAGGCAGGGGGAGGGTCGTCCGAGCTGGGCTCTGTTTGGCCGTCTATCCGAGCACAACGAGACGTCCCTGTTCAGAGAGAAGTTCCTGGACTGGGCCGAGAGGAAGAAAGAGGAGGCAGCTCAAGCTGAGGAAGTCAAGGTAAATGAGATAAGACTGACTTCAATTTCAGATCATTTGTTTTGGAGAACTTTAGTAGCCAAGAAGCCCTTCGATTTAAGAAGTATACCGAGGGAATAAAGCAATTAAAAGCTCACTAAAAGTGTTCCTTTTTTTTCCCGCTCAGAGCCCAGTCCACTCCTCTGTACGCTCCCCTCTTGACTTGGAGCTGCAGCCGTGCGACGCCAAAGCCCTGCTGGACAACGAGCCAGAGCCGGTGAAGTCGGCTCTGGAGGGGGTTGACGTGCGGCGGGGCCACGGCCTGGTGAGGACAGAGGACGGACGACAGGCACAGTTGGCCACGGTAGCTGTGGAAGCCTGGCACATCAAAGAGCACGGTGAGGAGGAGCTGCCCGAAGAGAGTCTCGGCCAGCTGCACGAGGGCGACGCCTACATCATCCGCTGGAAGTACTCCATCACCACACTGGGTGAGTTGGGATTTTGGCGCAGAGGTCACCTGGAGAATAAACAGCGGAGTAGTTCAAATGCAATTAAAAAAAAATTAAAAAAAAATTGAGGATTAATGGCGGGAGGAATTTATATCTGCCTGACTTTTTATGTGCGAACGGTGTATCCTGTTTTATTTGAATACAGCTGCACTCCATCAATGTTGAAAAACTTGCATTAATGGGAAAAGCGCGTGTATAACGGGAGACCGTTATGTCACTGAAATTGTGAGGAAAGAGATGCGAAAGACGGCGAGCAAGCAATTCCTGCTTTCATCCCCCTGGGGTTCACTTTGGTTCTGTTCTGTTCTGTCAGTGGGGAAGCGGCAGAAACCCGGAGAGCTGAGCGCTGGAGCTCCTGGGAGAGAGAGGACAGCCTGTTTTTTCTGGCAGGGCAGTCACTCCAGCGTCAGCGAGAAAGGAACCTCGGCTCTAATGACAGTGGAGCTGGGCAGCCACAGGGGGTCGCAAGTGAGTATCAGTTCATGACGGATGCGCGCGCACACACACGGTCAATAAAACGTAACTGGAAATAATAAGGAACTTTAGCATGAAGGTGAAGAACTCAAAGGCTTCAACCACATCATCCCATCATTTATTCTATTTCCATAAGAGCATTCATTCATGGCCGTGTGTTCAGGCTTATATGTAGTGTGGTTTTCTTCATCTGTTGGTTTCTGGTCGCCTGTTCAGGTGTTGGTGAGTCAAGGAAAAGAGCCCCCGTGTTTCCTGCAGCTCTTCCAGGGAGGTTTGATCATCCACAAGGGCAGCAGAGAAAACGGCGCCAACGACACGGGTAGGAATCTCTGCATTACTGCTGACATTTGTGCCAATAATCCGATTCGGACGATTATTTTGAAACACCGATAGAATCAGAATGTTTGCTGCCCTTTAACATTTTTATGCCACGTGTCTGCCTCGCATCTCCAGGCGGCTGGAGGTTGTTTTGTGTCCGTGGCGAGGCGGAGGTGGAGGCCTCGCTGGTGGAGGTGGACTGCCAGCGTGCCAGCCTGCGCTCTCGAGCCAGCCTGTTGCTGCTCAGTGCTCAGAAAGGCCACGTGTACTTGTGGCACGGATGTAAAGCCCACGTGAGCGACAAGCAGGTGGCCAAAAGAGCTGCGGACAAAATAACCCAGAGGTAAGGCGGCCGGGTGAACGGAGGGGTGATGGATGGACGGACGTGTGGCTGCTGCGGTGGGTAACCCGACAGTTTTCTTGTGTCCTGGAAGGTGTCCCGCGGAGTTGGGTCTGAGCAGCAGCAGCAGCAGCAGCAGCAGCAGCAGTGAGAATGGAGGAGGTGGAGGAAGGATCTGAACCGGCGGAGTTTGTGAAGGCGTTGGGCGAGCAGGACAAGAAGGCCTACGACTGTATGCTGCAAGGTACCGACCATTTAAAAGCCACTTAAAACCACGTGGCAACTTCCCAGATATTTAGCCGGGAGAGAGCTCATCCGTGTGTGTGTGTGTGCGTGTGTGTGTGTGTGTTTTCTGTAGATCCGGGGAAGTACAACTACACACCCCGGCTCTTCCGGCTCAGCGCCAGCTCCGGGGTATTTGAAGGAGAGGAGCAGCTGTATCCTGCCAGGGTGACGGAGGGAGTCATGGCGATGCCTTTCCTGCAGGAGAACCTCTACTCGGCACAACAGCCAGGTAACGCGCGCTTGTATCACTGTTGCATTTCAGTGATTTGAGTTTTTTTGTTGTTTTCATTTCGGGCCCACGGGACACCATAAATTCATATAAGCTTTAATCAGAGCTTTGTGTACGAGGGCCAACTAAAGAAGAGTTCAGAGACTGTTCCTGTTGCATGTGAGCAACTCTTTCATTGACCCTCGTATGTCATTTTTTGGTTTTTTTTTAAACAATAGAAACAATCCTAAAAATAGAGAAACAACTGACAAAAACTGAAATCTTCAAAATCTTCAAACCGTATCTTCAGCAAAATTCATAAGTTTCACAGAAACCCTCACAAATAAGACTTTGAAAGACACGTAGCACCCAGAGTAAATATCTTTTCAGAAAAAAAAAAAAAAAAAAGATGTCGCCAGCATTTCTCTAATCATTTTTCTTACATCAACCAACCTTCAACATCCAAAGGAAAAACACTAGTTCTGAACTGTGCACTCCACAGTATTGTGCAGCGCTGTGACCTTACTCCCTCGAGTTATGTCTCATCTGAATCAAAGAGATTTTCTAAAGTAAAGAGTTTGTCTTAACACTTGTCTCATCAAGGCCACGCACAAGCACGATACAAACGATACAAGGCAGTTCAGTTCCACGTGGTTCCGTGTTTGAACCTCCGACAGTCAGAGGAGCCGGAGGTTCAATCAGGCCTCTCTGTCGACGCGCGTCCTTCTTGGCCTTTACAATCACTCTGGTAGACCAGATTAACTGGACTGCGTCTACTTCTTGCTCCTGCCGCTCGATACAATCTTATCCAAGTCCCCGGTTGTTACTTCCTCAGCCCTCTTTGTGCTGGACAACCGTATGGAGGTGTATTTGTGGCAGGGCTGGCAGCCCGAGGACACGCAGAGCACCGGCTCGGCAAAGATGCGCTGGGACAACGAGAGGAAGTGTGCCATGGAGACGGTGCTGCAGTACTGCAAAGGTTGGAGCTCACAGACTAAATAACACTACGATGAATGTAATGAATGAATAAAACAACAACAGCATTTTCCAAATGATCCTAAAAACGAAATAATAAATTTGTCCACTAATGTTTTTTTGTTGTTGTTGTTGTTTTTTTTTATGTATTCATCTTATATTTAGCAAACTGAAGTCACTGATACCAGATACTTAATTAGCCAGCCCTCAAAAAAATGTATCATGTTATATTGTGTTTTATTTGCTGAAATGTTTTTGTCAACACGTGGCTGTGCTTTGATTTACAGAGAAGAATCCTCGGCGCCCCCCTCTGGCCTATCTGGTCCTCGCAGGCTGTGAACCTCTGACCTTCACCAACATCTTCCCATACTGGGAGAAGGACACCAGTATCACTTCAAAGGTGGGTGACTTTCAATGCAACATCTCTGGGATTTTTTTTATTTTTTTTTGTATGAAAATATATAATTGTATTAAGAGCCGTCTCGGTGTCGCCGGCTGCCACTCAACAGGGTTTCAACTAGACCGTGGTATTTTGTCCTGTTCCGTTATACGTTCATGTTTGATTAAATCTGTTCTGTGAGATTTATAACTCTAGCTTTAACATGCAGAGGAATGCAAACTACGCTATTTCAGTTTACCTACTGCGAGTTGCGCGCGTTCGCAGGCCGAGAGCTCCAAGAACAAAGTGATCTTGGTGAAGGAGGCGCTCTCCAAACTCAGTAAGGAGCAGTACTCCATCGAGGAGCTGACCAGCAAGCCGCTGCCGGAGGGAGTGGACCCTCTTCGTCTGGAGGATTACCTGTCTGACCAGGACTTCAAGGTAGGATGCGAGCAGCGACTAATGAAGACAAGTCCTTCAAATGATTTCCCTGCAATCAGTCGAGGGACAGTTTTAGTGCAATTTTCAAAGAAAAAGATGAGAACTTCTACTCCGCAGACAATAGAACATGCATGACGGTATAGTTAAGCAGATGTACTCGTACACGGATTTATATATGGGCCAAATGTTCCATATGTACAGAGAGTCTCTAAGTGACGACCTTTGTGTAAAACGATATTACAGTACTTGATCAACGCTTCTAATCACTTTGTACTGACAGTTGTTTGTCCTCTCACTTGGATGTTTTGCAGACACTTCTGGAGATGAGTCGAGTCGAGTTCAACGCCCTGCCAAACTGGAAGCAAAAGAATCTGAAGAAAAACAAAGGCCTGTTTTAAAAACGCATCACTTTATACACAGATCTGTTGTTTTCTTTTCATGTTCTCAGCAGCTTTTCTTCTTTCTTTTTTTCTAAAGATGAACAAAAGCAAATGTACAATTTTGTCTAAATGTTTATTTTTTAATTTTTTTTTTTTTTTTTTTTATAACAGTGCCATTTTTTTTAATGTTTCCATGTGTCTCTGAAATATTTTAGACAACAATTATGTGCAATTGTTAATCATCTTGATGGAAAGATGTCTTCCTTGTATGGTTAAAAAAAATAATTACCCTCACATTATAAATATGTAATATACCATAAATGAATGTGTTTTTATGTTTTATGTAATGTCTGAGAATGTGTTTGTATACAAGCTGACGGTGGTTTTCAAACTGAGGAAAACTTTGAAGTTTTCAAAGGAAAGAAGACGAGCAAAACTAATCAAGGCGGAACGTACAATCCCTGTCATTTGTGATTTGTTTGATGTTCTCAAACCAAAATATTGCGACAGACCTATTACTCTTATTTTTATGTCACACAAAAATATTCATGAAATATTTTGTTTCAATTTTAATTGTACGAGAACGTGTGCAGAGGTGTGACAAAGTAACCTCCAAAAACCAAGAGATATCTGCATTTAATTAGTGTTATGGGTTACATCATATTTTAATTGTGGTGCTGTCTACTTCCTGGTTCTCATGAGAAAAAAAAAATGAATTGTGTGCCAGTGATGGCAGCCGTCTGATTTGATAGGGGACCAAATCTAGCCTTCGTTGTCTTGTTGTGTGTGTGTGTGTGTGTGTGTGAGTAAAAGTGCAACTTAAAAAGTATTAAGTGTGTGTGTAAGAGAAACTGTGACAGAGAAGCTGTGCAGTACAAACTGCCTTTGTAGTGAAATCTGTGCTCCTTATAACGGCGTGTCACATATAAAACATGCTTGTTGATACGACTGCCTGTGATGTCTGAAATAAGCAATTTTTCTCTGCATGGTGTTCACAACAGTGTTAGAGACTGATACCAGGCCAGCTTTTATATCTCGGCACATAGAAATGGAAAACCTCGGTTGTTTGGGAATGAGGAATTAATGCTCAGTATTCCCTTTTAAATAAAACATGTAAAAAAAAACAATATGTATGGATTGTTTCTTTTTAACGGCACAAAAAAAACAAAAACAAGATGTGTATTTTTTTTTTCCCCCTCCGACCCCCAACGTTAAGTTAGTGTTTCTTTAAATCAAAAATCACTCACGTTAATAATAGAATCTACGCTTCCTCTATTTGCTAAAACCTCAAATTCATTAAAAAAAAAAAAAAAAATGCAACCCACAAGAGGAATCGACATCACCGTGGAGCTGCAGTCCTGACTGTGCAGCTGTGTGAGGAGTAATGAATCTTTTTTTTTTTTTCTTATTCTGCTCAGTGTTTTCCTGAAACCTACTTATTCTAATGCTCCTTTTCAATCTGCTGCAGTCGTGTTTTATATGTAACCACCAGAGGATGCTGTCTGTCCAGCCTCGGCTTCCCGTGGAGCTTTTCGCCTCTAAATCGGAGCAGCCTTTTTGGACCCGAAACGATCAATCGGTGATGAGCAGAAAAATGAAACCTTTAAAACAAAACAAATGAAATAGTTTTGCTCGTGGGCGGAGGTTCAGGACATTTCTCCCAACAAAATGTCAACAACAGACTCAAGTATTTTATTTTGCTCTGCCTGACTCATACCTTGTAATAAGCCGTTTTAAACGACACCTGCTTATTTAGGATGCTGTGCATCTGTGCGTCACGCAGCCCGGGTCACCGGCATAGCCTACTGTATAATCCGCCCCCGCAACACACACACACACACACAGGTGTGTATAATGTGGAATCATACAGTTCTGCATCCTCTCTATATGCTCATGTCATATCGAGGCCAAAAAACCTATTTCCACAACAGATGGCAGGAGGCCGTCGTTGCTTCCCCGAACGGCAACTGGGCGGTCGCTTTGTTTATTTATCATCAACTCTGTCCTGCCAGCGTTAATCACCTGCATCTCTCTGCCTTCTGGCTCAGGTGCCAGCGCAGCCCACTAACATGCAGGTAAACAATGGAGCTGCTAATACAAGGCAGATTAGTTTGAGTAATAACAAAAGCTGGATATGAGACGATGGGAGCATTTTCAGAGGGGAGAGGGGGGGGGAGAGATATAGTCTTTGATCAGGCCCCCAAATTCTGAAAGAACATCCGCCTGAAGAAAATAAACTCTGTCTGAAGCTAAGCAATATTTTATGAAGTAAACTTGAAAACAACATTTTTATATTTTGAGGGGGGAAAAAAAAAAAAGAAGACTATAGCCTATATTATGATGAGTATTCAGTGCAACCCCACGCGCTGCCTTGTTTGCGGTAGTGACTCAACGGAAGAAGTCAGAAGACGCACTTTCTCCAATTTTATATTTTAACACACCGATTAAAGGAGCCGTTTGACACTTTTAAGGAAACGATCCACCACTCTAAAACGAAGCCGTAGCCAGCACGAGGTTCGCTCGGCTCGGCGCAAATGCCGGAAGGGAGGGGGAAACGTTCGGCCTCTCTGCACCCGGAGGCAACAAAATCTGCCCGCCGGCACGTCTAAGCTGACCAACCAATGTTTGATATGTTCAACGTTTTTTTTTTTTTTAACGGAAGTGCAGGAATGTACAACAATGTGGCGTTGCGGGGTTTTAGCCCACGTGCCGGACCGTCGGTTGAGCGGGAAAATCCTTTGGGTCTCAGCCGGCCGCCTTTCAGGGTGTCAAAGCTCCCGGCCATTAAACAGTATATGAAAATGACAACTCGTCATTTTGAACTTTGGTGTTTGTAAGATTTCGGCAAATTTACTGTTCACAGCTAAAGCTAGAATGAACGGCTGCTGGCTGTATACGAGAGTGGCATCAATGAGGAAGTGGATTAGAATGTTTCCCAAAATGTCACACTGAATTCTTTGTAAAAAAAAAAAAAAAAATGTAAAAAAAACCCCAAAAAACCTGAGAGATTTGTGTGAATATAGTTCATTTATTGTTCTTCCACTTTCTCCTCGGCAGTTCTTTCACTTTGCCAAAACTGTCCTTGCCAACTTCATCCTTTGTGAACAGGAGCTCTTCAGATGCTGATTTAAAAACTTTGAAAAGAGACAAAAAAACAAAAAAAAACATTATTTTTCTTTTATGCGTCTTTACTTTTTATGCCGAAAGATGTGATGAAGTTCTTATTGGTCGGCGGAGGCTGAAAACATCAACAAAACGGCATGATAAAAGAAAAAGATTTTGAGAAACCCCACATCCAAATGTCCCGAGGAGATATTTCAGAGACAATCGATTCTCATCTGCAGTTTAATGTGTACACCCTGCTTTTCGCAGCCTTCTTACAACCTTCTTACAAGTTGTTTTTTTTTTATTTAATTTAATTTTTTTTTAGCTGGAGCTGCAAGAGATGAACTCAGTTTGGACGAGAACAAGTGAGTCCTTCAGATTTTCACCGCTCTCGAAGCGATGCTGCCCGGCTCGCTCGGAAAGTAAAATAAAATAACAAAACTCTTGATTTTATGTGAGAAATCCAAAGCCTTGAAATGTTCATTGTTCGCTCAGAGTGAAGCAGCCGATATTGAACTGAAGGAAGCCTGCAATAACTTTTTGGACACCTGTGTGTTTGTGTGTGTGTGTGTGTGTGTGTGTGTGTGTGTGTGTGTGTGTGTGTGTGTGTGTGTGTGTGTGTGTGTGTGTGTGTGTTATGTTTGCGCTCTGAGGACAAATCGGTAGGAATAAAAGCAATATTGTTGCTAATCAATGCTGTGCTCCCTGGCTTCCCTCCCAGCAGCGCTCTCGCTTTGGATTTCTGCTACCTAGATGAAATGTTGCAGGTTCTCCCAGACTGTTTAAGAGCTGCAGTGGGATTAACTCTCCGAGCTGCAGAGTATCTGTAGAGCGCGTGCTCTTCAGAGTCTGCATTCATCCAGGAGCTATGATTCACAGCAGAAATACCTTGAACCATAAGTTTACTCTGTGAAAGTTGGCCGCGAGTTGAATTTGATTTTCTGACGTTTTAAATGGACCTTTCTCGCCTTTAAGGAAATACCCATGCGCCGAGGCTTACGCGCGCCACACTCGGGACTATTTATAGCAGCCATCTGCTTTTTAAAGGCGTTGATTAGACATTGCTACAGGGATGTTTCTGGTCATTCTCCCATAAATCTGCGGTCTTAAATAGCGCCAGTAGTTTCCGGATCAGAAGTGTCCAAATTCTCTTCCTATAAGGGCCAAAAATGAATCTGGATGGAGGGCCTGGGGCCAAAAATAAACGTGACGCGAAATTAAATTTCATTCAAATGTAATACATTTTGCATAAAATGACCATTCTAAATATAAATGAAATGTATTTTCATCAGTGTGCCACGACCTCGATCTCTCATCTTGATTAGCAGCCCGAAGTCAGTGACGTAGGACGCACTCACAGCACATCATGAGCATCAGCAGGAGAGAAAGAAAACCACCGTTTTTCTAGATAAGACGGAGGTTAATGGCTAATGTCCTGTGGCTAATGTCATTTAAGAAGGGAGCTAAGCAACACTGTGTTGTACGGTGCTGTAAAACTCTTATGACGTACTTTTCAGCCGCAGGAAATTTTTAGAGTTTTGTATTCATTACAGTTGGGATTATACCGCACTTAAGAATAAGAAGACGAAGCACGAGCTTGCCAATTGCCACGGCGGCCCAAAACAAAGAGTACGTTGAGCCCGAAGTCGAGAGCCGCTGCAGTCAAAACTCCCCGCGTGTGAAAACATACTCGGCCCGCGAAGCTTATTACGACTCTGAGTTTACTCTTTTTTTTTTTTTTTTTTGCCCATCAGTCGTTAGCTCATATTCATGCGAGGTGACTTAAGTGTGCAACATTAGTCACGTGACACTAAATGACTTAAATCACTAACAAAGAGTGTGAAAAGCAGTTTAAAGCTGAGATAAAGTCAGATACTGTCTCCAGTAAACTGTTGAGAGCAGATTTACAGGTTTTAAGTACACCGAAAGCTCAAAGAGGTCTCACAACTGACTTTCTAGGTAACTTTAGCCGCCACAGCTCAGTGACTGAGGGAGGATTTACTAAAGTGTAATGAAGCATTACATGTGCTTCTCAATATCCTTGAGTTTGATGTCGATAAATCAATTTTTTACTCATTACTAAATCACTAAAGTGTATACCCACTGAGTGAAAGATGACTCTTAAATGCACCTGGTAAAGCCTTGAAAATGTCAGCTGAGAAAACGATCTCTCCACCGGATCCATTTTTGTAGAAGGTTCGGCGCTTTCGATCATATCACACGACCTACAGTACATGAGCAGAAATAGTTTGTTTTTGTTTTTTTTTTATTTTTTAAGGAAGTGCAGCTATATTTAGAAAGAAACTCAGTAACTCTCTGATAAGTGAAAACGGGATGTTCAGCTGGCGCTCAGTTGCCTTCTCGAGTTCTTGTCCGTGTCACGTGGGCAGACTCCACCTGCCGATGGAGATAGGCGATAAGATCGAGGCTCCACGTATCTATCTGCATCATGTGAAGAGATTATTTTCTCGACTGCCATTTTCAAAAGGTCAAGATTAAACTTTGAAACTCGCCTTAAAAAATATATATATATATATTGTTGCACTCTGGTAAGAGTTTTATCTGATAAAGGCCTCGTCATTGAAACATTGTCGCTACAAGTCGTGACCGAAGGAAGATTAAAGTGCGGTAGTTCTTAAAAGCCTTTAAGGAGTCCAACTTCTCGTTTGGAAAATGAAATGAAGAATATAAAAAAAAAAAAAAGCAAACTCGTGCGCAAACACACGTGTTTTGGATTATAGGAGAGCTGCTCCCGGAGAGCCAAGTGCTGACGTGAGCATTTATATCGTCTGATGTGTAATGTCAGCGGGTATTTCCAGGCAGCAGATGGTGACAGTTTGCCTTCTTAACTGCAGCACAACACATTCAAGCGCACGCACACAACCACACACCTATACACTACAAACCTCCACCCCACGGCCCCTTTCTTATTCCTGCACCACCCACTGACAGTAGCAGGTACTGTGCGCCACATGCACGCACACGCACACGCACACACGCACACACACACACACACACACCTACCTACCAGTGACAGAAACCCACCGGTATCGAGCGTGACATCACTCCCGTTTCCCGCAGATGAGACGGGAACTGCGCCTGACAGATTGATTGAAAGATCTCCCTCCTGCTCTCGTCCGTCATTTTATTCTGTTCATCATCGTCATGCTGCTCAATCCATCTGCTGGGGGGGAGCGAGGAAACCATTTAGGCCGGCCCTGACCATCCATTCAGCCAAAGGGGCTTTCAGACAACACACAGCTGGGGCTCCCACGGGAAGGAACGGGACCTTGATTTGTTAGGCTTGAATTAATTACCTGGCCTTGTCTTTCTGAATATAAAGGTACCAGCCCTGCTTCTGATCATGATAACGACTGAATGTTATTAGCCCCGTGGCTCGGGAGCCGCTTGATAATCTAATGCCAAAAGTTCTGTACCTCCGTGAATTTGGGAGAAGCCCAACATTTTTTTTTATCTGAAGACAGGGGAGGGATTTGCCTAAGCTCCTCTGAAATATGTCTCAGCCGATGGTGCCGCGAGTTTGGATTTTCAGATCTATTCATCTTGATGTGTGTTGCTATTACAGGCACAAGATAAATGGAGATGGAGGTTAAACTGCAAAGAAGGTACAATGCACTGTATGTGTGTGAGGCTAAGCTGTTACTTGTTCAAACTGTATTCCCCGCTGTAAAACTACCTCACCTATTTTACATTAATATACAGATCACCATAATGAACATCTGCACAGATCAACCCAGACTGACTTTGTGAGATTATAGAAATGAAACGCCTACACACACCTGTGTCACTTTGTGTATGTTTGCCCTCAAGGCAAACAAACACTGGCTTTTGTTTTGTTGGTAATAAACACGACATAACATCCCAGAGTGTTCTGTAGGTAGCCAACAAGTGGATATGCAGAAAAAACACTGCAACTATTTAGAAAAGTGATTCCAGTCACGACCACGTATTGCCTCTGATTAGGTGCAGCGGATCGTTCGCTCAACAAAGATTTAAATGCGCAAAACTGTGCAACCTCGGATGTCGGCTCATTTAGAAAAGCCTAATTATGAGACACTAACAACGAGCACGACAGCGCTGTAAAATACGACGCAGGGGTCACCGGGTGCTCATTAGACAGGTGCGCCGGGGTCAATGCTGAAGACGAGAGGATCCCGGGTGACGCGTTCAGCCTTCAGCCGTCGTAAAAAAAAAAAAAAAGCCATGATAATGGACCCCTCAACGAGAACCCGGAGAGTAGAAAATAAGCAGGGCTCTGTCGCTCCGCTTTATACTGGTTGGTGAGGAAGGTGTATTAATTAATTAAGTTTGCGTGTAAAAGCGCATAATACGAACCTGAATGAAATATGAAGCAGCAACATTTTGCTTTAAGGTTTCAATTTCAGCTTTATAATAGAGTAAGCAGTAAAGGAGACAGAAGATTGACTCACAGAGTAGACAGTGACAAATACTTAACAGATCAGGTTTTTTTTTTTAATCTATTGCCTTTTTCTGGGTTTCTCTAGTCTATAAGTTTCTGGAGGGCTTAAGTGCTGTGGTAGCTTTTTTTTTTTTTTTTTTTGGACTATTATCACAACAATATATATATATATATTTTTTTTAAATGCACAAAACCAAATATAGTAAATTAATTTGAACTTTGATTTTCTCACCCTCCGACTGTCAGTGTGTGTCCGGCAGGTACCAGATAAACCCTCTGTCCCTTTAGGCAGAAGTTTTGACCCAGTATGAATAATGACTATGAACTAATTGTCCTTCTGCCTGTCATAGTCATCGGTGAACTATAGCTTTATGCGTGTTTGAGCCTCTGAAGCCGGTCTGAAGAGGGAAATATCAGGTACAGAGAGAGATGGTAGCCATGGCGATGTTTATCACTGAAAGTGGGAAAGTGGCTCCTCATCCGTCGAGTTTGTCTGTGGATTTTCAACCGCCTGGAGTTCTTCGCTTTCTTAAAACTGCAAAATACAGTTTTATTCAAATTGGTATGAATTGAATTAGATAGTTATGAAATAAGCAATTAAATAAATACATTGCTGTAGAAAGATCAGGGCTGCCACTTTTGAGTTCAGCTTGGAGTGAGATTTTTCATCTATTTAAGTTATTTCTCAGTTGTCTTATTATTTTTCAAAGCCTGGGAAGCTAAAATCTCTGTTTTATTGCTGGTATTTTATATTTTTTAATGACACTTTTGTATCCATTTTAATTGGTTTACTATGCAAGCAACCAACTTATTTGACTAAATGTAGGCCTATGAGCAGCTAATGATGTTCACTGACCATGTCTCATTTGCTTTGACTGACAGCTAACGGATTAATAAATCATTTATGGAATTATTATGACATTTATTTATTTTCTAATGTATTTTACTGCCATTTTTTTTTCAATTTCAATAACACGGTATTCTATATACAAAAGTGAGCCACTGTAACCTGTTGATTATTCTCCTCTTCTGAAGCAGCTGTTCTGCTTCGAGAACGCTAAATAAGATTCAGCATACAGCGGCCTAGTTTGATCAATTGATTCGCCCGGTGTATTTGTAATTATTTGTACTATAGACGATTCAGCATCACTCACAAAACTAATGGGAAATGCTGTGAGTATAGTCTATTATTGATATCGGTATCCGGGATACCAGCCTGATCAGAAAGGAAATAAAAGCTGCCACACATCATTCCCACCAATGAGTCAAAGTTTTCTTCGTTTACTCAACGAACACTGACTTCATTAATTGGCACAATATTTTGCAAGAGACACTCGTGGCTGCCAGACTAATTACTCTTTTTCCCATCAGTTTGTCGTCAAGCAAATCACGCAAGTCTGACACAGCCACGAATGTCCCCAGAGGGTGAATTTGAATAACCTCGATCCACTGATTAAACTCTTGTTTGTCCAATACTTTGATTCACAACCGAATACCGGCGAAGCTAATCGCATCGCCACCAGACTCGGCTGTGACTTGTGCTTATTGGTAACGAGAAGTATGAGCACGGTAAACATTGGTAGACATGACACCTGCTAAACTTGGACCCGCTGGCGTTGACATTGTCAGCATGCACCTTCATGCGCCTCTGTGTGAGAGTACAGCATCACAGAGCCGCTGGCACGGCTGCTGGCATGTTGTCATGACTTGTCTGGTTAACTAACCAAGACATTAGTCAGAATACAAATCGGATGCAAATGCAACGCGATGGAAATGTTGAAGCTTTTAAGCCCTCGGCGATGGTTTGACATTTTCACCTGAAAAAAAAAAAATGATCTACCTGGTTTTCACCCTCCAGGGTGAAAGGGACTAATTAAGGTGTGCGTCATGTGACCGAAATATAATAAAAGACATTGGAGGATACAGCCCAGTGACTGTAACTATGAGGCTCGGCCACAGCTATAGCCAGAGTTGTGGTTTAACTGAGCAAATCGTCACGATCAGAATCAGAAAGCTGAATGTGGTTGTCCACACGTTTCACATTGTGTGACCTTCTTTGTGTCAGAAGAAACTGAAGTACTTCAGGCGCGTTGCCTCTGTCCTGCCATCATTTTCTCTGTTCTTCCTCACCTCCAGTCCCCATGTAATACCTCCTCGCCGGCTTTATGTACGAATTGATTCAATCCAAAAATGACACCTTCACTGCTGCGAGACGAGTGTCACCCACTTGTCACAGACTTGAAAGCAACAACCTGAGCAAACTCTGCGGAAAGTAAAGATGACAAAATGGGAGCAATTTTCGAAAGAACTTGTTAAATTTTCTGTATCTCGGAGCACTTTGCCAGCATTTATCGTCCTTCCTCCTGCCTGTTTGGTCTCTTTGAAGTCCTTCTCATCCTGCAAGTTTTCATCCTCCGTCTGACTCGATCCCAAGTCTGTGTTTATTTCTAAATTTCTAAGTTGCCTGCTTTACCATGTACACCCCCCCCCCCCCCCCCCCCCCCCCCCCCCCCCCCCCCCCCCCCCCCCCCCCCCCCCCCCCCCCCCCCCCCCCCCCCCCCCCCCCCCCCCCCCCCCCACATCTTTAAATCTTTTTTTTGGTTTGTTTGTTTGTTTTTTGTGTATTCATTAAAATGACCTGCAGGAGGTTATCTTAGCTTAGCCTTACTCTGACCAAATATTACAGAATTAAACTCACTAATTAACATGTTGTCTGTTTAATACACACAAAATCACAATGTAAAAGGTACAATTTGTTGTTTTATATGGAGTGGTGTGTCAGACTATTTTTTTGGGGACCAACTTGCTGCTGTTTGCAAGGTAACTGATCACAACACCCCTGTAAACTGACAAATGCTGCACTTCAACGAAAACAAATGAGATGTAACATCGTAATGAGTGAGCTAATGGGCGTCTTTCAGATTTGGATGGAGGCATGCCAGTTGTTTTCTGTTGTTTCCAGTCTTTACGCGAAACTAATCTAACCGTCTGTTGCTACGGCTTCACATCAGTCTCCTCTAACTCTTCCCAAAATAGTGAATGTGTAGTTCCCAAAATGTTGAACTATTCCTTTAACTTCACTTTAACACGTATCAGTGATTAATGTTGGACTCTATAGTTACTTATTGTACAGAAACAATCCTTCGTGTCCCGTTGTCGTCCATTTCAAAAAGGTCTCCAACGTTGACTCTGTATTTTTTTATTTTTTTTTCTACACTTCTCACTCATTTTCACGCAGAAAAAGTTTGTATCTCATTTGAATTGAGACACTTCGGGTACAATCCATCTGAACCTCTCCGAAAAACCAATCTGCACTTCAAGGCAGTAGAATCTTGTTCAAGTATCCAGTGGTGAGTGCTGACCTCTGATTGGCCACCTCTCTTGCCTGACATTGGACTGCAGCTGAGGGTCTGATGAGATGTTGATACTGCTCGTAGATTTCGTAAAGGACACTATGAGGTCATTGAGTGTAAGGTATATTTATATATATATATCTATGTACAGTATGTGCGATGCTGCAAAGCCTTGATGTTTTTAGATTTAGATTAGAGATTCCCCCACCAGTCTTTTGACAAGATTCCATTTTTTTTTTCATTTTGTATTCATCTCTGCAGTCTTCAGAATGATCTGTTTCCACAGTATACATCCGCTATGCGCTCCCTGTAGATTTATACAAACTCATTCTCCTACGCAGAAGCTGTGAAATTGCTTTTACATTGTTGTTTACCTTTTCCCAGTGATGCTTACTGCACACACACATACACATGCATGCTGCGCAGGCACGATTTCAAAAATATTCAAACATGTGAATCAATTCTCGGCTTGGTTTCAGTGTCCCTGCAGGTGTTTTGCAGGGCAGCAGCTCATTATGTGTATCATTTTTAAAGATGCTTTTTTTTCTCGCTTTATTTTTCTCCCTCTCATTTTCCTGCAGCCCCCTCTCTCCGTCGATTTATATTCCCTGCCTGTCAAACCTTTTCTTTCATTCCCTCTCTCGCTCTCGCTGTCAGCCGCCATCTTCTGCTCTCCTCCCCTCCACAACGCTCCCCATCTCCATCTCCAGCTCCATCTTTTTTTTATTTTTTTTTATTTTTTTTTAAATCTTCAACAATCAGCATCAGTGAAAAAACTATTTTCCATCTCTATGCCGGCACCGGCACCTGCAATTCAGGGGATGTGACGGGTGCTGTTGTGTACATCTGAAGTTACTGACGGGACCAAATGAAATGTGGGTAATGCGGCCTCGATTGGTTGCACCGCTGGCTAACGGGCTTTTCCTGGACATCCGGCGCAGGTATTGGTCTCATTTGATTGAAAGAAGGGGCTTAGTTTTGGGATGGATGTGTGATCTCAGTCACTCTTTTCTTCAACTGGCCTTTTTTTTGTTTTTTTTTGTCAAGTTCTGATCTCAAGTTAAAGAAAAAAAAAAAAAAAAAAAATCACAATTTAATTGCCGGCTTTTGTTGCGGTCCCTATGACAGGATCGCAGCTCTATTAATGGTGATGGTGACTCCGTAAACGTGACGAAATGGTGTGGGCGGCGTGCAGCAGCTAGCCTCCGTGCTGACGTTGGCCCAGTGAGGGATAACTGATCCCCACCGGGCCTCGAGGAAGTATTGAACTCAAGCGGTCGACTCGATTCCCCTGGCGTGCGTCAGCGCGCACGCCGCATGCGCTGCCACGAAGGATTCATACACTACAGATAGCATACATGAAGACGCACTCATTCATTCTTTCTAAAGTACAAATGACTCTTTCACACATGTGCAGAGCAGGGATCCAATCTTTTGTGTGTGTGTGTGTGTGTGTGTGTGTGTGTGTGTGTGTGTGTGTGTGTGTGTGTGTGTGTGTGTGTGTGTGTGTGTGTGTGTGTGTGTGTGTGTTTTTTCTCCAGCCAAGGACAACACAAACTTTAATTTACGTGACATCAAAGAGCCGTCTCTTCCTCTCGGCCCCAAACCTTCTGTTTATTTCCTCCACCGAAACTTCAATTTTCCTCTGGAGTGTAATTTTCTGCGAGCAGCACGGTTGTCTCGCCTTTCATGTCGGCGCGAACGCCGTTCGTGCAAATGTGGCCGATAGGTACGTCAGCAGCAGCCGTAAAGGTGAACTGTCCGGGAGATGATCGAGACTTTTCATTACTTGCTCTCTTCCTTAATATCTACAAATGCTCAGGGAGATTCGTTCTGGCGGGGTCCTCTGTTGTTTTATATATCCGAGTGATGTAATGAAGTGACACAAACAGCAGCAATTTTTCGCCGAGAAACTCAATTTCAGCAGACGTGTTTCTCCGTGGTGCTGCCGCAGCTGCATCTCCCCCCCCCCCCCTCTCTTTTCCCATGTCTCATCTCGGTGCAGTGTATTACAAGAATTTACTATCGAGGGAGTTTATCACGATCAAAAAAAAAGCACATGCTGACCGCGATCCCTTAATGGCAGCCAAGCACTTTGACGTGTTTGTAAAATAATCTGTGCCGTGACCTTTCCTGACAAGGGGTTATGAACAAAACCTTTGTCCTGCTGTTTCACAGCCTCCCTCATGATTTCTGTTCCTGCTGCCTGGGTGTTTTTTTCTTTTTTTTTTTTTCTTTTGTCGTGTTGCGCCAGGATCCGTCTCACCCTGTCGCTGAGGTCGTCCTGGAATGCCACGACAGCGTTTTCGCGGTCTGTGAGGAAGCCGAATCTGGGGGTTTGTTGTAATCAGTCTTGATGGATGAGATATGGGCCTTAAAATAAACTTGTCAGTCTTGTAATGTGGTCAAACCACAGTCGTACCGTTTGTCATTACCACCAGCACTCCTATGCTTGTGCACATAAACTCACAGTCACCTATTACAAATAAGTCACTTATCCACCCCCCACCTCCACACACACACACACACACACACACACACACACACACACACACACACACACACACACACACACACACACACACACACACACACACACACACACACACACACACAACAGGAGGGCAACACCAGCAGTGAGAGATTTCTCATGAGAATAATGAGACATTATTGTCTGTTTTCCTTTAGGAATTACTCCTATGGGTTCCTTTCACCCGCGATACCTTTATTATACACACTGCAGCAGTCTTCAGAGTGAAGGTCTGCCTCGAGTTGAATAAAAAAATAAACATTTTCTTTAAAACCTTGATTTGAAAAACCTCCGGTTATTACGAAATAATGTGTCCATTCAAAGAGGAGCTTTGATGTTCCTGTGCAGAAATGTGAAAGTGTTTACCACAACATGCTTTTCTCTCATAAAGCCACAAAAGACCTTCAGCAGTCTTCGTTCAGTTCATCTGAGACGCCATCATGGCCACAGTAATACGTTTCCCTTCAAGAAATACTTCAACGGAGTGGGAAATACATGTATTCCCTTTCTTAGGCGTGCAAATAATAATCAGGTGTTTTATGTGGACTTCGTGTGATGGACTATTTCTTGGTCAGGAGCACTGAGAGGGGAGCCTCTGCTGGTTGCTGGGCAACCCGTACATGACGACCAGGTTTCTAGATTTCATATCCCACACATACATAACATCCCAGTGAAATGGCAAATTGGCCTTGACACTGTCTTTGTAATTTTTTGCCCTTTGGTTTTTGTGGAGATTAAATATATGAAACGGAGCATGTTAATGTGTAGCCTTTGAATAGAGCCAGGCTTTTTCTTCTTTTTTTTTATCCCCACTCTTTAAATTAAACTGACTGGCCGCTGACTTTATATTTTACAGTTATCAGAGTGGTGTTTTACCCGACTCATTACTAAAGTCACCCTGTTTTCTCCTGTTCTTTGATGTGAAACGTTAACCTCCGACTTCAAGAACACAGAAGTTTAGACACTCGTGAGTTTGGACGTCCAGTTTCGTTTTTTTTTTGTGTTTTTTTTTTTACATCAATTTACATACAGAATAATGCTGTCACCCATTAACGTGCATGTAATATCTTCCATCTGCGTTAACAGAACGGATCCAGTAAATGTCACCTGCTCACGCGTAAATATGCCCTCATGCTGGATTTTACTGACAGCTCTCATGGACACCTCGTCCCCTGCGGTTAGCCACTGATCCAGCCGTGGGGGGTTCACTCCAGCAGTAGTACTGTACACTTGACAAACACACACACACACACACACACACACATACACACACACACACACACACACACACACTCCACAAGACACACTTCACTGAACACTTCACCTCCTCTGTGGTTCTTCACTGAGACTCCTTCTATCCACTACCTGCTGAGATGCACAAACACGCATACACACACACACACACACACACACACACACACACACACACACACACACACACACACACACGTGCGCACACACACACGTGCGCACGCACGTTCTTAGTCAGAAGGGCTGCGATGTTTGGAGTTTTAAGGACACACATCAAGTCATCAAGGGATTGTGCGAATGTCTCGGCTCTCTAGGAGAGACAGGACGGAGACGGAGAGTAATGCACGAGTCCCCTGGTAGCTAAAAGCTTCACCTCCGGTCGCTACAACAGTAACATGCTGTTTACACACTGAGGATTCGGTGATAATACGATGATGTCATATCTAATGATATATCGGTCAAAGGGACCAAACCAGTACTTTTACTTTCATACATATTTCAGCTAATACTAATGAGTATTTTTACATTGTCATATTGGTAACCATCGTCGCTGCTTAACACTAGTTATAGTCATGCTGTGCCTAATGAAAGCCTCATACAGCTGCGTGCATGACTGCAGACTCTTAGACTTGCTTTATTATAAATGTGTTGCAGTTTATAAATTTTTATTTGGCGCTGATGATGAATAAATTAGTTGTGTTTTTTTAATTAGATGGCCTCAATTTGAATCTAACAAATCATGGTGAGTGTGTTAAAGAGGTGTTTCTAAAAAGCCCGCAGTAGCAGATGTAGTTTCATATAGTCCTTGTTATGAATGAATGACTCCTTCACTATTACAGAACTCCATATGGAAATACAGCCGGCTAGCCAGGTGCTGTGCGTCATACAGCTGGTGTTAGACTGTTCAAAATGGTACATTTCTTACTTCGTTTTTTTTTTTTTTTTTTAAATCAGTCCAATGTCATTAATTACTAAGTGTGTGAATTTATTCCTCTTATACAGTTTGTGGTGTGGAGCTTCAAGGAGAAACTGTCTGCTGAGGACACGTATGATTGTAATCATTAAACAATCAAACATTTTGTAGGTGCTAATTACCCACTGGCTGCGCTGCAGAGATCAGAGCCTTTCTCATCGGTATGTCATGTGACTCGCTTCATATGTCTAAATAAGGACCATTGTTTTCTTTGAAAAACAATCTGGTATTGATGTTTACTAAATGTTTCGCTTCCCATACCCCCTACGTGTTTGTGGACTAAATGTCAAGGCAAGTGCATGAATGAATTGAGAATCATCTTCATCTTAAACATGCAGGTTACAGATTACAGCTAAAAATTTAAACAATGACTAAAGGTGAAAGCATGTTTGAGCAGTGAGGACCAAGTTACCACGGTGTACCTGTGTATTCGTCTGTGCTTATTAAGATCAGGAAGATTTCGCCGTCAAAATAACTACTATTGTAGCGGATGCCCGTTTTTCCAAAGATAAAGACAATAAACTCGAAGAACATGGTATTTTATCAAAAGCACTCTGTGCTTATGTATCTCTGGTGGTACAGCTAATCCTGTAAAATGCCTCTTTCATATACATTAATAATATTACTGGTTTTATGTTTGGTTGCTCATCGTGATTGGTTGATTTGAATTCAACCCACATAAGCATTATGTGGACCGACATGTCAGAAACCCCTGATAAAGCCATCTTAGTGTGCTCACCGAGTCTTTTAAATATGTTCTCGGTACTAGTAGTTCAACACTGACAGGACGTTCTCCAAAAGACTTGATTGTACCTTTTGAAATGCGTCACATGTGACGGGGCTGAGAGTGCTGGTTTGATGCACCCCTGCATGAACAGTGACACGGGCGGAATGTCAGACCAATATGGTGCCAGTGAACCAGTGGATTAATAGGTTGGATGTTTGAAATGGAGGAGAGGTTTTATTTTATTTTTTTATCTAAACTACTGACTCAGTGCGGGAGCATGCAGCTTATGTGCGTTTGTGTGTCCATGTGGATATGTGTGAGGACATAAATGTGTGTGTGTGGGTCATGTGTCTACCAGATGGAGCTCTTGACAGTGAGCAGTTTCGGGAGGTGTGGGAGGTGGGTGGGGGTGGGGGCAAAGGGGGCTTAGAAGCGACATTGAAATGATGTCACTCAGTCCTCTTCCTGTCTCTCCATAATTAGATAAACTCACTATCTCCCTCTACCTCGCTCTCTCACTCTGCCTCACTCTAATTCCATCAGATCCGGATCCCCTTGCGTATGTTGCAGGGGCAGGTGGTGTGTGTGTGTGTGTGTGTGTGTGTGTGTGTGTGTGTGTGTGTGTGTGTGTGTGTGTGTGTGTGTGTGTGTGTGTGTGTGTGTGTGTGTGTGTGTGTGTGTTAGGAGTACAGGGGGTTAAACATGCGGATAAGACAGCGGGTGCAGTAAATTCATGCCTTCCTCCGCCGTTTGACAAATGACTCTGTCAGCCTCTGGAAGGGCAGCGGCCCTCCGTCGATGCTCAAGGTGCCCTTCCACACATTCAGCTGCGACGGCGATGATCCAGACCACAAGTGGAATGAACTTCTGGAGCAAATATGCAGCGGGGGCCTCCGGGGAGCACAGTTAACACATTTCATTGTTTCCTACAGCACGGTGTAGCCACCTTGAGCAGGGTTGGCTGCAGGAGGAATCAAACCTTCAAACGGAATCATTTTATGCTGACTTATCCAACGAGATTCTTAAAGAGAGAGAGAGAGTCAACAGAGGCTTGTTAGAAGTTGAAGCAGGAATGTGGCTGTTCCAGGGATTGAACTTGTGAGAGAACGGCATTTCAAGTAAAAATACTATTTGATGCTCGCTGGGAACTATTTCAGCTATTATTCGAAAATATCCCACACGGAACTTTTCGACCGCTTTAGTTGTCTTTGTGTGTTTCCTTTGTTGGTCCTGTGGCATCTGGTCTTACAGCACCACACGCTGAAATCTGGTATTGATGTGATTTTTGGGCTTTTGGGTGCTTTACTGCCATCTTCTGGCAGTAGAAACGCATTCATGTGAGCTGCTGCTTTTGTTAAAAACAAAAGGAAAGTGAACAATATTGTCGCAGAAACTATTTGTTAATGACCGTATATAAATTTGAACATCATGACCTATCCCAACAACCCTTAACTATAAAGAATAATAAAAAAGGTTTATCTGTGAAAACTACAGTTAAATATATCAGCATAGTTTAGGGTTTGTCCCGAATGACATCCGTCATCGGGTAATCTTGTGAAAATGTATTTTGACAAAAAAAAACGTTAAAGTACTTGGTCATTTTTTGTGGGTAACCACAGTTCAGTCAGGGAAGACTAAAAGAAAATAAAGGCTCAAAGACTTATTCGACATGGTGTGCGCAATAGGGAAAAGTTGAAGAAATATGCGAGTCCTTGACCAGTTAGACCGAACAGTGACACCAGATCATTCTGAGGGGATTGCGATGGGAATAAATGATGACTTGAGCTGTCCAGGTACATTCCCCCCCTGATGGAGTCTGGATGGCGGTGGTGTTGGAGCACACATGAAGAATGCTGCTGACGATCTGGATGGATGTGATGTGGAGCAGAACTGCTGCTGAGCTAATGGACACCGATGAAAACTTGGGAGTTGGATTGGACGACGGTTGACCTGCCACTGCAATGACGGCTGACGGCAGCAGAGAAAGGACTGGTTTTAAAATGACAGCGGAGGAATGACTGGCTGAGAGGACAGCGGTCTGATTGGTTTAACAGGGAGGAAGTGAAGAAGAGGGGGAGAGAATATGAGCGGCGAGGCTTTCCAAGGGGTTTGCTGAGGAGGCGATGTGTTGCGGTTGACTCGCTGGTTACTCGGGTCTGCTTGGAGTCAGATAAGAACCTGCAGCTGCAAAAAGGTCACCCTATCCTGCGTATCTTTATGGATCATATCTGTATCTCTCAGCTGCGTTGGCATTTCAAAATAAAATCAGCAGGCAAATAGTCAAACAAAGGTGCTTTAAAAAATAATGCAGTGAATAGTTTTCATCCGTCAATTAACTTCCTTCTAGGGATGGGCATTTCAAGCAAAAATACTCTTCGCTCTGAACTATTTGATTTTTAATTGATATTATATTTTCCCAAAGCAGATAGTATCGATGCAGTTCTGTCAGGAGCACAAAAGTATCCGTTTGTTACCGAGCTCCACACTTAAACACAGTTTTTCAAGCTACTTGAAAGAAAGGTTGTTTTGAGTATCTTGAAGAAGATCTGTGGATCCCGTCCGTCTCCGTCTCATCCGTCTCGATGATGATGAGTTATCATACCGCATGCTGTTGGACTCCTTGTTGACTGAAGATAGTTATTTATGTCATGCTGCAGAATAGAAGTCCCAAGGACTAATTGGATGCCTCCCTGATGGTATTGACATATAGCTAAATAAGACGCAGCCTATTTTTGTAACATAAATGTATTCCTTTACTGTCCTCATCATATCGCAATGGCAGCACCTGCAGTCAGTTTAAAGAGCTTCAAACAAAATCATTTGCATAAAGTGTTGTGGAAACACACCTGAAGACAAAACTGTTTATAGCTGCTGGGACAAAAGGCGGGAGAAGAACTGCCGTAATGAAGCGGCGAGACATCGTGGAGGATACGAATGGGGACAACAGCACACACTTTCAGGCTTTTTGTCCTCAAATGCATTCATGTTGTGTCACATGAAAAATCACACAAAAAGAAAAACCAGAAGAATTTTGGAGAAATAAGTTCAAATCCTGCAAATGTATTCACCTGTCAAACTCTGCCCGATGGCTGTGTGTTTGTCAGAGTTGCTTGCAAGTTAGAAAAAACTGTCAGACGAGGGGGAGGATCTGCTGCTCTCCCCTGATTAATGGAACAATCTTATAGGTTCATGTTGAGGTTAGAAATTATAATTATTTCAGCTTTGCATCTGAGAAATCAAAGTTTGTCCATCATTTTGACATCGCAGATGGGTTTAAATGTACACCTGACCCATGGGTGCCATTTCCATGTAGGAGAAGCCGATCACGAGTGCGAAGCAGAACAGTTTGAGTCATACTGACACTTTTATGAAGACTATGTTAAACTACGTCTGCGCGCCAGTGTCATTCTTCTTTTTTTCTTTTTTTTTAAGGTTTATGTATTCAAATGGCATATTATCCTTTCGGAGGTAAGAGTCTGCTTATTGAGGAAGAGTAGTTTTATTTTACTTTACTGCAAATGCTGGAAGAGAAATAAAACAGGTGCTTAAATAATGGTGTAGAGACCATTTTAAAGTCACAGCGCAGTCATAGCTGTCACTTGTTTTCTTTACAAATATTGAAGGTAGAGCGACTCGTTCTTTTCATTGGTCAGTTGCTGAACGATTAGTCAGCTCTTCTCGTGGACTGCTCCGTTAAATGAACCACTCTCATTTCCAAAAATATTATTCAAGAACATGTTGTCAGTGCTGACATTTGGAAATGAAAACCGAATCGAAATCGTCCAACTGCTCAACTCACTAATATTTCCTTTTTACACCCACTACAGAAAAAGAGCGAAATGGAATTTCAAAGGAGTTTTTGAGCTGTTCCATAACAGAACGAAGTCTAGCTGCGCAGTATAAGGGAAGCGTATTTAACAGGGCTGCGGGGCGCGCGCGAGGGAGGGGCACCCCCCCATTAGGGTTAGACACTGTGCGACAGCAGGGGAAATGAGTTAGTTTGGAGTGGGCGTGCGGGATGCGACTCCCAGTGGTGGAGAGGGATGAGGGGCTCCGTTTGATAGAGTTTGGTCAAAGTGGGCCGCTGGATTTGAGCTTTGCAGTTATGAAAGCCGCTCTGAAATGGAAGCGTGTGGGCGCCAAGTGCCTTGTCGAACACTGGCTTGTCTAATTGCATTTCGACAAGTAGTGTGGGGGTGGAGGGGGAGTAAGAGAAAATTAACTGTGGGCACGCGTGTGTGAATACGTGTGTTCATTCATCCCATGCTTATTGTAATCCTATTGTGTGAAATACACGTTATTGCATGTGCGTTTGGTGGTTTCCGGTGCCAGCTCGTGCAATTGTTGTCACTTGCCTTGAGGATGTAATTAGGTTATTTATTTGTGTAGTTACAGTCGCATTAGTGTGTGTTTGCTTCGGTTTGTACTGTACTTTAATGTGGACGAGCTCCCCCTCCGCCTCTCAGACGAGTAGCTGCGGTGACTCAGATTGTGCCGCCTGAATAATTGCTGTGGAGATTGAACACAACAGCTCCCCTGGTGGAGAGTTCCAGGTCAGCGTTGTCAGTTTTATGCAGCGTCGCATTGCAAAGACGTTGCTCTGCTGTTTCACTGCTGAACTCGCAGCATTTTTCTTTGCACTCTTCTGTTGGCATGAAACAAAATCCAACTGCAGGCCTCGCATTTCTTTTATAGCCGTTTTTCATAATTACATTTTTCGTGATGACCTTTTTCTCAATATAAAGTGCAATGGAAACGGAAAAAATATATTGTTTGTCCGTGCCTTCTAAAATTATTCATATTACCGTTTTCTAATCTGCAAGTAGTCCAGGCAAAGCAATGAAGTCACGTTTGCATCTGCAGACATTCATCATACGTTTCCTCAATGCTTCACAATCAGTGCATCCTACTTATTAATCATAGTAATGCAGGGCTTCAGAGCTGTCATTTGTTATTAATATTCTGCTGATATATGTCGAAGGCAGTTCATTTAAATAATACTTGATTGTAATGTTTGTTGTGTACAGGCGGGCGTCGGTTGTCTCAGCTCGTTGCACGTGGAACCTGCCTTTGTGCACAACCTGGTGTCGAGTCCGTCGGCCCTCGGGGGAGGTGCGGAGGAGGTGTGTCTCTTAGGTGGAGGTGGTGGGGGACACCGGGTTGTCCGGTTGGGACCAAAGCCCACGGTGGGGGGGTTTTGACTGCAACTGTCTCACACGAGCAACTGTTGGTTCTCCACGCGGGGAGTTATGCAGCAAACTGCATATCCCAGCTCCATGCATCTTCCAGTGAGGCAAAAACCCAGAACCAGAAGTCCTCATCGGGTCAAAATTGAACTATTGCTATAATTGTTCTTGTGGACAAAGACTCTAATCATCGAATTGTTCACGAAAAACTTGCCTCATGAAAAATAGTGCATTTATTTTTAATATATCCAGATTTCAAAATTATAGTGCACAGTATTTAAAACTGTCCACTCCATCATCAAGAATACAGATATTAGACATGTACATACTCAGATTAGAGCTTCAACATTTGTGATGAATATTGCTAATCAGTGGCGACAAGCATGACCAGTGGAGATGTGGTGAATTATCGGCTGACAGCCCAAATGATGGGGATGGGCATGTGGATGTTTCAGTGTCTGTGCATGTGCTCCTTGTTTTTCTCCATTTCTAAGGACCAGCGAGGATTAAAGTCGGAATTACTCTTGGGTTGAGATGAGACCTGAATTTTATATGTTTTAAAGATAGACGTGAGAAATATCCTCCCATGTACGCGCGAGGGGGTTCATCTGTTCAATATTGACAATACAGTATACGATAGAAGCCCCTCTGCTGTGATCAGTGTGTACGGCACGGTGGATTATTAACGAGCAGCGCGCGTATTCGGGCGCACGCATGCACGCGAAGAAGATGAAAGAAATGTTCAGACACGTGTCCCTTCCACTTTTATCCCTCGCTTCCCCTCCTTTATCCAAACTTCCGTAATGAGGCATTCGGGTGCGAAGGTCGGCCCGAGTCCCACCCCTCCCTTCGTGTCTGTCCATAGTGCGAGACACTTCTCGTTCTGGTGGAGTTAAAAGTCGTGCACGATGCCTCGGAGACAGCTTTTATGTGCGCACGGATGAGCTGCGGTCGACAGGAGCTAACCCCCGAGAGGAAACGCTCGTGTGCACGTACTGCATGTGTTTCGCATGGATGAGCATCTGTTCCTCGCGTACTGTGGCCCGCATGCTCGTACGTACAAAAGGCCCCCCGAGGCAGTTTGTTCACCTCAGCAGTACACGCGCGCACGCCGTCTTGAAGCTCCGGGTGTGTGACTAGCACTGCTTAAGCCCTCGGATCACTCGTCTTATGGAAGACACGGGGCCTTGATTCCTTTGTTTAATTAACCACTGAAGGATGCATCTGGAACAAATCCTCAACTGCCGAGGCTTCAGAACGTCCTCTGCGCAACATCTCGGCATCGTATTTAAAGTGATTGCTCCTGCTGATGTCGTTTTTGCCTCAAATGGTTGAAATCTGTAAGCTTGAGAGTTTGTAGTTTCCTTGTAGTGCTACATGGTTTTGGGGTACCACTTCAGCTCACGCCACTGGACTATTAGAATTCACCTTCGCGGCGTTTATACTAGTTGATAAACGTGGATGTTGGGATATTTGCGTTGATTGAGAGCACTCTTTGCACCCCATTGTCATGTTGATAGCATTCCAGACTGCCTGCTATCAGATGTCAACACTCGTCTCATAATGAAAGTGTAGATTTGTGGGGTCATTTCGTTTTGGTGTCTTGTTAACAAATGCTGCTTCAGACCTGCATGGTGTGACTTTGCCTGCAGGCTGATGGCCACGACTGACAGTGCTTCCCCAATTAGCTTAAAGGGTCTGGTTAGTCAAATGCCAGCAAAACTGCTTTTCTTGCTTTTAGTTTTGATTAGAACACAGGTGGTGTTGGACAGCTTGCAGATTTACTCCAGTATAAAAGAGTTGGTTTTTTTTTTGTGTAATATTTGAAAGTTGACTTGGACACAAACCGAGCAGCATTTTGTTAATTACTGGATAACTGAACCTCTCCGGGGCTTTTTTTTCTTCTCAAATTAAACCAGTGGGAACTCTTCACAATCTGGAAACATGTCCGAACTAACGAGGTGTCTCAAGAGGACACGGTTTTGTTTTAAGGGGACGCGAGCCACAATGTTGTGAGTTCTACAACCTGACTCCAACCTTGCAAAAGACTGAGCGAGGCGATTGCAAAAAAGGCAACCAACTGGAATGCAATCGGATGTTGCAATCACATGATGTGCGCCTTTGACCAGTATTCCACACGGGCACCGTGAAAAATTTAAAACTTTAACAGCACCGTGTCCTCTCAGAGTGTCCCAGTTACTGTGGAAAACCACTGTGAACGATTACCATTGGAAGCATGCCGCTTTTCACAAGAAAGTTCCTGTGAAAACTGTTGACGAGGTGTTTTTGAGAATTATTCAGGGTAAAATAGAAAATGGCGTCGCTATTGCTTTTTTAAGTGCCATTTTCAGTACCGTGAACACGTCAAAGGAAATTCCATACAAGTGAAAAATATTGCGATAAATACAGAAATCTTAGATGAATGTCTCCAAACCAAACGAGAGAAAAAGAGCGGGGTTTTTTTTGTTTTTTTCTTTGTGATCTGATTGAACCGAGACCAATATGTGCGTCTACCACCGAGTTTCAGCTTACTACAAAATTGTGAGAAAACACACTAGGCAGAGCAGTCGTTGTGCAACACCCCTGTTCTTGTGTGGTAGTTACCTTCAGCTTGGGTGACATGACTGGTACGAAGAAAATAAATCTGTCAGTCCAAGTTTAACTCTAAAATTCTTAATAAAGACAAGCTCTAGGATAGTTCTGTGAGAGAAGACTTTTTTTTTTTTTTTTCCCAAGTTTTGTAACAGTCATTGCAAGTCAGTTCAATCAATCCACACTATCGGTCAGAAGCTTTGTCCCCTCTCATCGGCAGTGGTCCAACTACATTGACATAGCCGCCCTGTGTTTCACTTCACCACCTTGCAGAAATCCGATAATGGGCTTACAAATAGATTTTCTTGACAGAATGAGACAAAACCAGTGTCAACTGAAATTCTGCTGAATCGTTTGATTCGCTTGAGCAATCCTCTGTTATCTGCTGCAGGGCCAGAGCAGCACTGGCAGCAGTAAGCTTTCAGCAAAACACGCCGGTTTTCTCGGGGCCAAAGGTACCCCCCCCCCCCCCCCCCCCCCCCCCCCCCCCCCCCCCCCCCCCCCCCCCCCCCCCCCCCCCCCCCCCCCCCCCCCCCCCCCCCCCCCCCCCCCCCCCCCCCCCCCCCCCCCCCCCCCCCCCCCCCCCCCCCAAATGAACATATTTTACTTTTAATGGCTTATGCATTTTTAAACAACATCTCTTGTACTGAGTGCAAGAGTCTCCAAATGTATTTTTAATTTTTTGTTTTTCATATCTCTAGTCTCATCTGTGTCTTTCACTTCAGTTCGGCAGTTTCAGACCTTTAAGGGCGGGGAGGGGGGGGGGGATCTTCTGTCCGGTGTTCACGACGTGCACCAAGTGTTGTGCAAAGACCATATGTGAGCGTGTGCGAGCATTTGTATGTTCATGCGCGACAACGCTTGTGTTGTTTTCCTTTATCACCCAAGTTATGGTTTTCTTTGTGTTCCTCTTCGAGTTCATTGGTTCCTCTGCCTGAAAGGTCAGGATCATCAATAAATCACTGCACATCGATACTGGCAATCAATCACTGCTGTCTTTTAATCTAATTTGATGTCACATTTGAAGTCAGTACAAACCTGCTGTGGCTCCAGGCGTTGTGATGTTGTTGCATTGCTTTGGACCAAAATGAAATCACTAAAAAACTATTGGATGCATTTCTGTGAACACATTCACAGACAACGAATGACGAACTCAGGCAGTGGTGAAATCTCATTCGAAACCATTATTAGAAGTGTTTTTAATCTTCTACCTCCTGGTGTATTTAAACGGCTGCACCACTTCTTATTAAATTACTTTTCAGTACACTTCACCTGAGAGAGACACTTTCCCAAACTTCAGGCTCACTTACCGTCACTTCTCTGACACTGTCAATAAAAACTGAAACTTTTAATCAGAAACAGAGGACTTATTGTTGTACACCACACAGAGATCCCATAATCATCCCCTGGGTCCTCTAAATCTTAAAATTACTTTGTTCTTCACTTTTAGTGCCTTAGTATCTTATATTTGTTCATCTTTCACTCTGTCTGTCAAAGCAGCTTTTCTCAAGGATGTTGCAATGTCTGTTTGCTCGCTAGTACAGAGATTAAGATATTAGCATGCTGCAGCATATTGCTTTAACTCTGGGGAAATGAATAGTGGACAGAAATCACCAACCGTCTCTGGGCTTGGGGTAAGATTCATGACCTTTCATTCTTTTTAGCTGAATCAAGGGGTTTTTAACCTTGAAACAATGCAGTAAAATGCAATGTGAGCACCTCTAGAATGTCAGCTAAGACACAAATTCCACGCAGGCAAAATTGGGAAAGTTTCTCCAGACAATCAGCACGCTGGAGTTTTTATTTAGAAAGGGCTATTTTTTTTTTTTTTTTAATGAGACAGCAAAGAAACACCTGGGGAAATCTGAAAACACAAAATGAAGATGAAGCCGAGGTGAGTCGGTGTCTGTACATGATGGAAATACGGAAGGACATTGCTGAGGTTAATGAAAGTTTTGTTACTAAATATATGACACTGCATAACTTGAAGCACCACTTTGATTTGGCAGCGAGAGAAAGTGCTTCTAATTCACTGACGGGCTAAAGTCAGTCCACAAGAGAGGGAATGATTTACCCCAGTACAAATAGTAATCGTGTGATTGGTTGATCTCGTTGGACCTTGAAGACCAGCACTTGAACGAGTCGGCTTGAAAGAGTGAGCTTTCAGTTTTGGGAGGAATTCATTCCTTTCCTCGTGAGAAGTAACTGCAGACCGGCGCCAGAATCAGACTTCGTCGTATTTATTCTCGCTCTCCTTGCCCTCATTTGGGACTTGGTTTGATCCGTTGACGTGACTCCATTTAACATATATAGGCTACACTTGCTCGGCCTGCCCAGGAGGATAAAATTACTCTTTTTCAATATGGTCAATTTCCCCATAGAACACCTTATTTCACTGTTTTCAACCAATTCTTTGGACACATACCTGTCTTGAGTTGTGCGTGCCGTATTAACTGGAAGCTAGCCAGCTAACGAGCATCTATCCATACGTTCCACGTGAGACGTTGAGGGAACTTTGGCAAATTGTGGCGTCTAGCGATAGCTTCCATGTACGCCTCCATGTGAGACAGAAAATATCCTGAGTTACACTACATGAAAATTTTAACGTTTTTACCGTAATGTGGGATGTAATATCCTTTCTCTTAAATTGGATTTTAGAAAATGGGTATAGAAAAAAGTTTTATTCATGAACTGGCATCGAATTCAAGGTATCAAGTATCAATAATCAACAATCTTTTAAAGTTACACTAATTGTACCTAATTTGCGCCCCAAAACACCAAACGTTTCTCACATGTAACAAGAACAGCAATACACATAGGTCATAATGAAATTGTTTATTAAAACTGTATTTTAATGCTTTAATCAGGTAGAAAAAGGCCACGGAATACCTGCATGCGGTATGTCCCTGAACACTTTGACAATAAGTCCAGACTCGAGGTAAACTCCCTTGAGGACACAAAAATCAACAACAATCCAGTTATCCTGCTCATAGAAATATCCTTGAATCTTGGCTGGCACTCTTCAGTATTCACCACTCTGCGTGTTGACATTTAATTGTCGCAGCATTTTAATAAAGTTCTTCTGATATATTTGAAAATTCCTAATTTGATCAATGAACCACAAATTAAGCCTAGCAAATGTAATTACATAATTATGAAACAATGGAAGAGATAAATGGTGGAATAATATGTAGGTTTGGTTGCTTTTCTGCTTCCTGTAGAGCAAAACGTTCGTGAGGTTTTCATCACATTCATGCTGACCTACTGTTTATGCTGTTCACTTGTTACCTGCCCAAATGAAGGTCGGTCTAAACAAGCTGAGCAAGTGTGCCGGTTTTCTTAGTAGTTACTCTGTTGATTAAATCAGAATAATCAAATCAATCAAGTAATCAAATAAAAAAAAAACGTCCCCAACTGATGGAGCACAAAGTTGTATAAGAAGGCACAGACCTCCACAGAACAGGCAATCTGATTAAGTCCCGCCCAAACACAATTTGTCCGCTGTTAATGAAAATGAATGCAAGCTGCCTCCACACACAGTTTCAGCAGGAGGAAAGTGAGGATACAGAGCAGCGGTATTAGTCCAGTCGATTTGACCTCAATGTAAACACACATTACCTCTCAGTGAGGCGTTTATGTGCCCGTATCACCTCATTTCCCGGTTTATCTTTTAGACGCGAGGCTCTCATCCAAACGCGGGGAAGAGAAAAGCGGCGGTTACACAATATGATGTCAGGTTTTAGTCGGATAACACCTTCAGCTACTTATTGTCATGGCTCTGACACACCTGTCACCAAAGGCATCGATGTAACCGCAGATGAGATTCCTTTTAAAGGGGGTAAATGCTGCCGAGATTAGAGGTGTGTGTTCGTGTGTGTGTGTGTGTGTGTGTGTGTGAGTCACTGATGGACATACTTGTCATAACGTCGATGACACACTCGCCAATCACAGGTAATGACAGCGCAGGAAGGAGTCAGTCGGCAAGCATCCTGGGTCTCGACTCGCAGATTTCACTGACACTGCTGAGCGCAGGGAACGCTTGACATGAGGGATTACCTCACCGAGTCGTAGGCGATGTCCTGAAATACGAGGTCAGAACGAGAGGCGATGGGATCTGGGGAAGCATGACACTCATTGCGCAGCTCTTTACGCAACTTGCACTCACTGTGAAACAACATTTTCGTGTACTTATTAGTGTTGCAAAGGGAGCCGCGGGCTGTTTAGTGCACACATTTCACACGTAGATAAGCATGTTGTGGACTGTCATAAAATGGGCTCTGAGTACAGTACGTTCCAGCAATTATGGGCACAGAAGTTATTATTTTTTTATTGGAGCATAGGCTCCGTGTAAATTCACCAGGGGCAGATCGTGTAAAAGCCCATAAAACAAAGCAAGAAGAGCCCTCGACTCTTCTCTGGATCTTCTCACATACTTACCGCATTTCCACCATTCAGCACTTTTTAAAGATCATGTAAACTGAATGAATTGCCTCTTGGCCCGATGTAATTAAGCACGTCATTTCTCTGCAGCCTCGCAGCGGTGAAATAGCTTTAACCGAATGGGTTTCACACTTTTTTGTTTACAATAGTTCAAAAGGTCACCCTCGGGGAAAAGAAATTAAACAAAAACTACTTTTTAGTGGAATATTGATTCGTCATGGGAATGATATTCCGAGGAGAAATTTCATCTGCCTGTTTCCCCTTTAAGGTAAATTAGAGCGTGGCAAGTCTTATTAAATGCGTTTCAGGACAGGAGATTCACTGTGAATACTGATGAGAGAAAAGGAGGTGCAACGTCGCCACCCCAAAACTGGAGTCATTTACAGGGTAATTCCACTCACTGTGGGAAGTCATCTGTAATTAAGTAAAGTCAGTGCTCAGTTTGGTCTGTTATTGATCCTGTGGATGTTTTCTATGTTACTAGTCAATATATCATTATAGGAGGGCCGATCAAAATGTTCAGAGACTGCTCCCGTTGTGCGTGAATGGAGCACGAGACGGTAATGTGGCCGGAGTGGGAGGAAGCTATGACCTTTGTGAGTAAGTATTCAAACTTACTCCCACCTTTACTTACCAGATTTAGCTCCCTGCAGCTTCTTTCTGTTCCCCAAACATTTGACACAAAATTGCATGTGTTTTCTCTGCCCAAGTTTCAGATTGATGGAAAGATTATTTTATATGATGGAAAGATTATTTTGTTTTTTTCCTTTTTATGTACATGTTATGTTATACTTTGTATAAACAGGAGGGATATGATGGAAAGGAAAGATTTGTCTCTTCCTCTTGTTTGCATTGTGGCTCCGGAAAGTCTCAGGCCCCGAAAAGTTTCCTTTGTTTTCTGTTTTATTTGCAAGAGATTCTTTCCGCATCTAATTGAGGACTATCTTGTGACCTACACCCAACTCTGTATTACCATACAAAAGCAGGTACAAAGGGAATGGGGGTGATGGTCTGCTGTTTGTCCCACTGTATAAAAGCTGACCTACGGAGGAGGAAAAGGCCCCTTCTTTGCTGGACACCTCTATTTGAGGGTGCATGTATGTGTTCCTTCTTGCAAGAATAAATGTCCGATGTGTTTGATTTTGAACCAAGCCTCTTGAGTAATTTTTCCAACACAGATCCATGTGGAAATTGCAAATATGCAGATACCAGTGGTCACAAAAACGTGTGTAACGTGTTTTGATGTTGATCAAGTGACAAAAACTTGGAATACTTAATCAAGAAGGTCATAGCTTCCCTCTGCGGTGTGCACATCACAGTGCTGTGATCCATTCATGCGCATCATGAGAAATTTCTGATTGACCCTCACTTAACTGCAAAAGTAACAACGTAGGAGCTGCAAACATCTGCAATGCAGTCAGTTGGTAATGAGCAAGAGTTCATTTGTGCCAATTAAAGCCCGTCTGTTTCACTTTTAACAGGAATTTCAGCCTGACGTAAATTAGCACAGAAGCTTTTACCGTCAAGTAAACGATTCTTGAAACAAGCGGCACAACATCAAAACTCCGTGCCTCCGTGATAACGAAGCAGTTATAGAAGTCAGCTGATTTAATTCCTAGAATCACAGTACATGGTGTTTTTGAAGTTTGACCACGAGTAGGTTGTGGTTGCACAATTACAGTGATCCAAACCGTTTTGTTCCTGTGCTAATCATACAAACCTGCCTATTTGAAATTATTACCTCACAGTCCAATAGAGCCAGATGGCCATGAACCGCTCTTTGGATTTAGCATGAAAAAGCTCCTATTTCACCTAACAGCATCCCAGCTGCCATATTGTTTTGTTATAAACTCACACGTGTAAACTGTGCGTGCGGCTTTTTTTTTTTTTTTTTTCCCCCTCAAGGGCATTTTAACATGAGCCACTCATCAGCTGATAATTACCTTTATAGGCTCTGCGGCAGTAGCACTGACACAAGACACGTGTGAGGAAAAGACTTCTGCCATATCCTGCTGTGAGGAGACCACTTGATCCGTTTTAGTGCCACAAGATACCGCACGTTGTACGAGAAGGTCACCAAACCTCCCCGAGGACATACTTTAATGCTCGTTTAAGTTTTATTAAGTCTCCCGGAACAAACTTGGCTCGACTTTTGGGTCAGAAATGAAGTGAAAGCAAGGGCACGCGTTGTAGCAGTCCCGCCATTATTCTGTGCTTTATTGCTTCTATTTCCTGTAGTGTTCTTTGATTAATTTAAACTATATTCACTAAACCATTACATTTTCTATTTAAAGAAGTCGCTCTGCTCCGCTTTAGTTTCCTTAAAAATAAAGTGAGCGGAAAAATTGTTCCGTTTCCAAGTACAGTGTGTGGATGGGATGCACACAGGCGGTTTTGCCACCAATGCCAAAGGACTAGAAACACTCAAATTTTCTTTTTAATCACAGATGGCCATCTCCCCCTCTAACTGGAGACCAGTGGTATTCCCTTAAGTGCAAGTCTTGTCATTGCATTAGCTGCTTTACCAGCACACACACACACACACACACACACACGCTGCTGGAGATCTAATCACAGATGGTCAATAAACAAAGTGTACAAGAGTATTGTATAAATAACAGAATGTCAGAATTGCAAATAGAAAAAATATATATATATAGTTTTCTTTACCAATATTAAAATTAATGCGTATTTTTTTTTAGTAGAGAGAAGGAATTGAATCTTGAGGACGAAATCCTCAGCTTTGAGTAATACTGAATTGTATGTACCTTGTGGGAATCGTGCGTGTATTGGCCTGCAATCAGTTTTCCTGCCAGGGAGTGGACGAGAGATACAATAATCGCTGTTGTCAGAGTGATTCCCATAGGGAATTTCTAGATAAATAATGCAGAGCTAATTGACTGGAGCTACTCCCAATTGATTGGGATACTGCAGCCGGTGTAATAAAGTCAGTGTCATTGCTGTAGGACGGGGACATTTTCAGTAAAAGCACTTCATTTCTATATCGAAAGTAGTGCACAGGAGCAGTACAATATCAAACCTAAAGCATCTCCCTTTTCACACCTGCCAGACATCCCATTTTCTCCCAACTTTAACCTGAGCTGCTGGCCAAATAAATACAAATGTTTCTCCTTCAAAGTGTCTGGCTTTTCAGTGTCACTGCTGTGTATTACTATTACCTATTACTATTATTGTGCTACAACTATTACCTTGAAAAGCAAATAATCTGCTTGTCAGGTAGGACGAGGAAGCAGAGGTCAGCATGCATGGTGCAAATGACTCACTTTTCTGCCTTAACAATTTGTCCCCAAACCATGCAGTGATTAACCTCACCCAGCGGCTGGAAATCAGCCTGGCAGGAGCTGTAGAAGAAAGAAGGCTCAGGGCGCTATATATAAATATAAATATATATATATATATTTCCCCTGAAGACAGACTAGCATTGTGGCCGGTTTGGGACATGTGCACTCAACATTTGTGTGTTTGCCAGACTGAAGAGCCTGTTTGCTCAGCTGCTTTTTCTTTTTTTTGCTTTGAAACTGGTGAATGTGAGAGACAGCAGTTTTTTTTTTTTGTCACTATTTAGCTGCACTGATAGCAAATCTGTTCCCAGTTAATCTCTTGTAGTCATGAGGAGTACTGTGTCCAAAAACCCTCAGCGATAACTAAGTGACCCAAAAAAACACTTTGTAGAGAATTACAGTCTGTATCAGTGATTCTCGTTGACACGGAAAGATTGAGTAGTCCAACTAATCCGACACAATAGAATTCACAATTTGATATATTTTTTTAAATACTGTAGCTTATAGTCACATAATGAGTAAAAAGAAATAAATCTAAAATCATTGAAATTGTAGGTTTCACACAATGACTCAATAATTGAAATAAGTAATGGATAAATGGCTGACATAGATGGTTAAAAGTATGAAGGTGATTGAAATATCACAAAGTAGCTGTTGATATTGGCTAAAAAATAACAGATTTATAGTTGAAATTGCTAAAAGCAATAGATAAACAGTAGTTGTAAATTAATTAGTAGCCAAAAGTAATGGGTAAAAAATGGATGTTTGAAATTAATCAAATAGAAGCAATGGCTGAAAGGCTGAAGTGATAGTATAATGACAGTAAGTGAAAGGCTCACAGTTTAACTGTTTAAAAAACAATAAAAACAAATACTGCAAATCCACTCTCATATTAGCCTGGTATTACTAGACCCAAATGCAGTGTTGGAGTAATTTTGAAACTATTGGATCGGCCTTTAACCAATCAGCACTGAGCACCATATACTGAATGTCGTGCGCTGAAACAAACCAAGTTGTAAACAAAAGAAGAGACCCTCCTCCGGTGTGAGCAGAATGCTCTTGTCTGTAAAAGACAATTGCAGATTTAAAAAGACATTTTTTTTTTTTTAGACATTGTTCTTTACCAGCATTGCTACAACTGTTAGTATCACTTTATCTGGCTCTACCCCCGCTGCCATTGATGGAACTACCAAGCGGCAACCAGCAGTGACGTCGCCCATTGGTTTGTGACCAGCCGTTATGAAGCCGCGAGTTCGTAATTTGGCCGACACCATCTTGCTGGTCCCGAGCTGTTTGGAGCCGGGAGTGACCATGTTTACTCGAGCTGGGGGAGCGAGCGGGGGATCTGATTGGAAACCTGCCGATGCTACCTCCCGCCCACCGATAGCCATACCCTCACTGCACGTCAATCAAACAGACACGCCCACAAAAACCCGGCTTTTTGAAGTTTATTTTATAACTGATGGGATTATTTTCACATGGACGGCCAGAAAACTAATAAGAAGGAGCGACTTTAGCCAGCAAAACGGAGGTAACTCAAATGTTATTGACTTCGAATTTTATGAGACTAATTGAATGGGAGTCTATGGAGCCGCAGGCTTTATTGGAGCCGACCTCCAGGAGCACCCGGTGGTATCGCAGCTTAACGCACTTCCGCATCGACCTCATTTTTCAGAGCCGGAAGAGTCATCCATTTTTATATGCAGTATATGGGAACTACATTTAGAAACAACTGCTTGACTTCAACATTAACACACTTAGCCACGCCCACTCACTGCCGATTGCTCTGCCCTTCAGCTGTGTGAACCATAATGCGAACAGGGTTTTCCAGACTATAATCATATTGAAAACTTAAACTGTGAGTGATATATATATATATATATATTTAATGGTTAAATCTGAGTTTAAAAATAAACTCAAAGGAACACTTCTGGAAATCGACAGGTGATGTTGAAGAAGACAAGTTAATCTGACAGGGCTGTGGGGGTATACGTCAACTAGGAACAACTGACTATTTTTGTAAACTGAATGAATTTTGAATGAAAAACTCTTATTTCTGCCTTCAAACAGCACTGGGCCACATTTCAAAGCATACATGTTGTTTGTTGCCACTCACAAGTGAATAAGCACTTAGTTGCAGCCTCCTCAGTTTGGAGCCTCACTCCGGCATCCAACGGTGTCTCATCTCAGCTCTTCTGGGAATTGCATTGTAGCATCTGGATATCATAAAAGTTTGAATTATTTATCAAATTTAGCGCGCGTGAAACAGCCAACACTCAATCTGCTGTCACAGCACTGCGCTGAATCGGTCTGTGCGCTCAGCTAATCGCATTTATTTGTGTTGGAAGCAATTTCATTTGTTAGGCTACACCAGAATAAAGCTCGTATATACTGACGTGTTGGAGAATATTAAAGCCAGCATGGTGTGGGTTGATAAATGTGAGGTGAACTGGAAGTTTGAAAAGAAACCAACTGTGTCTTTTGTAGTATTTTTATTATTTTGGGTTCCTCTCATTTGCACATGTTTGTGTGCATATGTAACAGTTTGCATGGTACACTTTAACCCTTTTAAGTGAAGAACACAGTGATTTGCTGACATGTCTTGTGCCACAGGCTCGACAAAAACTGCTATTTCAAAGTTGTGAGGAAGATGGAAATCAAAAAAAGGAGCTGAGTCTTCTTCGTGTCCCAGAAAATATGTAAATTTTCTGAAAATATGTAAATTTTCTGGGACATTAACAAGTCTTCTTTCTGGAGCCTCTCTTTGAAGATTACTAAATTATCCCACATGGTATTTACTGAATGTGTTACTTAGGTAATCCAGAGGGGGAAGATAAATTAATATGATGAAGACTGCAAATTGTGTGAGAAGTGCAAGGCCTTTTGGAAGATGAAAGGTTTCAGTGTTACTTGGCGGAAGTGTTTGAGCTGCATTTTTTTTTTTCGTCCGCATATCAAAGACAAAGAAGACCGAGTGATGATGTGTTTATCACTCGCTGAAGGTCTCATCTGAGACGAGGCTCGTCGCAGGACCGCTGTGTGGGAGAGGCGCAGTATATAGAGCTCGGTTTAATTGGAATTAAAGTAGAACAATACACACCTTGAAATGAAATGAGTTTACAGGTTGTACGGATAAAAAGCAGACAAAACATACCTCTTTTAAGTAACCCAATCTTTAAGTTTGTCACAGAAAATCGAATCAAAAATCTTCTATCTTTGCACCGTTGAAGCTTGTAATAATAAGGCTGTCAGGCAAAGCATTTAACCTAATATATTTAGGTAATCTTTTTTTTTGTCTGTTGTGTTCTTCATAGCTTCACACATTTGAGCTGGAATGTCTTCCCCAAGCAGTGCTTCTCACTTATTAAAAGATCAATCAAATATTTATTAGACAAGCACGCTTTTCACAAGAGATTTGCACATGCTCATAAATTTTGAGTCTTGTAGCTGTTTGACTCGGACCATAAATGATTCCGCCAGCGCCGCTACGTCTTCGCTAAAAGTCTTAAACAATTCAGTATTTCTTCCATTTAAGACGAAGACAAACCCTGCGAAGACGATCACTCAAGCAGAGCTCGCCCCCGAGGTGCATCGTGCGCTAATGGCGCGCTGAGTGATTTTGTATTCACAGGGATTGTAATTCAGAGGGTTTGGAAAAGTCTTGGTGGGAAAACCCAATTAGGATGCCAAGAAGGGGCACGTAATCAGATTCTGTCACTCTGTAATGGAGTGACAGGGCGAGTAATAAGGTGGGCACATGGTGAGCTCTTACTGAGCACATTTTAATCAGGGCCGTCATGGGAGGCACGACTTGATTCAAAAAGAGGTTACAACATCCTCCCCTGCTGGTTTCATAATTGCGACACGCACACTGTACCTTTGTGATTGATAATACCAATTCTACAGTACTTTCTGAGTACATGTCATCATCTGATCACCTTATTTAAAGGTCCTAAAAACACATTTCCTCTATCAGCTTCTTACTGTAAGCGATTAGGTCCCATGTTAAACATTTTTGGCTCTTATATACAGTACAAGAGATTTCTGTCTTGGTTTTTTGTCCTGTCTCCTTTCAGTTGAAGTGGGATGTCCTCAGTTGGAAAATTGGGATGTCACTTCAGACTGTGCACCAATCGCAGTTTAGCAGGGTTCAAGTTCAAGTTTAGCAAAGTCCTGGAGAACCAGATCAGCTGTGTTTTTGTCTGAGTGCGTTTTCACGGACCGGTTATGACACTTCTCATGTCTGGAATATATTCGGGACATGACCTTTACATGGAACACAGAAATCTGGTTATTCATATCTCTGTATTCATTAACAATTCTTATATCCTGGTTACTAAACACTACAAGCTTTGCATCTGTGGTGTTTACAACACGAAGCAGCAGTTTTGAAATGGTTAATCTGATTTTACTGTGGCTATTGAGAATGAGACCACTTGGTTTATAGCAGGCTTAACAACATCATGTTGTAGATTCATCTTTTCCACCTAATTGCAAGCACTGGGAGAAGAGAGCAACAGGAAATATTAAACATGTCCTCCACTTTGATCGGCGTCAGGCTGTCACTGCCACCAACAAGGGAGCAGTGGATGAAGTGAGGCAGATGTGGCCGGTGAGATAGGGTCGCCCTGATTTTGGCCATGGAGTAAAGTTTCTTCGGTATTTTTTACCTCACATGCTCCACTGGACGTGTTGGGAAAATACAGACTTGAATAGATTAGCATTTTGATGCTGTTGCCATCTTGAACTGCCAAATATACTGGATTCTTTCCTCACCAAAAGACAAAACTATGTTTCTTTATCGCTACCAGGATATAATGTATACATGCAACGGTACTGTGGTTTCTTTTGATCTATTCCTCGGAGCAAAACTACGGTTGTTATTATTATTATTATTACACTAACAAAATATTCATAAATGTGTTTTTTCATAACTTGAATGTGATTATTGCTTATTTAATTGTTGGGCAGAACTGAGGAACTGCAGTCAGTCAATAGCTGTGTCTGGGTTTGTTGCTGTAAGGGACCTCTTTTACATTACACACAGTCATGTGATGAATTATTCTAATAATAGCACTTGTTATAGCATATTTAATGTTTTTGGGGGAAAAAATTGATTTTAAACCAAATTTTCCAGGCACTTCAAAATACTTTTATTATATTTTATATTTTTTTCCCATGACATTCTTAAAGCAAGCCAAAGCATTGACAATTTACATGAATTTTTTTTATTATCCACGTTTTCTATCATACTCTTTGGATTATCAGCAAAAAAAACAATGATATTTTGATGCATTAGCTCCATGTGATATGATTCTGGTCGTTGGTTTTCTCAGAGGAGCTTTTAGACAGTGACCTCTGAGACTGCATAGCTGTCATGTGGTGTTTAACCAGTTTTTCCAGTGAAAGATCTCGCAAACAGCCATTTTTCAGGTGGAGAATGCTTTCTTTGAAGAGTTACTGAAACAAATTCTTAAACTCCCCATCCTGGAATTTCAGCTGAAAGGACACCACACCAATAGAAAGCACTCGGGTTGATGTTTGGTGACTCATGGAGAAAGCCGAGAAAGAAAAGCAATTGAGATTCTGCAGGGGAGAGCTTAGCACTGTTTACCTATGTTGCCCAGAGCGAGCCTGTGGGCACAACACAAAATGAATGCTGGCTCATGGTGATCAAAAGGAAATGTTTCAAACTCAGGTTGATTATCTTATGACCGTTTTGAAATGTGTTGAATAAATCATCACGTGTTGATGGAAAGTGTTCCCTTTGACATTTTAATTAAATTCGTTTTTTTATTTCTTTGTTTCGTGACAGGTTTTGTTCAAATGTGTGAACAATAGAAGTGGTGTAGTGAGGGCGGGAAACTCCCACTCCACCTTGTTCAACACTGTAGTTTAACAGTCTCTTCATCGGTGAGAGAAAACTCAGTGTACACTTTTACGGTGACATTTGCTCCTGAATGGAGATTTATTTCTAGTTGCTGTGCACCTGTAAACGAGTATTTCCATATCAAGAGGTCAAAATACAACTGAGCTGAATCCTCGCATACCAGATGATCTCCCAATTCACAAGAACATCCAGCTCTCAGAGCGAACGGCAGCGTAGAGAAGCGACGACTTTGGTGCTCATTGACTATGCATGAGCATCTGGTCAATGTGGATGTGTGATGTGGTCACTGTGCTCCTCCTTAGAGCGTCTTGCTGTGTTTCCCGATGCACAAGATAAACATGCAGGCATCCAGAGCCCTTATAGTCACGCTCTACTCCCACATCTGCCTCCGTGGTGGCATACAAATGCAACTTTAGACTGCCGTGCCAAGGATTCAAGCTGTGGTAAAACGAGGGGGTGGGGGGGATGCACTTCGAACACAAAACACTGAGGAGTCATGATTTTGGTGAGTCCATGATGTCGGTGTATTTCGCACCACATCACTGCGATAATCCCACCATGTACTTTAATGGGATACACCTGCGTATTTTCATAAAGCTTATTTTTCCAATAAATAGAAAAAACGAAATAAGTGCTTTTACTTAATCGCTGTTCCCAGGTACAATGTTGAGATACTTGTACTTTACTTTTAAGTTTTTACTTCTACATTTCAAGGGACCATATTGTTCTTTTTATCCCACTGCATTTATTTGGCAGCTATAGCAACTAGCTACTTTGCAGATTATGATTTTATACGTATGTATATGTGAAAAAGTATAGTGCCTGACATGTCGTATAAACATTTTTTTTAAAAGCTCTGCTACGTAGGTGCTGCGTTCATCATTCATACACAGCATACATGATAATGTGATCATTAAATAATAATGTAATAATACATATATGACTTTGAAAGTGGCATTTTCACTCATTAATGAATACTTTTGCTTTTGATTGTTTTGGCACAATTGCTGATAGTCAGTGAATCAATATGTAGTGTATCAATACCACGTTAGATTACTATTGACTGCTAGGTCTCACTGTAAACGTTACACGAATATTAGCAGCAAAATGTTGTTAAAGTATCAAAAGTGCTTGAGATGAGTTCTTTAAGTACTTTAGATACTTTTTTGTAGTTCATCTTATAATAATCCATTATTATTAGACCTCTGTGCTGATGCCAGTCACGGGCAGAGGTGTTATGTTTTAGGGGTTTCATCCTTTCAAAGTTTGTGAAAACGATACATCAGGAATGCCTTACAGGGATTTCTTTTAATTTGGCACAAACGTTCACTTGGTGCCGAAGATTAATTGGTTGGATTTCTGGGCGTCAAAGGTTAAGTTCACTGTTACTTCACGTCTACCCACTCTTATGATCATGATATTTCAAGAGCGCCTCAGGGGAATTTCCTCAAACTTTGCACAAATGCTTACTTTGACTGGAATTGAATAGATTTTGGTACTCAAAGGTCAAACTAACGGTGACCTCGCGACTCTCTTATCCATCAGTGCCATTTTCTTGAAAAACTTGTAAATGTATTCAAATCTGGCTCAAAAACTTGGAGTCAAGGTTAAACAGAATAGATTTCTGTTGTCAAAAGTTAAGGTGACCTGACTGTGACCTCACAGAACACATGGGAAACATTCACATTTTAGAATTTGTAGCTTCTTTTGCAGCAACATTCATGTTTGAAGCATTGTCTATCGCCAAGGCTACAACTCTGTGTTCTGTCAGAATCAGCCTTATTGGTCAAATCATTCAAAGTCTTCTCTACATACATGAAATAAGTCTGGACAGACACAAATGCAAACTGCAACCTGACTGATTGGTGAAGGAATACAACCAAAAGGCGATGATACATTTTTTTTTTATAAACTTATCATTTTTAAAATCTTACCCAGAAAAGTAAGTAGCTGTGGGTGTTGTCGTGAAATACATGTGGCAAAGTAAAACATATTTATTGACAAAGTATAAATTCATTAATGGTCAATTTATGTGCAGTACATAAATCGATGTTGCTAATTTTATTTTTTATGAGTTTGTATTCATGTACAATTTTTGGAACGGTATTGTCTGAGCTCAAATGTCATTATTATGGATGCAGCTTCTTATGAAGTTCAAGGACATGCATAAAGAAGTCTTACGGTAACAAAACCTGCAAATTAACATTTCAGTTATTTTTAAGGACTCTTTGATTTTTTTTTTTTTATATAATTTATGTCGTAGCATAATTTAGAAATTGGCCCATGCTTACAAGTAGCATGTTGTTTCTGTTTTAATAGATATGATGACCTTCATTCCACCACGGAAGCTCCCATTGAATGAAAATTAGGGTAATCTATTTCCCAAGCACAATTTAATGACAGAAGAACAAGCAAAGCAGATTTCCTTTCCAGTTGAATCCCTTATTCTACAGTATTATTTCTGTGAGGAATGGTCTGTAATTTATTCTTCTTCACCATCATTTATCTGAGTTAATTTTATCTTAAGCTGGACAGAGGTCATTTCGTACTGACAACTAGTTGCATAATCAAATTTCATTGTTGTGCTTTTCTTTGCCGTATGACTGATTAGCTAAGGACGTCTTCAGATGTCTAATTTTTGGAAAATCGCCTTCCTTTCGAGTACTTCAATCATGATTCTCACAATCAAGGCAAAGTAAAGCTCTGAGAAAACTTGACTTATGTCACATTGAAGACAACGACAATAATTAGCTGAAGCAGCAGCCAGGGTAGAAGGTTAAGAGCTTTGATTTCAAGTGAGCAGAGAAAGAAATAAAGTCAGTTTACCTTCCAGCCAGATGCTCTTTGCTACCTGAAAATCTTGTCAGTAGCTTCTCTTACTGTGAACTTGTGCTCTCCAAAAATGTCAAAACGGAAACAACTGACACATTTAAGGCTTTAATATTTGATGAATGTTGGTTTAACTACCGCAGCAGGTGACACATGAGCTGCTGATGCATGCTGCCGACTGTAATGGCTCTGGATGCTGAATGGGGTAAGAAAATACACAACTGGGATCTCACAGTAGATGCAGCATATCAGTACTCACAGACACAGTTGTGTTTTCAAAGAATTTATTATTTAGCAGTTGCAATATGAAGTTTTATCTTACCTTTATATTGGTAATAATACATGTATCCCCTGATGTCAGCATCCCTGCATTCCTAATAAATCAGTTCATGAATAAAGCAAGTCCATTGTCCAAAATTGATCTGTGGTTGCATTTGGTCTCCCATGTGTAACGGGCCAAAGTCAAATACTGTACCAAGAGGTAAAAATAGTTAAAATTGTACAGTAGTAAACACACAACTCAGATGAGTATTCAAATAAATATTTAGTACAAGTGATAAATATATACTGTGTATCACACTGACTTTTGTGTCAAGGATTTTATGAATTCTTACCAAATTCAGGTTGATTGACCATTTGCTAAACCCCACCTCCCTTGCGGCAGTATTATAATTTATATAGGTGAGCACACAAAGGTCCACTAGCGTCAGCATAACCTAGAATTCGTCATGAGAGGGGTTTGGCCCGAGGCTCTGTGGGGACTTCCGTGTACCTCCAATTTTGATGTGACCAGGTGAACGTGTCCGTGCAGCCACTACACTGCAACGTAACGCGTGCCCAAAAACCACAACTGATGCTGAATTTGAAGCGAAGCTGTGTGAACAGGTCCATTGCTATTTGTATTTCTGAAATTAATCTTTAAAACAATCTAACGACATTCAAATGTGTAAAAATGTGTTGAAGGGAAACATCCAGATTTTCGTAACACACCTTGCTGATCTACTGCACACGTGTGCAACACTTGCTGCAAGCGAATTCAAGAAAGTAGTACAAACAGAAAAGCTTGGCGTCCATGGTCTCTGCAATTACCATTTTCACACCTGAATGTTTGAACTCGGGTTCATGTTTTTGTTCAATTGTTTACATTTCATTTGCTCCATGTTGGTTTCACGTTGCGATTTCGCAAGCACACTAAAGAATTTTTGCATCACACGCTTACAGTAAATCCCGATTATTGAAATTGATCAATTTGTAGACAGTCATGTATCTAATGTCGACGTGTTGTCTATTTAGCCAATAGCCTTTTCCTTTCGAAAGGAGGAAAATTAATGTACAGATTAATCTTGTTGGCATTAAATTATTATTATTATTATTATTATTATTATTATTATTATTATTATTATGGTGTCGACCAGAATTTATCTTCCCCTTAGAAAATAAAAACTTTGTTCTGATCGTTTCGTCGGACCAGATTATAGTTTATTACTCTCCTTTTCTTCTTCATGTGCTAGTGCATCTTATTTTTACTTCTTTTTTTGGTTCTTTTAACGTCTTTAATTGTTTAATGAGTGATGATAAGCCGCCTCGATTTCCTGTAATTAGTCCAAACTGTCCAAAAAGTGTTTTCACTTTGCGAATGAAACGAACTTCGGTTCAGTTTAATCCGGACTGAGAGCACCTCTTTAGTTGAGACCAAATATGAGTCCTTCTGTGTGGACTGTGGTCCGAGGCACCTTTCACACCTGATATTTTGGTTCAAACCAAACCGAAAAGTCAAAATGTCCGGACCAAACAAAGTAGATACTGTTGCTGGGCCTGTCATGCTTTCATTCTTGCACAGTGAAAACAGATTTACCGCTCCAAATTTTTGGTAATTTTCAAAGCTATGGGTCCTGAATTTCAGACAGAGGTAGACATAAGCAGGTCTCTCCTTTCTTGCTGCAAACCATTGAAACTATTTTTTGGCACTTTTTTGTTTTGGAAAAGTTAAAGAAAGACAACACTGCATACTCTTTGCTCCACTCACTGGACAATCACTATTCTTGGGGTTGGTTTAGCAAACGGTCAGTGCAGGTCAGTCTTATTCATTACTGCCTCTTTGGTGCTTGTTCAACTGAATAAAAAGTACAGTGGTTGGAGATAACAAGAAAATCTTTGTTGGAACTTTATGGACAGAAATGAAAGAAACAAGCACAAGGACAGAAGTGTTCGAAGTCAGGGGTGGGGGCACAGATGGTGATCTATCAAAACTGACTCACAGTATGAGCGGATGGATGGCTTATTGGCGTTGTCCTTCTATTTGTGGCAACAGACAACTTAGTAGAGAGCCCATTAGTAAAATACACTTATATCACAGTTGTCTTTTTTTATGCAATGCCCATCAAGCCTGATTCAATTTTCCAAGTGTTTGTAGTCCTGAAGGTAGTCTGCAGAAGTCAGCGGTCAGCATTCATTCTGCGCAGTTTAGGGGGCAGATTGTCCTCCGGCCGACCACCTACCGAGGGGAACTGGACTGGTGCTATAGTCGGTGCAGCGATGGTGCTAAACGCTGCTGGCAGTCTGTGTTTCTCCAGCTCACCTTCCTCAGCATCCCCATCCAAGGACAACAGCTGAACCTGCTCCTCCAGCTGCCCTTGCCTCACGGCCGGGATGGAGCTGGACCTCAGCCGTTGAATACTAAGTGGCAGGTCTCCTGTGCTGGAGGCCTTCCCCCCAGGCAACGCTGGCCCTGTCTTCAGCCCCCTCCAGAGGTGCTCGTCCTTGGTGGAGCTCATGCGCTGGAGTTTGCTGGGGCGCCTGGAGGCTTGTTCCTCTACATGGTCTGCATAGTCGGCCGACAGGAGCCGTTCCCTGCGGCCTCCGCGGCCACCATTACCCAGCAGAGGGGAGGATGGGGTGGGTGCAACAGGCAGAGGGTTGGGTGATGTCAGTGAGGACTTTTCTTCCTGCTCTTTGACGCTGTAAGGAGGTGTAGTGACCTCAAAGGTGTTGTGGAACTGCGAGTAGTCGACTCTGAAGAAGCCCTCTTCCAGTGACATGACGGGGAGGAAACGATGGCCCCACAAGACTTCATCCTCCGTGTAAGATGTCCTTGCCTGGCATGTCATACCTACGAGGAAGTGAAGAGACAGAGTGGAGGAATATTTTTAATGAAAACAAGTAAAAGACTTAGAAGAAATGACTAAAAACACTGTAACATTACAAAGAAAAGTGTAGACAATGGACTATTTAAATAAGAACGGACAGACGGGGAACACAAATAAAAGGTGGTGAATTGCTTCAGGGGAAGAGGAAGACAGAGATATATATAAAAAAAAAATACACACAGATCCGCTTGCACTATTGAATAATTAAAGAGCATGAAATTAAACCGTCTGTTAAATATTTTATTTTATATTACAGGGAAATGCTCCGTACCACAGAATAGGAAATGCTTATCCAAAGATATAAGTTAATAGAGAAACAATGTTAGGAAGAAATTAAGTAATAAAATTTGCTCTCACCAGTGGTCTCCACGATGCCCTCGAGAATAACAACAATCTCAAACTGCTCGTTCATTAGCGAGCGCTGTGACAGATCAAAGAACGGGCTCTTGGTGTTGATCTCGTGGCAGATTGTTAGAGGTGACACCAAGAAAAGCTGGTCCGCCCCCGTCCCAAAACCTACGTCCAGCTCACACTGGTCCAATGGCAGGAATTCTCCCTCTGGGGTCTGCCGGGACTGGGAACATAAATTATGCAGACAAATTACATTTACATTTTGATGTAACAGGAGTGAGAATTCTGGATAATCTTTTAAATTAAATTCACACAGCTGGTAAAATATTTCCATATTTCCAGGTTGTAGTATTCAAAGAATTTTACATTTTGGAAAAATGTGTCTTTCTAATTCATTTTATTTCAGAAAATTGTACAAGATCATGCCAGTGGTCGAAGAGATGTTCGAGCCAGAAACCAGTTCGCTTATAGCAACAACAGTGGGGAGAAACAGCTCACCTGGCATTTCTCCAAAGGTAACTGAATCTGCTTCCAAGTGCCACTAAAGCTCAGTAATTACACATAATATCTTGTTTATTTAAAGCAAACAAAACTCAAAGTGTAAATATTTGCTGCCAATTCACGGTTTTTATGATGGGTTATGGTTGGACCATTTCTTGGCTGGGACTAATTGCCAGGCAACCAACAAAGACTGGAGAAAGTCTGTTCTGTTCTGTTTCACTGTTTATCAGCCCAAAGTTGCCCAGCTATGGCAACCGTCTCCCGGCTCCAGCTTCATATTAACCACACAGATATGAGAACGATACCAATCTTTTTGTGGAGCTCTTGCTGAGGAAAGTAAATTGAGTATTTCTCTTACAAATATCAAACTTTACTCCTTCACTCCTCCAAGAACATGTAACACGTTTTCAGTTAGCTTTTTACAAAACCAAAATCTGGCTGCAAATTCCTCTGAAAAAAAACCCGAGGACAATCGAGTGCAAGAGGAGGATGAAAGGAAATCTTCCAAAATTGAATTTGCCCAGAAAATGTGAATGCCTCGAATCCACATGGCTACAAGGTTTTATGACACTAATGTTGGCTGGTGTTCAGTCTGATGCCAGTTTGCCAGCCAGCCAGATTTCATTTTATCTCTGCTGGACAGTACCAATTTGGTGGACGTTGTTCATCCAAAACCCCTTCCAACTACTCCATCTGTGGACGTGTTGTTGTTTTTTTAAACTATGGCGCGAATGTAACTGTAGCAGTTTTTAGGGTCTCAGGAAAAAAGCTTTGAGAAGGTAATTTCCCTGCGTGATTTGGCATGGCACCATATGAAATGGGATGTTTGTGGGAGAGTTGTTTTTAGTGCTCGACAGCAGGTGGGGCGAAGCCTGTAAACTAGAAGTGATCGTAGCTGTTGCGGATTGCTTCCTTTTACAGAGGAAGAGGATGGTGATAAAGGAGGATACATTTTCTTTGGTCTTAATCTCACTCGTACTGGTGTTTCTGCAAAATGATGCCTCTTAAATCCATACTTCTGACACAGTTGCTAATGCTGGTTTGTTTGACAGACCTACATGTGTTAAGTCGCTGAATCTCCTCAATAATCTGTGATGACCTTTTATTGGATGGAATTCTTAGTTTTGGTGAGGGAAAATGGTGGATTTCATATAAAAATACACAAAAAGTAATAGTTTGACATATTTTAGTGATGCGAGAAAAAAAAAAAAAAAAAAAAAGAATTGCCTCTGGACATGCAAGATAGAGGTGTGAGTAAAAAAAAAATTTTTTTAAAACAGTGATCTCCCATATTCCGTCTGCCTACTTTAGACAACATGAGCATTGGTAATATTCATTTAATTGTAAGACACTAGGGATACTATTTTACTCTCTCCACACCTCCTCATTACCAGCACATTAGAGTACATTAAAGTTCTGCAGTTGCTTCGGCTCAAAAACAAGTATTTGATTTTGAGACGTGTTAGAGAAGACTCTGCTGTCTCCTCTTAATAGACCAAGCCTAATCAAATAAAGTGCTCTTTTAGGTGAAAAATGAAAACAAGGGAATTAACAGGATGTTTAAGGAAGTGAGCGGAACAGAGAGTTTGTGCTTTTTTTAAAACCTCCTTTTCTGTCACTCACAAGCCTCTTGCTCCCGCTGACATGTCAGGAGTGAACGACACACAAAAGAAAATGTTAACTTCAATGCGGAGTGGGCCCTTTGAGTGAGGAGTGACTGCTTGGTCCACAGATGGCAAACAGACTGTCATTTGTATTCACAGTGATGTTGAGGACAGAAGAGTGTGACATTTCACAGGAAGACGTCTGTGCCCACAGATCCCTGGCTCGCCTTCAAGAGGGAAAGTGTCACCCATCATGCTGCATCAGCGATGGGTGCTCCCACAATACGCAGACAGGGAGCCTATGTTACATGTCGGCTGTGGATAAATCACAACCTCAGAACGCAGGAAAGGCACATGTTATCCGCAACAATGTGTGGACGCCCGGAAAGAGAGTTAAAATGAAGAGAGGAGAAGCCACACCGGCTTTTATTCTGTCAGTCTACAGGCTATATTGTTATAATGAAGGGAAAAAAAAAACTATCATTCAATTTTGGTATTTATAAAAAGAAAAGGTTGAAAACCTCCTCATTCACAGTCTGTAGGCCTTGAATGGGGGTGCCAACTTTCGCTGCAACACGATGTCATCCTCCAAGATGACACGAGTTGGCCAATCACAAACAAGCACAGATTCTGCTGTTAGTCTCCTGTCGTCACACAGGAAGAAAAGACACAGTAATCACAGTTGTGATACTTTCCAGAGTCTCAAGGTCTGTGAGCCAAACTCCTGTGAAATGTTTGGGCTACTGATAAGCCTTTAAGTGAATTCATCTTTTTACTCGGACTTGACTTCCTGTATCGTATTTCTTTGTTTCACCGGTACCGTAAACAACGTAACCTCAACCAATAAAGCCCTCCCTTTTTACTTTCATTCTCACTCCCGAGCATATAGATTTAGATTGTTTGACATTTTGGGAAACAGTTTTCACTTTCTGGCTGAGAGTTATGATACAACTCTTATTCTTTTTATGATAAATATAAAGCTACATTCAGCTGGTGCTTAGCTTAGCTTAGTTCAGCAGGAAACAACTATCCTGGCTCTGACCAATGGTAAGAAAACCCGCCTATAAATACGTTACGTAGGTTTACTTAAACCTTTAATTTTCCCTCTGACTCAGGGTGAAAGTCCCATGTTTAACCTGCCCATCCACCAGTCAATGAGATTGGAAACGTATTTCCTGAGAAGTCGTATTTAAGACGTTCTGGTTATAAAAATTAAGCTGCTGATTTTAAGATACTCTGTTGGAGCCTCAACTGGCACCAACATTATACCTCCACTAAGGAAGGAGGAGCCTGCTTGACACTGAATGGTTTCAACAGGGTGAAAACCTTTGTGTGTTCTCTTACTGCTGCTAAACAGTCAGTGCCACAAGGGGGAAATTAATGGCCTTTGGAAGTAGTCCTGATATAGAAGGAGTGCTTAATTTACCAAGCCACCTGAGATTCAAGTTGAGTGAAAGCAGGCGCTATCCCTGGTGACTCACTTCCTCTTCAGTGACAGTGATTGTGTGTGTGTGTGTGTGTGTGTGTGTGTGTGTGTGTGTGTGTGTGTGTGTGTGTGTGTGTGTGTGTGTGTGTGTGTGTGTGTGTGTGTGTGTGTGTGTGTGAGAGAAAGATGCGAGGAAACCCAAACAGTGACAATGAACGTTAAAAAGAAGCACGTGTCTGTGCAGATTGGTCCTTTTGAGTTCAGGTCTGTCATGGAAAATGGGTACATACGTGCGTACATTCAGCTCACCCCCTTTTGAGCTCGGAGCGGGACATCAGGCATAATGCTCACAGCCGTCAAATTGGAGCTGCCATTTCCAACATCTCCACAGCAACACCAAAGCCAATTCAACTGTCTCTCTTTTTTGTCTCTTCTACTCTTCTTTCTTCTCCTTTTACTGCTTGTCCTTCAGAGTTAGGCTCTGGCAGACGTGGTAAGTCATGCTGACATGTCTGCCTGCTTGTCTGAGCCTGCCTCCATGCCTGTCTGTCTGCTGCTAGACCCAATCAGTTATCTCCTGCTGTGGACCAACCTACTGAGACGAACTTCTGTTGACACTGACGAGCACCACCCAGCTGTCACTCTCTCGCTCTGTGTTTTTGTTGTGTCCCGTTTGTCACATCGCTGTTGTTTACTGCTTCTTCGTTTTTTGTTTTGTTTTTTATTTCGAGGATGAGCCTCCATGCGCTTCTGGCAAATCAGATGCAAACATGTTTCTCTGTTAAAGTCATATCCCACCAGTGCTGCAGGGGTCACTGCACCTCTGCATTCTATTGATTTATTAATGAATGCTGCATTAATATTAATGCCAATTCAAAGACTTTTATCTTTGAGTTAACATGCATTATGGATCTAGAGTGTGCAGTCCTGCCAGAGAATGGAGTTTCTGCTGACAATAAAATTTGGTACATCCAGAAGCAAAATTTGTATTTAACCTCAATTGCAAAAACAGTAGCTAATGAAGTGTAATTCACTCACAAAAAGTCAGATTTTCCTTTTTTCTTTTGACTGGCTACATCTACATCCATTTTGTCTACAAGTGCCTTGACATGCATCTTCATATTTTCTTGCAGGTGTGAAGTACTTTTGACATTGAAAGTGGGAGGAGCTATTTCGAGCACTGCTGGTTCCGCAGGTAGTCTGTTTTATTTTTTCACTTTAAAAATCCTTAAAACGAAGCATTTTGGCGGAGATATATTGAAAAACAATAATTTAAAAGATAAATTAATATAAAAAAAAAGAAAACGTTTGCGAAATGCTGGAAAAAGTTAAAGATTATGCTGTTTATAAAATGTAGATCCTATTTTTCACTCTTTTTTGGGTGTTTTATTTGTGTTCTTGATATCAATAAGATGAAACAGTATTTTGATGGTTTTAAAACCATCTCAGTATAGAGTGTATAGGTTACAATAAGCTGTTCTGTGTCTTCAAAAATGATGTTGGTAAATCGACAATCATGTCCCGGAAAAAAAAATCTTCAATCAAAGGGCACTAACAGCGCCACCTACTGGATACTGGAAATTGATAAATTGATTGCAAATCTTCAACAGCTTTCAAGACTTTTTTGTTTCTTACTAAATATTTCATAAAATGTTATTTTGGATGAGTTGAGGAGATCAAAGCTGAGAGATGGTGATAGCCAACAGAGACATTCTGGCAATGGGAATATTCAGTGCATTTGAGTTACTGTTTCTTGCATCATCATGTAAAATTGTGCTCAATCTAAAGTTCAAATACTGCACTAAAATATGCTTCCTCATAATGTGCTTATTTGAGTTAATTGTACACACCAACTTTAGTTGTTGCTAAAATCCAGAGTTTCCAGGTCCCACGTGAATTTACAGCCCATGCCTATCCCTGTCTTTCCCAATAATTGATTGCTTCGGCCATGTCACAGTGCGTTTACACAGCTCCATCATTAGGATTTACTGCAGCATGCCTCATTTCTCCAATCAGCTTTGTGGGCAGCCCATCTGACAGTGACCTTGATCTGTGTGTTATCTGAACACAAGCCTTGGCATTGTTTCCACAGTGCACGTGTAGTACTACGGGGTGATGTTGAGTCAATTTGCTGAACAATACTCCACTTTACAATGTGACACCACAAAGATGGAGCTTTATGGGCTCTAAAGCATCAATGCAGCAATGCTGCGCTGTTCTCCTGCATGCAGTTTTTCACAGCACGTTTATCTAAAAAAAAAATATGTATATAGGCTTGATTTTATAGGCTTGATTTTTAAATATTACAATTTACTACATCTGTTTCAAGATATCATCCAGCTGCGTTAGAAAATATGTTTTACTGCTTCTCCCCAGGGCATAACTGATGGCAGGGAAGATGATGTTTTTTAGCAGATGATTAGGATGTCCTGGATGTCGGACCTTCCTCAAATACATAAATATCTGTGGCTCAAAAAGGTAATTTGATGATCATTAAAAAAAATATATCATTCACTGGCAGAATTCCCAGATCAGGATCATCCCCTAAATCGAATCAACTGCTCTCTGAAAGAAAGCCAAGGACTGTTTAAATACAGAACAGATGGATGACAGCACTTCAAACAGCAAATGCCCCTGCTGTAGTTTGTCTTGCAATAATTATGTTGCACTAAGACAGGTTCGATTCTTTGACCTGAGAGGTAAAGGCAGGACTGAGGAAGGACTGTGTAACACCGCTGCAGCAGTTGCTGCAGTGCGTTCCGCTTTAAACGTTACAAATCAGAACTGATGATGCGATAAATTTGAGCTCAGTTTTGAAGGCGTTAGGGCATTGAAAACAAAACATAAACTAAGCCAAAAATTCCTCTTTAATAACAACTCTGTAGCGACTCTGTATGGCATAAAAACACATCAGTCTATGTACCTGTAATATTGGCATTGAACACACAAATCTGACAGAGGTCAAAACAATACAGCGTGCCCTCTGGGTGTTTATCTTCCTGTTTTATTCTGGTAGTTCAAACAGAACAGAGACAACTGTGTTAAACTCAGAATTTAACTACTGTCTTCTGTGCCCGGAGAAAAACTGATGATGTTGCTTCTTTTTTTTTAATGATTGTTATTGTGTGTGCTTTAGACATATTTATCTTTGCCTTTCTTGGCTGTTATTTAAAATCAAATGATAATATAATGTACTAAAAAGGATCCTGAAGGTAGCTGAAAAGGCTACAATAGGTTATTAAATCTTGGCTTTTAACATGTTTAGGGACTTTTATTTCTGGAGTGTAAAACCTTTCAGTTTTTCTTTTTCTTTTTTTTTTACTTTAATCAGATGAAACATAACAGAGATTGACCAGAAGACATTACTTTAAATGACAGCCGCCTGCCTGGATCAAATCTGAGTGCACAACAAAGCATTACATACGGCCACACTGATGCACGAAGGGTAACATAGTGACGACTCTCCCTCAAGGTTCAGAAAGTGAACTGTCACTTGAGATCATCACGCTTCTCCACAGAGATGACAAAAGCAAGACTAACTCTTCCTGTCACAATAAAGAAACGCTGCTCTATAGACATCCACAAAGTTTTGAACTGGAGAACAGACCTGAATTAAATGGTGTGATATATTGTGGTGCATGGACTCAGCTTTCTCAACACCTGAAAAATGAAGACCTGGGAGAGTGCTGTCCAGATATCAGTCATAAATGTTGTAGAGGACAAAATATATTGTTGAGAGCAGTTGAGAAACACATTTCCCTGGTGGAAAACCCGCCCGGTGTAATTTGGAAAAACAAACAAAAAAACAATATCACATCCAGTTGTGAGTGCGTCAGATTTGTAGCTTTTTTTTTTTTTTCTTCTTTTTTTTTAATCTTTTGGATAGAGTGGCCTCTGGAATTAGTCAGGGCACCACTATATAGGAATTGGTTCAATTGATCTTTTAATCAATAAGCATAGTTTCCTACCTACTGTCCCCTGGGGGCCCATTCATCTCCTGTGTGGACAGTTGAAGCAGAGGCCAGAGTCAGATGTACAGCCCATTTGACAGCCATTCTGCTGACTGAGGGGGGACCGTTTGTGATGACCCTGACTCTAGTGATCACACTCAGCAGCTCAGAAAGGAAGAGCAGCAACACAAGACTGTGTTCTCAGGATAAAACCACATAAAGAAAATGCTTCAGGCGGCAAATGAACATGTGCACTCATTTAAAATACATGGTATGATTGAGTGTTTAAACGGTAGAGCTTGCAGTCAATTCTGGGGATGAATAGACACTTAATGCATGACTTGAAGCGCATTCAGAAAACATAATGAGCAATTTCAGAACAAATGAAGTGACTAACTATTAGTCTCTGCCTTGATAATGCGAATTCGAGAGGAAAGAGGAGCTGGCTCGTCGTAAAGTGTTGTTATTGTTTTTTGTTTTGTTTTTTATATCCCGTATTGCGCTCAACCTGTAGCCTACCTTGATGAGTTTGCACCTGATCTGCGCGGACACCATATGGCTGTTCCGCAGGTTCCCCACTCGGAACATGAGGCACAACTTCCCGTCCCGCTGCGAAATGACCGCGTCCTGGCTAAACATCAGCGTCTCCGCGCGCTTCTTCGGCTGCGACATCTTGATGAACATGCAGCCGATGAGGAATGCGTCCACGATGGACCCCAGCAGCGACTGGAAGAGGAAGAGGATGATCCCCTCCGGACACTTCTCCGTGATGTAGCGGTACCCGTAGCCGATGGTCGCCTCCGTCTCGATGAAAAACAGGAACGCGGAGGGAAAGTTGTAGACGTTGGCGACGCACGGAGTGTAGGACGAGTCGTGGCCGGCGTGGCTCAGGTCGCCGCGGATGTAGGCGATCACCCACCACATTGAAGCCATCACCAGCCACGCGACTGTGTAAGTGAGGATGAAGATGAGTAGGTTCCATCGCCACTTGAGATCCACCAGCGTAGTGAAGAGATCAGAGATATACCTACTGGTCTCTCCGCCAAGGTTACCGTGCTGGACGTTGCAGCGGCCGTTCTTCTCCACAAACCGCTGCCTCTTCCTCTTTACCGGTGCGGAAAAAGTCATGCTCCGGTTGGTGTTTACCACCTGATAGTCCTCGCCAAATTTCCTCCGTATGGCTGACATTGTGTTAATCACCCAGGACTTGTGACAAACAATCAATACTTGTACACAACTAGGCTCTTTGCGCAACTTTGGTGCTCCCTGCCCAGAACCATGCAACTACATTCAACGCGCCACTCGCATCCTATGAGATGGAGATGCGCCTGTCTCCTGTAAATTAATCGTAAGTGAGCACAGATTCTGCGCAATACATGATTTAGACTTTACGCAAAGGGGGTCTCCTCCAAGTGCCAACTTTTCTTCAGGTCTCATCTATACAGAGGGGGTGGAGGGATATTTAAAAATAGCACATAAAGCTAAAGCTGTGTTTAAATATCTGTATTCAAAGGTGATGTCCTTGATGGATCCTCTTGTTGTTGCTCCGTTTCAATAAACCTGTGAGTGCGTGGCATGCTTCAGTGCGCACTCCAGCCTGAGAGAACGCGTTTTGGTAGGAGTGACTTCAAATTAAAGAATGGAAGAACTGCAACACGAGTGGCAAATTTCACTTTCACAGGGGGGTTGGTGAAATTTGCGCTGCACCCATTCAGGTGAAAGCATCAGCAAACAATGTAACAGTGAAATCAAGCGTCTGCAGCCTTTAGGTCTTTACATTTGTTTGTTTGTTTTTTACATATTGCTTTGAAATTTTGTTACCTATTATCCAAATATCAATGGGCAATGCAGTCTCAAGGTAAATACTGCACAATGAAACTGGAGTGATTATTACGTGTACCTGTTGGCCGCTTATTGGTGGCTCTTCAGTTCCCCCTAGTGTTACTGCAGTGGAAGTAAACCTGAAGCGGTGCCAATATCTGTAAAGTTATAGTATCTCAACAAAAGTAGATATGTTGAGGGTTTATTCAGAAAATAGAATAAATCAGAATAATCACTTGAGTGGTTAATAATTAGCCTGTTTGTTGCAAAAAGCTATCGACACAATTGCAATATATAATCAGTCCGGTAATCCTCTGCGGGTGAGTAGCTCCAAGTCTGTTATGTGTATTTTATTCAATAGACCAGATGTTTTCTATCGTGACAGCAGGTAACGGCACCATAATCCCAGCAGGAATATCAAGTTTGAATAGTCATCACTGTTAATTTATCACGCCTAAAACAACCAACTTGTCTCGTTGTTTTTAATTAACTGAGAAAGTAGGAGTCTGATGGGAGAGAAACTAGGAAACGTCCTGCTGGACTTAGTCTCAGGACAGCAGGAAATGAAGCACTCCAGAATGAAATGATCAGCATCATGCAAACTAAATGTCAATGACAACAGTATGTTAAAACACTTTTACTGGCAGAGGTTCATAATAATACTGTTATTTTGGTATGAACAAAAGACACGGGAAATTAATTAAACCGAGGCCACAAAGGGACAGATCACGTGGGATGACATCTAAATCCCTCACAAAGGATTTCCTCCGTATTCTTGTTCTGTCTCTCTCAATTATTGTCTTTAACTGCAAATCAATTCGCACAAATTACTTTCAGTTTTTACCCAGTCACTCCATGTTCAAGAAGGGGGCATGTTAAACACATGAATGTGAGTTCAAAAAAACACCACCTCTGAATATATAATATACCAACATCTTTCTGATGCAGTGTGAACACACAAGGAGATTTATCGAAAGGCAATTGTATTTGATATTTCATGAGCTGATAACTCCGTGTATATTTAACAATCTGCCCAATCATTTCATTGCCTGTGGAAAAACTATGATTTACCTATAATACCCACACAATACATGTCTGTATCTAGTATCATTATTTTCACAGCAGCAGTTGGATCTGGTAAATCAGCTCAAATGATAAAGAAAATATAACTCACTAATTGGACAGAAGTAAATTTGAAATCCACTTTTCCGAACCAAATTGTAATTGACGTCTCATGATCGACTGTTCTCACCATCATCTCATGACTTTAAGACATAAAGCAAGTAACGGGAAATTACAAATAGATAATGAAAAACACGTTTACATTCAGTTAATAATTAAAAATGAGTTGTTCTGTACTGTGACAGGGTTTTTGTTCTTGGCTCTTGACAGGAAAGCACCTGAAGTAAACGATGAACTGCAAAGAACCCAAACAGTGTCTTGATTTCTTCTTTTATATTTTGCAATATTAGATATCAAATGAAAAATGCATTAGTGGAAAAAGAAAAGCTCTCAAGAATCATTGTGCAAGCAATCAAAAATATCCAGTTCTACTCCACCACAAATGTACTGCTTCAACAGTTGAAATGAAAGGACACTCATCACTGTGAATCCATCAAACACCAATACAATCTGTTACTATTCAAAATAGAAAACAAGATTTCAAAGTTCACCCCTTTCCTGGCAATAACATTTAAAGAGGTAATAAAACAGCGAGAGACACAGTCTGTACTTTATGCTAAGATGTTGTCGTGTTCTGATTAACCACCAGCTTTTATTTAGAAATATGCACACTGTGGGGACAATATAAATAAAACAATAAAGGTCTCAAAGCTCAGAATAACTGACAGCAGCTATAATTTATAATGACTTTTGGTATATCGCTCAGTCAAGCCAAACAGTGCAACAAACAATTTACTAAATCAGTTTCCAGTTAAACACAATTATCGAACCCCACAGGAAATATCAGTAAAGTAAGATCATCAACAACATTAAAAATCAGGAAAAGTCAATCTGATATGACACTATTCAAACAATTATATTATTATAATTATATTAATTAACATAATAACTATAATAAACTTTATTTGTATAGCACCTTTCATACAAGAAATGCAGCTCAAAGGACTTTACAACAAGAAAATGTCATCACATAAAACAGATATAAAGGAACATAAAAGCATGTAATTCAAAAATAAGAAAAAGTGCATTAGAACAGATCAAATTAAACACAAGAAAAACCATTAAAAACAAATAAAGAAGAGCTGAACCACAGAATAAATCAAAATGCACTTTAAAGTCACAGTAGTGGTATCTTGTTGTCTAACCTGATAAAAAAAAATAACATTTTAGGTGAGTTAAAGTCCTAAATACAGATTTTAAATTTGGCAGAAAATTGAGCTGATGCACTTTTAACTTTGTACATGTAAAGCAGGGTGAATTGCCACAATGTGGGACACGTAAGCTCCATTTGGTGTAGGTCTTCCTCGGACAAATGAATGTCAATAAAACTAAGTTTAACACAAGCTGTGATATCATGTAATCAAAAGCACATGAATTCTCAAATGTCGGATCATAGATTTAGGATGACGCTCTCCTCAAACAGGGAACACACCATGTGAAGACCACCCAAAGGGCAATGACACGCATTGTGCAACGATAATGGTTCATGGTATGACAACATGAGAACATGTGACACTCAGCGAGGAAATGGCATTTCCCAGTCAGGTTTGCAGTTCATTCATGAAGGTTTCTCTGTGTAACATCCACACTGAGACTGTAAGCGGAGGTTTTGCAACAGCAATAACATTGTAAGTTGTCATGAACAAAGGATGACACGTTTAGCCTCGAATGTTACTGACCTAAGAAGTTTTTATTGCATGAATTTAGGTGATTTAGGCCTCTTCACATTCTCCCACATTTCAAACAGAACTGTCCCACATTAGGAAATCTGAGACAAGAGAACTGATAAGTCTACTATTTATTTTTTGAGTGTGATATTTTTTTTTTTTTTTTTTTTTTTGCTTACATCCTGGGGATTTCGGAGTGGTCGTAGTTGTGGGTTTTTATGTACTGGCTTCTAATTGAAAAAATAAATAGCCCCACAATAGGCTAACTTCAGACTCACTTGGAATGCATTAAACATGAAAAAAATAATAATAATAAAAAGACTATAATATAGAGGCAAAATAAAGTGCACAGTGTTTAGTGTTTCTCAATATCTGTCTGACACAACCTGTAAAAACAATAGCACGAGGAAAACTTTGCGGCAGAGCAATTGCTTTGCATTATACAGTAATCCATAAACACTCATGTGCTATTTTTTTTTTTTTTAATTTTATTTTTGTACGTAAAGCACAAGAGCTGCTTATGCAGTCCGGTCCGAGCCGAGGAGCCTTCGCCTGTCTCCTCCGACGACCCGTCCGATCGCACCCACAATTCCCCGCGCCTGGACAAGATGGAAGAAAGCAGCGGCCG